>NC_140010.1:6225701-6484948 GCF_964263955.1 Coregonus lavaretus | reverse complement strand
CAAAACGTTCCACTGTAATAGTGAAGGTGTAAACTTGGCAGTAGAAAACCTAAACAGTATATTTGACCTCTCAGCTTCCCTATCAAATCAAAAAATCTCTAACAGAAAACCAAAGAAAAGTAACAACAGTGTTAAATGGTTTGATGAAGAATGCAAAAACCTAAGGAAGAAATTGAGAAACCTATCCAACCAAAAACATAGGAGACCCAGAAAACCTGAGCCTATGCCTTCACTATGGTGAATCACTAAAACAATACAGAAATACACAACGGAATAAGAAGCAACAGCATGTCAGAAATCAGCTCAATGTAATTGAAGAATCCATAGACTCACTATACATGATCAAATGCAAATCTTAGAATCAACTATTAAAGACTACCAGAACCCACTGGATTCTCCAATTACATTGAATGAACGACAGGACAAAATACAAACCCTCCAACCCAAAAAGGCCTGTGGTGTTGATGGTATCCTCAATGAAATGATAAAATATACAGACCACAAATTTTAATTAGCTATACTTAAACTCTAACATCATCCTTAGCTCTGGCATCTTCCCCAATATTTGGAACCAAGGACTGATCACCCCAATCCACAAAAGTGGAGACAAATTTGACCCCAATAACTACCGTGGGATATGCGTCAACAGCAACCTTGGGAAAATCCTCTGCATTATCATTAACAGCAGACTAGTTCATTTCCTCAGTGAAATCAATGTACTGAGCAAATGTCAAATTGGCTTTTTACCAAATTACCGTTCGACAGACCACGTATTCACCCTGCACACCCTAATTGACAAACAAACAAACCAAAACAAAGGCAAAGTCTTCTCATGCTTTGTTGATTTCAAAAAAGCTTTTGACTCAATTTGGCATGAGGGTATGCTATACAAATTGATGGAAAGTGGGGTTGGGGGAAAAACATACGACATTATAAAATCCATGTACACAAACAACAAGTGTGCGGTTAAAATTGGCAAAAAACACACATTTCTTTCCACAGGGCCGTGGGGTGAGACAGGGATGCAGTTTAAGCCCCACCCTCTTCAACATATATATCAACGAATTGGCGAGGGCACTAGAACAGTCTGCAGCACCCGGCCTCACCCTACTAGAATCTGAAGTCAAATGTCTACTGTTTGCTGATGATCTGGTGCTTCTGTCACCAACTAAGGAGGGCCTACAGCAGCACCTAGATCTTCTGCACAGATTCTGTCAGACCTGGGCCCTGACAGTAAATCTCAGTAAGACAAAAATAACGGTGTTCCAAAAAAGGTCCAGTTGCCAGGACCACAAATACAAATTCCATCTAGACACCGTTGCCCTAGAGCACACAAAAAACGATACATACCTCGACCTAAACATCAGCGCCACAGGTAACTTCCACAAAGCTGTGAACGATCTGAGAGACAAGGCAAGAAGGGCCTTCTATGCCATCAAAAGGAACATAAAATTTGACCTACCAATTAGGATCTGGCTAAAAATACTTGAATCAGTTATAGAACCCATTGCCCTTTATGGTTGTGAGGTCTGGGGTCCGCTCACCAACCAAGAATTCACAAAATGGGACAAACACCAAATTGAGACTCTGCATGCAGAATTCTGCAAAAACATCCTCCGTGTACAACGTAATGCATGCAGAGCAGAATTAGGCCAATACCCGCTAATTATCTAAATCCAGAAAACAGCCGTTAAATTCTATAACCACTTAAAAGGAAGCGATTCCCAAACCTTCCATAACAAAGCCATCACCTACAGAGAGATGAACTTGGAGAAGAGTCCCCCAAGTAAGCTGGTCCTGGGGCTCTGTTCACAAACACAAACAGACCCCACAGAGCCCCAGGACAACAACAACAACAACAACACAATTAGACCCAACCAAATCATGAGAAAACAAAAAGAGAATTACTTGACACATTGGAAAGAACAAACAAAAAAACAGCGCAAACTAGAATGCTTTTTGGCCCTAAACATAGAGTACACAGTGGCAGAATACCTGACCACTGTGACTGACCCAAACTTAAGGAAAGCTTTGACTATGTACAGACTCAGTGAGCATAGCCTTGCTATTGAGAAAGGCCACCGTAGGCAGACCTGGCTCTCAAGAGAAGACAGGCTATGTGCACACTGCCCAAAAAATGAGGTGGAAACTGAGCTGCACTTCCTAATCTCCTGCCAAATGTATGACCATATTAGAGACACATATTTCCCTCAGATTACAGCGATCCACAAAGAATTCGAAAACAAACCCAATTTTTATAAACTCCCTTATCTACTGGGTGAAAATCCACAGTGTGCCATCACAACTGCAAGATTTGTGACCTGTTGCCACAAGAAAAGGGCAACCAGTGAAGAACAAACACCATTGTAAATACAACCCATATTTATGTTTATTTATTTTCCCATTTGTACTTTAACTATTTGCACATTGTTACAACACTGTATATATACATAATATGACATTTGAAATGTCTTTATTCTTTTGGAACTTCTGAGTGTAATGTTTACTGTTAATATTTATTGTTTATTTCACTTTTGTTTACTATCTACTTCACTTGCTTTGGCAATGTTAACATACGTTTTCCATGCCAATAAAGCCCTTAAAATGAAATTGAATTGAAATTGAATTGAGAGAGAGCATAAGATAGGGAGGCAGGGGAGGTACGAGAGAGAGAGAGACAGAGAGAGACAGAGAGAGAGAGAGAGAGGGGGAGGCAGGAGGAAAAAACAAGCGAGGGAGAAATAAAAGAGAAAGAGAGAAAAGAGACAGCATGACACCTTGTTAATGTTGGGAGCCGCCTCGTGGCAGAGAGGAGATGTAGACAGGGAGTGATGAAGACAAGGACTAAAGGGGAAAAGAGGGAACGAGACAGGAGAGTACTGTCAGGACCCCTGTAGTGTCTGAGGACCCCCTACTCTGCTCTCACAGGAGACAGAACGGGCATGCATGCATACAAACAGAACACAGAGAGAGACTAGAGAGACAGTGACAATAGAAGGTATAGGGGAGAGAGAAAGAGAAGAGGTAAGGTAGTAGAAGGTTGAGAGAAAGAATAAGTGGGAGGGGGGGGGGGGTGGCGGGATGGAGGCAGGGAGGGAGTGATGGAGCGAGGGAGAGAAAGCAGGGAGTAAGATCTAAGGCTAACTAAAACTGACATCATCGTTAAGCAACGCCAGCCATATCTCCTAGCTCATTACATGGGGGTAAAAACTTTCAACCCAACGTAGACACTCTGCTCCCTAACCCCCGGACATCAAATAGTCATCAACCTAGCTAGCACATCACATTAGCACAAGCTCCTATTAAAGCTAGCAGACAGTAAGTGAATCAAGGCAACATGATTTAACCTCTAAGCTAAAAGCTATCTCTTGTCTCAGGGACTCAAGTTCTGTCATCTTAGGGAATGCTGTTGACTGATGCTATTCCAAAACAGATACCTACATCATGAGGTATATTGGTGTCAGTGTTTTCCACAAGCACATGGAGTAGCCTGCCAAATAGAAAAGTAGCCAGCCAGGATCCCCCGAGCCGAGGGGTTAAATCCTTTTGGCTGAATAAGCTCTATTTTGGTGGCCTCTGGTACATTCTAACGCCTTGATTCCATCCGAAATACAAAGTGAAATTATTTAATACTTTATTGAGTTTACCTCCCAGATTGGGATTGTTTTGTTTGTGGTATTGTGTTTATGAATTCAGTATATTGTTAGTTTTGGGGTATATCGTCTAGGCCAGGGTTCCCCAACTGGCGGCCTGCGGGACAAAACGTTTATTTTTTATTTTTTTATTTTCATTGTTGGACATAAAAATCAGCTCCAAGTGATTTTAATTTTGGGAATCTGTTCCCAAGTATTCCCATGCATAATAGAGAGACGTGATCGTATACAAATGTAAGCAAGGTTTGAAATGATTATTGTTTTAGTCCAATTTGATATCAGTTTGGGCTTCTTGCGGTCAATTTGCAGTCTACAAATTATTTGAAATTATGTTCCGGCCCCCTGACCATCCGCTCAAGACAAGATCAGTCCGTAGCTGAATCTAGTTGATGATCCCTGGTCTAGGACTATTTACTAATTAAGAGAACAAACCTTTTTTAACATTTAACCTGTCTTCTCTTGATATTTGTCTTATTTACAGTTTAACTGCAAGATATGAATCACCACAATGATGTTTGTTCTTCAAATTATGTTTTTATAAAAAATGAAGTAAATAAATAGTAAACAGTTTTTTAAATTATAAATTTGCAAACATTTCTAAAAACCTGTCTTTGCTTTGTCATTATGGGGTAATGTGTGTAGATTGATGAGGGGGGAAAAAACGATTTAATCAATTTTAGAATAAGGTATATATACAGTATATAATAATATAATATAATAATAATATGCCATTTAGCAGACGCTTTTATCCAAAGTGACTTACAGTCATGCGTGCATACATTTTTTTGTGTATGGGTGGTCCCGGGGATCGAACCCACTACCTTGGCGTTACAAGCGCCGTGCTCTACCAGCTGAGCTACAGAGGACCACAGTGTCTATTCCGGACACTGACATTGCTCGTTCTGATATTTATCTTTGTTTATTTGTGTGTATTGTTTTGTATTGTTAGGGATACGGCACTGTTGGAGCTAGAAACATTTAGCATTTAGCTAAACCTGCGATAACACATATGCAAAATATGGTACGCGACCAATAATATTGAAAAAGCCTACCAGTATGCAAATTACAGTGCCTTCAGAAAGTATTTACAGTTGAAGTTGGAAGTTTACATACACTTAGGTTTCAACAACTCCACAAATGTATTGTTAACAAACTATAGTTTTGGCAAGTCGGTTAGGACATCTACTTTGTGCATGACACAAGTAATTTTTCCAACAATTGTTTACAGACAGATTATTTCACTTATAATTCACTGTATCACAATTCCAGTGGGACTGTGCTTTTAAACAGCTTGGAAAATTCCATAAAATGATGTTATGGATTTAGAAGCTTCTGATTGGAGGTGTACCTGTGGATGTATTTCAAGGCATACCTTCAAACGCAGTGCCTCTTTGCTTGGCATCATGGGAAAATCAAAACAAATCAGCCAAGACCTCAGAAAAAAATTTGTAGACCTCCACAAGTCTGGTTCATCCTTGGGAGCAATTTCCAAATGCCTGAAGGTACCACGTTCATCTGTACAAACAATAGTATGCGAGTATAAACACCATGGGACCAAGCAGCCGTCATACCGCTCAGGAAGGAGACACATTCTGTCTCCTAGAGATGAACGTACTTTGGTGCAAAAAGTGCAAATCAATCCCCGAACAACAGCAAAGGACCTTCTGAAGATGCTGGAGGAAACAGGTACAAAAGTATCTCTATCCACAGTAAAACGAGTCCTATATCGACATAACCTAAAAGGCCGCTCAGCAAGGACGAAGACACTGCTCCAAAACCGCCATAAAAAAGCCAGGCTACGGTTTGCAACTGCACATGGGGACAAAGATCGTACTTTTTGGAGATATGTCCTCTGGTCTGATGAAACAAAAATATAACTGTTTGGCCATAATAACCATGGTTATGTTTGGAGGAAAAAGGGGGGCACTTGCAAGCCTAAAAACAACATCCCTTTGCTGCAGGAGGGACTGGTGCACTTCACAAAATACAGTGAGGGAAAAAAGTATTTGATCCCCTGCTGATATTGTACGTTTTCCCACTGACAAAGAACTGATCAGTCTATAATTTTAATGGTAGGTTTATTTGAACAGTGAGAGACAGAATAACAACAAAAAAATCCAGAAAAACGCATGTCAAAAATGTTATAAATTGATTAGCATTTTAATGAGGGAAATAAGTATTTGACCCCCTGTCAATCAGAAAGATTTCTGGCTCCCAGGTGTCTTTTATACAGGTAACGAGCTGAGATTAGGAGCACACTCTTAAAGGGAGTGCTCCTAATCTCAGTTTGTTACCTGTATAAAAGACACCTGTCCACAGAAGCAATCAATCAATCAGATTCCAATCTCTCCACCATGGCCAAGACCAAAGAGCTCTCCAAGGATGTCAGGGACAAGATTGTAGACCTACACAAGGCTGGAATGGGCTACAAGACCATCGCCAAGCAGCTTGGTGAGAAGGTGACAACAGTTGGTGCGATTATTCGCAAATGGAAGAACCACAAAATAACTGTCAATCTCCCTCGGCCTGGGGCTCCATGCAAGATCTCACCTCGTGGAGTTGCAATGATCATGAGAACGGTGAGGAATCAGCCCAGAACTACACAGGAGGATCTTGTCAATGATCTCAAGGCAGCTGGGACCATAGTCACCAAGAAAACAATTGGTAACACACTACGCCGTGAAGGACTGAAATCCTGCAGCGCCCGCAAGGTCCCACTGCTCAAGAAAGCACATATACAGGCCTGTCTGAAGTTTGCCAGTGAACATCTGAATGATTCAGAGGAGAACTGGGTGAAAGTGTTGTGGTGAGATCAGACCAAAATCGAGCTCTTTGGCATCAATCAACTCGCCGTGTTTGGAGGAGGAGGAATGCTGCCTATGACCCCAAGAACACCATCCCCACCGTCAAACATGGAGGAAGAAACATTATGCTTTGGGAGTGTTTTTCTGCTAAGGGGACAGGACAACTTCACAGCATCAAAGGAACGATGGACGGGGCCACGTACCATCAAATCTTGGGTGAGAACCTCCTTCCCTCAGCCAGGGCATTGAAAATGGGTCGTGGATGGGTATTCCAGCATGACAATGACCCAAAACCCACGGCCAAGGCAACAAAGGAGTGGCTCAAGAAGAAGCACATTAAGGTCCTGGAGTGGCCTAGCCAGTCTCCAGACCTTAATCCCATAGAAAATATGTGGAGGGAGCTGAAGAATTGAGTTGCCAAACGGCAGGCTCGAAACCTTAATGACTTGGAGAAGATCTGCAAAGAGGAGTGGGACAAAATCCCTCATGAGATGTGTGCAAACCTGGTGGCCAACTACAAGAAACGTCTGACCTCTGTGATTGCCAACAAGGGTTTTGCCACCAAGTACTAAGTCATGTTTTGCAGAGGGGTCAAATACTTATTTCACTCATTAAAATGCAAATCAATTTATAACATTTTTGACATGCGTTTTTCTGGATTTTTTTGTTGTTATTCTGTCTCTCACTGTTCAAATAAACCTACCATTAAAATTATAAACTGATCATCTCTTTGTCAGTGGGCAAACGTACAAAATCAGCAGGGGATCAAATACTTTTTTCCCTCACTGTAGATGGCATCATGAGGAAGGTAAATTATGTGGATATATTGAAGCAACATCTCAAGACATCAGTCAGGAAGTTAAAGCTTGGTCGCAAATGGTCTTCCAAATGGACAATGACTCCAAGCATTGTGGCAAAATGGCTTAAGGACAACAAAGTCAAGGTATTGGAGTGGCCATCACAAAGCCCTGACCTCAATCCTATAGAAAATGTGTGGGCAGAACTGAAAAAGCATGTGCGAGCAAGGAGGCCTACAAACCTGACTCAGTTACACAAGCTCTGTCAGGAGGAATGGGCCAAAATTCACCAAACTTATTGTGGGAAGCTTATGGAAGGCTACCCGAAACGTTTGACCCAAGTTAAACAATTTAAAGGCAATGCTACCAAATACTAATTGAGTGTATGTAAACTTCTGACCCACTGGGAATGTGATGAAAGAAATAAAAGCTGAAATGAATCATTCTCTCCACTATTATTCTGACATTTCACATTCTTAAAATAAAGTGGTGATCCTAACTGACCTAAAACAGGGAATTCTTACTAGGATTAAATGTCAGGAATTGTGAAAAACAGAGTTTAAATGTATTTTGGCTAAGGTGTATGTAAACTTCTGACTTCAACTGTATACCCATTGACATATTCCACATTTTGTTGTGTTACAGTCTGAATTCAAAATGGATTGAAATACAGAAATCTACTTTACATAAGTATTCACACCCCTGAGTCAATACTTTGTAGAAGCCCCTTTGGCAGCAATAACAGCTGTTGGGGTATTTCTCTAAGAACTTTCCACACCTGAACATTTGCCCATTATTATTTTCAAATTGGCTGTTGATCATTACTAGACAACCATTTTCAGGTCTTGCCATAGCTTTTCAAGTAGATTTAAGTTAAAACTGTAACTCAGCCACTCGGGAATATTCACTGTCTTCTTGGTAAACAACTCCAGTGTAGATTAGGCCTTGTGTTTTAGATTATTGTCCGGCTGAAAGGTGAATTAATCTCCCAGTGTCTGGTAGAAAGCAGACGGAACCAGGTTATCCTCTAGGATTTTGACTGTGCTTAGTTCCATTCCGTTTCTTTTTTATCCTGAAAACTTTGCAGTCCTTGACGATTACAAGCATACAAATACAGTGGGGAGAACAAGTATTTGATACACTGCCGATTTTGCAGGTTTTCCTACTTACAAAGCATGTAGAGGTCTGTAATTGTTATCATAGGTACACTTCAACTATGAAGTTGAAAAAAATCCAGAAAATAACATTGTATGATTTTTAAGTAATTAATTAGCATTTTATTGCATGACATAAGTATTTGATACAGTAGAAAAGCAGAACTTAATATTTGGAACAGAAACCTTTGTTTGCAATTACAGAGATCATACGTTTCCTGTAGGTCTTGATCAGGTTTGCACACACTGCAGCAGGGATTTTGGCCCACTCCTCCATACAGACCTTCTCCAGATCCTTCAGGTTTCGGGGCTGTCGCTGGGCAATACGGACTTTCAGCTCCCTCCAAAGATGTTCTATTGGATTCATACTTGCTCTCCCCACTGTAACATAACGCATGCACCACTATGCTTGAAAATATGGAGAGTGGTACTCAATAATGTGTTGTATTGGATTTGGCCCAAACATAACACGTTGTATTTAGGACAAAAATGTAATTGCTTTGCCATATTTTGATGCAGTATTATTTTAGTGCCTTGTTGCATTTCTGTACAGGCTTCCTACTTTTCACTCTGTCAATTAAGTCAGTATTGTGGAGTAACTACAATGTTGTTAATCCATCCTCAGGTTTCTCCTATCACAGCCATTAAACTGTTTTAAAGTCACCATTGGCCTCATGGTGAAATCCCTGAGCAGTTTCCTTCCTCTCCAGCAACTGAGTTAGGAAGGACGCCTATCTTTGCAGTGACTGGGTGTATTCTCCTACCAACGGGACATTAAAAACTGTAATATCTTATGTTTCACCGAGTCGTGGCTGAACGACGACATGGACAACATACAGCTAGCGGGCTATACGCTACATCGGCAGGATAGAACGGCTGACTACGGTAAGACAAGGGGTGGCGGTATGTGTATATTTGTAAACAACAGCTGGTGCACAAAATCAAATACTAAGGAAGTCTCAAGGTTTTGCTCGCCTGAGGTAGAGTATCTTATGATAAGCTGTAGACCACACTATTTACCAAGAGAGTTTTCATCTATATTTTTCATAGCTGTCTATTTACCACCACAAACCAATGCCGGCATTAAGATTGCATTCAATGAGCTGTATAAGGCCATAAGTAAACAGGAAAACGCTCATCCAGAGGCAGCGCTCCTAGTGGCCGGGGACTTTAATGCAGGGAAACTTAAATCCGTTCTACCTAATTTCTACCAGCATGTTAAATGTGCAACCAGAGGAAAAAAAAACTCTAGACCACCTTTACTCCACACACAGAGACGCATACAAAGCTCTCCCCCCCTCCATTTGGCAAATCTGACCATAACTCTATCCTCCTGATTCCTGCTTATAAGCAAAAACTAAAGCAGGAAGCACCAGTGACTCTGTTAATAAAAAAGTGGTCAGATGACGCAGATGCTAAGCTACAGGACTGTTTTGCTAGCACAGACTGGAACATGTTCCGGGATTCTTCAGATAGCATTGAGGAGTACACCACATCAGTCACTGGCTTCATCAATAAGTGCATCGATGATGTCGTCCCCACAGTGACCGTACGTACATACCCTACCAGAAGCCATGGATTACAGGAAACATCCGCACTGAGCTAAAGGGTAGAGCTGCCGCTTTCAAGGAGCGGGACTCTAACCCGGACGCTTATAAGAAATCCCGCTATGCCCTCCGACGAACCATCAAACAGGCAAAGAGTCAATACAGGACTAAGATTGAATCGTACTACACAGGCTCTGACGCTCGTCGGATGTGGCAGGGCTTGAAAACTATTGCAGACTACAAAGGGAAGCACAGCCGCGAGCTGCCCAGTGACACAAGACTTCCAGACGAGCTAAACCACTTCTATGCTTGCTTCGAGGCAAACAACACTGAAGCATGCATGAGAGCACCAGCTGTTCCGGATGACTATGTGATCACGCTCTCCGTAGCCGATGTGAGTAATACTTTTAAGCAGGTCAACATTCACAAGGCCGCAGGGCCAGACGAATTACCAGGACGTGTACTCCGAGCATGTGCTGACCAACTGGCAAGTGTCTTCACTGACATTTTCAACATGTCCCTGACTGAGTCTGTAATACCAACATGTTTCAAGCAGACCACCATAGTCCCCGTGCCCAAGGACACTAAGATAACCTGCCTAAATGACTACCGACCCGTAGCACTGACGTCTGTAGCCATGAAGTGCTTTGAAAGGCTGGTCATGGCTCACATCAACACCATTATCCCAGAAACCCTAGACCAGGGGTGTCAAAGTCAAATGGACGGAGGGCCAAATAAAAAATTTAGCTACAAGCCGAGGGCCGGACTGTTCGAATGTTCATTGAAAATTTTTTAAATGACGCATATAGTCTAGTGAACCTAATTGAACCTACTGAAAACCTAACAAATATATTCCAATATGATCAGATAAATAAAGCAATATTTTCTTATGGCTCTGTCAGTAATCTTTAATTTTCAACAGACACAAAAGACAAATTTCCTTTATATAAAAATCCCCATAACATGAACATTAAATGAAAGAAACCGGTATTCAAGGCACCATCAGTAGCCTATATTTTCTATTTTAGCAAAAGTGGGCTAAATTTACTTCAAAGAAAAAAACAATAATAGCAATTTTCTATCATCCACTCAACTGAAATATTTTTAAAATATAATTGGATTGAAATACAATAAAATAAAGTGCAAAAATCTATTAATCAAAAACAACACTTTGTTTAAGGAGAAGTAACATGCAGTGAAAACAAATATTAAACTTTAACTTTTAAACTTGAACTGAGTAAAAACTCTAAATATGTGATTGCACAGTAATGTTCACTTGTTTGAGGTTGAGGGTGATACTTGGTGGTGTCCCATCTTTTCCACAAGTTCATCAATGTTCGGGGTAAGGCTCTGAGCTGAGGAAATCCTCAGAATTGAGTGGAGGTGTTCAGCAGTAAGTCGACTTCTGTGTGATGTTTTGTTCAGGTTCATCAAAGAAAACAGTTGTTCACACAGGTATGTGCTGCCAAACATAGACAACGTTTGAGCAGCCTGGATGCGCAGCTGGGGCATTGTGTCGGGGAGGAAACGGGCGAACTCCGCAGCACCCACTGCCGCATATTTTGCCCTCAGTGCATCATTGCATTGGAGGTCAATCAACTCCATTTGGAGGTTTGGTGGTGAGCTTTCCACGTCAACAGCAAATGGGTTACCGAGCAGTTCCAACCTGCTTTTTTGTGCTTCAAAGTCAGCAAATCGGCGTCGAAAGTCAGCGGCAAGCATACCTATTTTATCAGCCAACTGTGCGCTCGGGAACGCACTGGTAGAGAGCTTCTCTTTCATGGTCTGGCAGCTGGGAAAGTGGCTCAAATTTTCTTTCCGCATCTGCGTCTCCCACAGAGTCAGTTTGGTTTTAAATGCCTTCACTGTACTGTACATTTCAGAGATGACATGATCCCGACCCTGCAGCTGCAAGTTCATTGCATTCAGATGACTCGTAATGTCACACAGAAAAGCCATTTCACACAGAAACATTTCGTCTCGGAGTTGTGTTGTGTCTTTCCCTTTGCTGTCCAAGAACAGACAAATCTCCTCACGAAGCTCGAAACATCTTTGAAGCACCTTTCCCTGGCTTAGCCATCGCACCTCTGTGTGATAAGGCAAATCACCATGCTCCGTTTCTAACTCCGTCAGAAATGCCTTGAACTGGCGGTGATTCAAACCTTTGGCTCTGATAAAGTTAACTGTGCGCGTGATGATGCTCATTACATGCTCCATTTTCAAGGCTTTACCGCACAACGCTTCCTGGTGTATGATACAATGATAAGCTGTCAGCTCACCTGTCGCGTTTTCCTCTTGCATCTTTTCCCGTATCTTCGCCACCAGTCCGCTCCTGTGTCCACACATCGCAGGTGCTCCGTCGGTTGTCAAACCCACGAGTTTTTCCCAAGGCAGCTCCATCTCATTTACACATCTTGACACCTCTTCATACAAATCATGCCCCGTAGTTGTGCCATGCATAGGACGTAAAGCCAAAAACTCCTCTGTCACGCTTAGGCTGGAGTCCACTCCGCGGATGAAAATTGACAACTGGGCAATGTCAGAAATGTCGGTGCTCTCATCCACAGCCAAGGAATATGCAATGAAATCTTTTCCCTTTTTCACAAGCTGCTCTTTTAGATTGATGGACAACTGGTCTACTCTCTCGGCAATGGTGTTTCTGCTCAGACTCACATTTAAAAAGAGTTGCCTTTTTTCTGGGCAAACTTCGTCACAAACTTTAATCATGCAGTTTTTGATGAAATCCCCCTCCGTAAATGGCCGGGCTGATTTAGCGATCTCTTCTGCCAAAATAAAACTGGCCTTGACAGCAGCCTGGCCTTGTGATTTGGCTTTTTTGAACAGAGCCTGTCGAGATTCCGCGTGTTTCGTTTCATAATGTCGTCTCAGATTATACTCTTTCAGTACCGCCACACTTTCTCCACACAGAAGACACACAGGTTTTCCAGCTACCTCCGTGAACATATACTCCGACTCCCACCTTGTTTGAAACCCCCGGTTCTCAGTGTCCACCTTCCGTTTTGCCATTTTTGATGGGTATCTGAAAGTTAATTTTACTGTGATGCTGACGACTGCTGTGCCAATAAATATTGAAATGAAGCAGCCTACTGCTCGGTGCGTCACCGTTGCATTGTGGGAAATGTAGTATTGGTGCGTGTAAAAGATCTGCGGGCTGCCGGCTTGCTGCGGTCTGCGGGCCGGTTCTAATAATAAATCAAGATCATCCCAGGGGCCGTAAAAAACCTTCTCGCGGGCCGGATGTGGCCCGCGGGCCTTGACTCTGACATATGTGCCCTAGACCCACTCCAATTTGCAAACCGCCCCAACAGATCCACAGATGATGCAATCTCTATTGCACTCCACACTGCCCTTTCCCACCTGGACAAGAGGAACACCTACGTGAGAATGCTTTTCATTGACTACAGCTCAGCATTCAACACCATAGTGCCCTCAAAGCTCATCACTAAGCTAAGGATCCTGGGACTAAACACCTCCCTCTGCAACTGGATCCTGGACTTCCTGACGGGCCGCCCCCAGGTGGTAAGGGTAGGTAACAACACATCTGCCACACTGATCCTCAACACGGGGGCCCCTCAGGGGTGCGTGCTCAGTCCCCTCCTGTACTCCCTGTTCACCCATGACTGCATGGCCAGGCACGACTCCAACACCATCATT
Organism: Coregonus lavaretus; assembly: GCF_964263955.1. NCBI lineage: Eukaryota > Metazoa > Chordata > Actinopteri > Salmoniformes > Salmonidae > Coregonus > Coregonus lavaretus. The sequence continues at coordinate 6,471,318 of NC_140010.1, read as the reverse complement.
AAGTTTGCCGACGACACAACAGTGGTAGGCCTGATCACCGACAACGATGAGACAGCCTATAGGGAGGAGGTCAGAGACCTGGCCGTGTGGTGCCAGGATAACAACCTCTCCCTCAACGTGACCAAGACAAAGGAGATGATTGTGGACTACAGGGAAAAAAAAGAGGACTGAGCACGCCCCCATTCTCATCAACGGGGCTGTAGTGGAACAGGTTGAGAGCTTCAAGTTCCTTGGTGTCCACATCACCAACAAACTATCATGGTCCAAACACACCAAGACAGTCGTGAAGAGGGCACGACAAAGCCTATTCCCCCTCAGGAGACTGAAAAGATTTGGCATGGGTCCTCAGATCCTCAAAAAATTATACAGCTGCACCATCGAGAGCATCCTGACTGGTTGCATCACCGCCTGGTATGGCAACTGCTTGGCCTCCGACCGCAAGGCACTACAGAGGGTAGTGCGTACGGCCCAGTACATCACTGGGGACAAGCTTCCTGCCATCCAGGACCTCTATACCAGGCGGTGTCAGAGGAAGGCCCTCAAAATTGTCAAAGACTCCAGCCACACTAGTCATAGACTGTTTTCTCTGCTACCGCATGGCAAGCGGTACCGGAGTGCCAAGTCTAGGTCCAAAAGACTTCTCAACAGCTTCTACCCCCAAGCCATAAGACTCCTGAACAGCTAATCATGGCTACCCAGACTATTTGCACTGCCCCCCCCACCCCATCTTTTTACGCTGCTGCTACTCTGTTAATTATTTATGCATGGTCACTTTAACTCTACCCACATGTACATATTACTTCAACTACCTCAACTAGCCGGTGCCCCCGCACATTGACTCTGCACCGGTACCCCCCTGTATATATAGCCTCCCTACTGTTATTTTATTTTACTTCTGCTCTTTTTTTCTCAACACTTTTTTGTTGTTGTTTTATTTTACTTTTTTATTAAAAATAAATGCACTGTTGGTTAAGGGCTGTAAGTAAGCATTTCGCTGTAATGTCTGCACCTGTTGTTTTCGGCGAATGTGGCCAATAAAATTTGATTTGATTTGATTTGATACACCATCCAAAGAGTAATTAATAACTTCACCATGCTCAAAGGGATATTCAATATCAGTTTTTTTCTTTTACCAATCTACCAATAGGTGCCCTTCTTTGCGAGGCATTAGCAAAACTTCCCTGGTCTTTGTGGACTGAGGGACCTTACAGATAATTGTATGTGTGGGGTACAGGGATGAGTTAGTCATTCAGAAATCACGTTAAACACTATTATTACACACAGAGTGAGTCCATGCAACTTATTATGTGACTCGTTAAGGACATTTTTACTCCTGAAAGTATTTAGGATTGCCATAACAAAGGGATTGAATACAGTATGTATTGACTCAAGGCATTTCAGCTTTTCATTTTTTAACTAATTTGCAAAAAATTTAAAAACATAATTCCACTGACATTATGGGGTATTTTGTGTAGGCCAGTGACAAAAAAAAACCCCCACAATTTCATCTATTTTAAATTCAGGCTGTAACGCAACAAAATGTGGAAAAAGTCGAGGGGTGTGAATACTTTCTGGAGGCACTGTAGGGAGCGAAATGAACGGCTCTCTTACCGATGAGATTCGGTTGGCTACTGACAAGTCACTCACTTTAACGTCACTGCCTGGCATGTCACATCAAAAATACAAACGAGATCTTTAATTGACTTGTCCCGATGCGATACCACGGACATATAACTATGTTGTGTGATTTATGTATGGGAAATGAGATCGACTTAATTCAGTCAGTTGGACCCCATTTATAAGCTAGTCAAGTTTGCTGTTCGTCAAGCAAATCAGAGTAAGCCTATGCACCAGCACTTTGTGGCTGCCTATGAAACATTTCATAGAAAATAAATTAACATGCAAGAAAACAATAGGCCAAGTGGATTTTGAGTCATTGTTTCCACACTATATAGGACGTGCAAATTGACTAACATAGACGATGAAGGAGCATCGTGCCCTCCCACTACAACCACAACGTACACACTCAGGTACCAGGAGGCGGGACAGACAGCACTGTCAAACCAGCAGTGTCTCCCTGTCATCGCTCACTTTGTGACTGACAGGCGCCTGACCTATCAATAGATTGTTAAAAGATGCATATCGTTCATTCTAGTGGGAGAGGGCTCGGCCGACGTTTCTGACTTGTGAATTGTACAAAAGTAGCCTAGTGGAAAAAGTACCCGGCTGAAAATGAGTGCGTAACCGGCTGTATAGCCGACAGCCGGCGCTAGTGGAAAACACTGGGTATAAAATAGTAGTTTGTGTGTGTGTCTGTGCATTGTGTGTCTGTGCATGTGTGTGTGTGAATGTGAGTGTGTGTGTGTGTGAATGTGAGTGTGAGTGTGTGTGTGTTGGACTGCAGGCTCAGATACTGTGTGTGATGTGTTTAATCTGAACTCTGGCAACACCCAGCAGAGGACACGATCTGGCAACACCCAGCAGAGGACAGGATCTGGCAACACCCAGCAGAGGACAGGATCTGGGAACACCCAGCAGAGGACAGGATCTGGCAACACCCAGCAGAGGACAGGATCTGGGAACACCCAGCAGAGGACACGATCTGGCAACACCCAGCAGAGGACAGGATCTGGCAACACCCAGCAGAGGACACGATCTGGCAACACCCAGCAGAGGACAGGATCTGGCAACACCCAGCAGAGGACAGGATCTGGCAACACCCAGCAGAGGACACGATCTGGCAACACCCAGCAGAGGACAGGTTCTGGCAACACCCAGCAGAGGACAGGATCTGGCAACACCCAGCAGAGGACAGGATCTGATAACACCCAGCAGAGGACAGGATCTGATAACACCCAGCAGAGGACAGGATCTGGCAACACCCAGCAGAGGACAGGATCTGGCAACACCCAGCAGAGGACAGGATCTGGCAACACCCAGCAGAGGACAGGATCTGGCAACACCCAGCAGAGGACAGGATCTGGCAACACCCAGCAGAGGACAGGATCTGGCAACACCCAGCAGAGGACAGGATCTGATAACACCCAGCAGAGGACAGGATCTGGCAACACCCAGCAGAGGACAGGATCTGGAAACACCCAGCAGAGGACAGGATCTGGCAACACCCAGCAGAGGACAGGATCTGGAAACACCCAGCAGAGGACAGGATCTGGAAACACCCAGCAGAGGACAGGATCTGGCAACACCCAGCAGAGGACACGATCTGGCAACACCCAGCAGAGGACACGATCTGGCAACACCCAGCAGAGGACAGGATCTGGCAACACCTAGCAGAGGACAGGATCTGGCAACACCCAGCAGAGGACAGGATCTGGCAACACCCAGCAGAGGACAGGATCTGGCAACACCCAGCAGAGGACAGGATCTGGAAACACCCAGCAGAGGACAGGATCTGGCAACACCCAGCAGAGGACAGGATCTGGCAACACCCAGCAGAGGACAGGATCTGGCAACACCCAGCAGAGGACAGGATCTGATAACACCCAGCAGAGGACAGGATCTGATAACACCCAGCAGAGGACAGGATCTGATAACACCCAGCAGAGGACAGGATCTGGCTCCAGTAGCTCTATTTAATCCAGAGGACAGAACAAAAGCTCCAGTAGCATGAAGAGATAATCCCCAAATGAGATTCTCCTCTAATCAAAGTAACCCCTTCCTTCCCTCCCTTGCTCCATCCTCTTGTACCCTCCACAACTCAACCTTTCCCTGGCTTCCATCCTTCCTTCCCTCTCCACCGTTTTCCTTCCATCCTTCTCTCTATCTCTCTCACCAACATGTCCAGCCCTTCATTTATCCCCTCATCCATCAGCTGTATCCCTCCCTCCCCTCTTTCCCTCCAATCTACCCCACCCCTCTGCCTGAATATGTCTGAATGATGCCACATCCACAGAAATCGAACAGCCAGGAGACACAAGACAATATCAAAAACAAGAACATACTTTCGCACTCTCACCTTTGGACATTTTTTGGGGATACATTTGTCACAAAGTGTTTCACAGCAACCTGGGCATAAAACCCCAAAGAGAAGGCAGAGGCAGAGACAGGGTCAGGGGCAGAGACAGGGGCAGAGACAGAGACAGGGGCAGAGACAGGGGCAGAGACAGGGGCAGGGACAGAGGCAGGGGCAGAGGCAGGGGCAGGGGCAGAGACAGGGGCAGAGACAGGGGCAGAGACAGGGGCAGAGGCAGGGGCAGAGACAGGGGCAGGGACAGAGGCAGGGGCAGAGGCAGAGGCAGAGGCAGAGACAGGGGCAGAGACAGGGGCAGGGACAGAGACAGGGGCAGAGACAGGGGCAGAGGCAGGGGCAGAGACAGGGGCAGGGACAGAGGCAGGGGCAGAGGCAGAGGCAGAGGCAGAGGCAGAGACAGGGGCAGAGACAGGGGCAGGGACAGAGGCAGGGGCAGAGGCAGGGGCAGGGGCAGAGACAGGGGCAGAGACAGGGGCAGAGGCAGAGACAGGGGCAGAGACAGGGGCAGAGACAGGGGCAGGGACAGAGACAGGGGCAGAGGCAGGGGCAGAGACAGGGGCAGAGACAGGGGCAGAGACAGAGACAGAGGCAGGGGCAGAGGCAGAGACAGGGGCAGAGACAGGGCAGAGACAGGGGCAGAGACAGGGGCAGAGACAGGGCAGAGACGGAGACAGAGGCAGGGGAAGAGGCAGCAGTGGGTTAAAACTGGAGCTACAGCTATAAATTAGGCTATATAAGCGAGGCTATATAAGCGAGGCTATATAAGCTCAACTATATAAACTAGGTTATATAAACTAGGCTATATAAGCTAGGCTATATAAACATGGCTATAATAAACTAGGCTATATAACCTAGGCTATATAAGCTAGGCTATATAAGCTACGATATATAAGCTAGGCTATATAAACTATGATATATAAAGTAGGTTATATAAACTAGGCTAAATAAGCTAGGCTATATAAACTTGGCTATATAAGCAATGTTATATAAGCTAGGCTATAACTCAGTGATCTGTAGTGATGCTAGAGAAAGGGCTGAGGCTGGGCTTTTGGCAGGCCAGGGAAGCTGAATGGTTTTCACTGTTAACCACAGCTACCTTGGCTGTCTCTGCTCCAAATCACTGCCTCACATCACATCTGATCCCAACACACACACACCAGAAGTCCTAATCTCATCACAGTTGTTTAGAGCTGAAGAGACAATCAACTGTCAACATTCATTTTCCAAACTGACAAATGGTCAAGGTACCCCAACTCTCATTTTTGTTTTCATAAAGACAAACTCTGGAAGAAAGAATGCTGGTTAGCTTGGCTATTATCTCAATGTCATTGCAGAGTAGGGTTGGCCGATGTCAGCCTTTGTCCTATCGTGATTATGAACTCTTAAACATTGTGATATACCCCCTATTCCCTATTAGCTAACACCCCCAAAAAAATGTGTGGGGAAAAAATAGACCACAGTTGGGCTATAGTGCGAAATTGCATGCTAAAACTGAATGAATCATGACGAAAGATAATGTTGTTGAAAGCCTGGGCAGAGGCAGTGCAGGCAAATACACTATATATACAAAAGTATGTGGACACCCCTTCAAATGAGTTGATTCGGCTATTTCAGGCACACCCGTTGCTGACAGGTGTATAGAATCGAGCACACAGCCATGCAATCTTCATAGACAACCATTGGCAGTAGAACGGCCTTACTGAAGATCTCAGTGAATTTCAACGTGGCACCGTCATAGGATGCCACCTTTACAAAACTGTTGTTCGTCAAATTTCTGCCCTGCTAGAGCTGCCCGGTAAACTGTAAATGCTGTTATTGTGAAGTGGAAATGTCTAGGAGCAACAACAGCTCAGCCGTGAAGTGGTAGGCCACACAAGCTCACAGAACGGGACCGCTGAGTGCTGAAGCGTGTAAGAATCGCCTGTCCTCGGTTGCAACACTCACTACCGAGTTCCAAACTGCCTCTGGAAGCAACGTCAGCACAATAACTGTTCGTCGGGAGCTTCATGAAATGGGTTTCCATGGCCGAGTAGCCACACACAAGCCTAAGATCACCATGCGCAATGCCAAGTGTTGGCTGGAGTGGTGTAAAACTCACCGCCATTGGACTCTGGAGCAGTGGAAACACGTTCTCTGAAGGGATGAATCATGTTTCCACATTTGGCAGTCTGAGGGACGAATCTGCTTTTGGTGGATGCCAAAATAACGCTACCTGCCCCAATGCATAGTGCCAACTGTATAGTTTGGTGGAGTAGAAATAATGGTCTGGGGCTGTTTTTTATGGTTCGGGCTAGGCCCCTTAGTTCCAGTGAAGGGAAATCTTAACGCTACAGCATACAATGACATTCTAGGTGATTCTGTCCTTCCAACTTTGTGGCAACAGTTTGGGGAAGACCCTTTCCTGTTTCAGCATGACAATGCCCCCGTGCACAAAGCAAGATCCATACAGAAATGGTTTGTCGAGATCAGTGTGGAAGAATTTCACTGGCCTGCACAGAACCCTCACCTCAACCCCATCGAACACCTTTGGGATGAATTGGAACACCGACTGCGAGCCAGGCCTAATCGCCCAACATCAGTGCACAACCTCACTAATGCTCTTGTGGCTGAATGGAAGCAAGTCCCCACAGCAATGTTCCAACATCTAGTGGAATGCCTTCCCAGAAGAGTGGAGGCTGTTATAGCAGCAAAAGGGGGACCAACTCCATATCGAGGAGCAGGTGTCCACATACTTTTGGTAATGTAGTGTATTTTCTAATATTCCTTTAAGTTGTAGCTTCAGCATGGAACAGTATGTGTGCCTGTGTCTGGCAAAGCGACAGTCAACTGATGAGGAACGGGCTGTCTTACCGTAGTGAGTTAGGTTATAAATCATGGGCTGGATAGATGCAAAGTCTACCTTCTTCAGAGCTGGATAATAATTGCTTTGCGCCTCATCCATCTACTGTATCTCTCATAAAACTGTGATTGAGAATAGCCTTTGCCTAGGCCTATTGACTCAGACTTTCCTTCCTTGTTATTTTTGAAAGCGGCAACTTTAGGACAACAGTACCTGTTACAGGAGGGGGTCGCAGTTCCAGAGCGACCCACTAGGTGTCATCCTCCGACAACCTTAGGCACCTCCTCACTCATAGTCGGGGCTAATCATCGTCCTATTGGTGTCACCTGTGTCTATCTGATTCACCTGTGTATTTATGCCCTCACTTCCCTGTGTTCCCTTGTTCAGTTTTCTCTGCTAGTTTCTCTATGTCCAGCAGTACTACTCAGTGTCTGATCGGAGATTTATGTACAGGTACTTGAAGTGTTCTCCCTGTTTCGTTATTTGTTTCAGTCTTACAGTGAGGGAAAAAAGTATTTGATCCCCTGCTGATTTTGTACGTTTGCCCACTGACAAAGAAATGATCAGTCTATAATTTTAATGGTAGGTTTATTTGAACAGTGAGAGACAGAATAACAACAAAAAAATCCAGAAAAACGCATGTCAAAAAATGTTATTTTACATTTACATTTTAGTCATTTAGCAGACGCTCTTATCCAGAGCGACTTACAGTGAGTGCATACATTATTTTTTATTTTTCATACCGGCCCCCCGTGGGAATCGAACCCACAACCCTGGCGTTGCAAACGCCATGCTCTACCAACTGAGCTACATCCCTGCCGGCCATTCCCTCCCCTACCCTGGACGACGCTGGGCCAATTGTGCGCCGCCCCATGGGTCTCCCGGTCACGGCCGGCTACGACAGAGCCTGGATTCGAACCAGGATCTCTAGTGGCACAGCTAGCACTGCGATGCAGTGCCTTAGACCACTGCGCCACACACATTTTAATGAGGGAAATAAGTATTTGACCCCTCTGCAAAACATGACTTAGTACTTGGTGGCAAAACCCTTGTTGGCAATCACAGAGGTCAGACGTTTCTTGTAGTTGGCCACCAGGTTTGCACACATCTCAGGAGGGATTTTGTCCCACTTCTCTTTGCAGATCTTCTCCAAGTCATTAAGGTTTCGAGGCTGACGTTTGGCAACTCAAACCTTCAGCTCCCTCCACAGATTTTCTATGGGATTAAGGTCTGGAGACTGGCTAGGCCACTCAAGGACCTTAATATGCTTCTTCTTGAGCCACTCCTTTGTTGCCTTGGCCGTGTGTTTTGGGTCATTGTCATGCTGGAATACCCATCCACGACCCATTTTCTACGCCTTGGCTGAGGGAAGGAGGTTCTCACCCAAGATTTGACGGTACATGGCCCCGTCCATCGTCCCTTTGATGCGGTGAAGTTGTCCTGTCCCCTTAGCAGAAAAACATCCGCAAAGCATAATGTTTCCACCTCCATGTTTGACGGTGGGGGTGGTGTTCTTGGGGTCATAGGCAGCATTCCTCCTCCTTCAAACACGGCGAGTTGAGTTGATGCCAAAGAGCTCCATTTTGGTCTCATCTAACCACAACACTTTCCCTCAGTTCTCCTCTGAATCATTCAGATGTTCATTGGCAAACTTCAGACGGGCATGTATATGTGCTTTCTTGAGCAGGGGGACCTTGCGGGCGCTGCAGGATTTCAGTCCTTCACGGCGTAGTGTGTTGCCAATTGTTTTCTTGGTGACTATGGTCCCAGCTGCCTTGAGATCATTGACAAGATCCTCCCGTGTAGTTCTGGGCTGATTCCTCACCGTTCTCATGATCACTGCAACTCCATGAAGTGAGATCTTGCATGGAGCACCAGGCCGAGGGAGATTGACAGTTCTTTTGTGTTTCTTCCATTTGCGAATAATCGCACCAACTGTTGTCACCTTCTCACCAAGCTGCTTGGCGATGTTCTTGTAGCCCATTCCAGCCTTGTGTAGGTCTACAATCTTGTCACTGACGTCCTTGGAGAGCTCTTTGGTCTTGGCCATGGTGGAGAGTTTGGAATCTGATTGATTGATTGCTTCTGTGGACAGGTGTCTTTTATACAGGTAACAAGCTGAGATTAGGAGCACTCCCTTTAAGAGTGTGCTCCTAATCTCAGCTCGTTACCTGTATAAAAGACACCTGGGAGCCAGAAATCTTTCTGATTGAGAGGGGGTCAAATACTTATTTCCCTCATTAAAATGCAAATCAATTTATAACATTTTTGACATGCGTTTTTCTGGATTTTTTTGTTGTTATTCTGTCTCTCACTGTTCAAATAAACCTACCATTAAAATTATAGATTGATCTTTTCTTTGTCAGTGGGCAAACGTGCAAAATCAGCAGGGGATCAAATACTTTTTTCCCTTCACTGTAGGTAGTATTTCGTATTTTGCGGTCAGGCGGTTTTTGGAGACTTATTTGCTCCGCCATTCTTTTATCGTGATAAGTCCGTTATTTTGTATTTTGGCTTTGGGACCACCAGTAAAGATCCTTGTTTCACCATCTCAGCCTACTGCCTACTGTATGTCCTGCACCGCACCTGGGTCACACCTCACCCCAACCCTTACAAGTACCTTCTTAGGCTATTAGAATATATGGGAAATAGGCTACTGTTCATACAGTGGGTAAAAAAAGTATTTAGTCAGCCACCAATTGTGCAAGTTCTCCCACTTACAAAGATGAGAGAGGCCTGTAATTTTCATCATAGGTACACGTCAACTATGACAGACAAAATGAAAAAAAAAATCCAGAATATCACATTGTAGGATTTTTTATGAATTTATTTGCAAATTATGGTGGAAAATAAGTTTTTGGTCACCTACAAATAAGCAAGATTTCTGGCTCTCACAGACCTGTAACTTCTTCTTTAAGAGGCTCCTCTGTCCTCCACTCGTTACCTGTATTAATGGCACCTGTTTGAACTTGTTATCAGTATAAAAGACACCTGTCCACAACCTCAAACAGTCACACTCCAAACTCCACTATGGCCAAGACCAAAGAGCTGTCAAAGGAAACCAGAAACAAAATTGTAGACCTGCACCAGGCTGGGAAGACTGAATCTGCAATAGGTAAGCAGCTTGGTTTGAAGAAATCAACTGTGGGAGCAATTATTAGGAAATGGAAGTCATACAAGACCACTGATAATCTCCCTCGATCTGGGGCTCCACGCAAGATCTCAACCCGTGGGGTCAAAATGATCACAAGAACGGTGAGCAAAAATCCCAGAACCACACGGGGGGACCTAGTGAATGACCTGCAGAGAGCTGGGACCAAAGTAACAAAGCCTACCATCAGTAACACACTACGCCGCCAGGGACTCAAATCCTGCAGCGCCAGACGTGTCCCCCTGCTTAAGCCAGTACATGTCCAGGCCCGTCTGAAGTTTGCTAGAGTGCATTTGGATGATCCAGAAGAGGATTGGGAGAATGTCATATGGTCAGATGAAACCAAAATATAACTGTAACTTTAATTTGTCTTAAAGCTTTTAGAATAGGCCTAGTAGGAGGATAGGTTATTGGCCATTTGGTTTTCAAACTCTAATGGATTTTTCGCCCTGCACAGATAAATCAAACAACTTTTTGAGATGGAACTCCGTTAGATTCTTTGACTGCTTGATTGGGAGAGAAAGCATGCATGCATAAAACGATGAAAGCATAGCCTTCAGTCATCCTCATATTGAATGGAGAGACAATGGAATATAGCTATGTTTTTTTTTAAACAGCTAGACACAATATAGTTAAGAAGTGTCGGTTATAAAAAATGAACAGGTTTAGGCTATAAAGCCCATGCATCCGAGAGAGAGAGAGAGAGAGAGAGAGAGAGAGAGAGAGAGAGAGCAAGAGAGCGAAAGCGTGAGAGAGTGCACCATCTCTCACACACGCTCTCGTGCACTCTCTCGCTCGCTGCTCTCTCTCTCTCTCTCTCTCTCTCTCTCTCTCTCTCTCTCTCTCTCTCTCTCACACACAGTTCTGCTGACCCCTTGGTCCTCATAGCCCTGTCGTTATGGAAACGGGGTTGACGGGCGGCTGGCCCGGGCCCCAGTGTCGGCACTGCCAGTAGGGAATCTGTCTGCGTTGCTATGGTAACCACAGAACGAGTGTACAAGGTGTGTGTAGGCAAAATGTATACTTATGTAACAGCATCACGACCTAGCCTAACAAACTCCATCATGCATGCCTTATAACATAACACACAAGGAGAGAGAGCAAGAGCGTGAGAGAGATTATGTAAGAACACAGAGGATAGTAGAGCTGGGAATTACCAGAAACCTCACGAATCGATATTATCACGATACTAAGGTGCCAATACAATATGTATTGTGAATCTCATATATAGATATATAGTCAAATCAATATCCCTCATCAACTCATCCCTAACTGCGTCCCCTCTGACTTCAAAATGTCCCGAGTCGCTCCCCTCCTCAAGAAACCAACACATCTGACGTCAAAAACTATAGACCTGTATCCCTTCTTTATTTTCTTTCCAAAACACTTGAGCATGCTGTCTCTGATCAACTTCCTCGTTGTCTCTCTCAGAACGATCTTCTTGACCCTAACCAGTCAGGCTTCAAGATGGGTCACTCAACCGAGACTGCTCTTCTCTGTGTCACTGAGGCTCTCCGCACTGCCAAAGCTGACTCTCTCTCCTCTGTTCTCATCTTCCTAGATCTATCCGCTGCCTTCGACACCGTGAACCATCAGATCCTCCTCTCTACCCTCTCAGGGCTGGGGGTCTCAGGCTCTGCACACTCTTGGATTGCATCCTACCTGGCAGGCCGCTCCTACCAGGTCACATGGAGAGGATCTGTGTCTGCACCACAGAATCTCACTACTGGTGTCCCCCAGGTCTCAGTTCTAGGCCCTCTCCTATTCTCGCTATACACCAAGTCACTTGGCTCCGTCATATCCTCACATGGTCTCTCCTATCATTGCTATTCGGATGGCACTCAACTACTTTTCTTCTTCCCCCCTTCTGACACCCAGGTGGCGACACACATCTCTGCGTGCCTGCCAGATATCTCAGCATGGATGTCGGCCCACCACCTCAAGCTGAACCTCGACAAGACGGAGCTGCTCTTCCTCCCGGGAAAGGCCTGCCCGCTCAAAGACCTCTCCATCACGGTTGACAACTCCACAGTGTCTCCTTCCCAGAATGCAAAGAATCTTGGCGTGACCCTGGACAATACCCTGTCGTTCACTGCAAACATCAAAGCAATAACTCGCTCCTGCAGGTTCATGCTCTACAACATCCGTAGAGTACGACCTCACACAGGAAGCACCGCATGTCCTAATCCAGGCACTTGCCATCACCCGTCTGGATTATTGTGACTCGCTGTTGGCTGGGCTCCCCGCATTTGTGCCATCAAACCCCTGCAACTTATCCAGAACGCTGCAGCCCACCTGGTTTTCAACCTTCCCAAGTTCTCTCATGTCACCGCTCTCCTCCACACACCCCACTGGCTTCCCATCAAAGCTTGCATCCACTACAAGACCATGGTGCTTACCTACGGAACAGCAAGAGGAACTGCCCCTCCCTACCTTCAGGCTATGCTCAAACCCTTCACCCCAACCTGAGCACTTCGTTCTGCCACCTCAGGTCTCTTGGCCCTCCCACCCCTACGGGAGGGCAGCTCCCGCTCAGCCCAGTCCAAGCTCTTCTCTGTCCTGGCACCCCAATGGTGGAACCAGCTTCCCCCTGAAGCTAGGACAGCAGAGTCCCTGCCCATCTTCCGAAACATCTGAAAGCCTACCCCTTCAAAGAGTATCTTAAATAATCCTCCTCCTCACCTCGACCTCCGCCCCCCAAAAAATAACTGAACCAGCACTTGTACTTGACAGCCATGTATGCATTATAATGCATCAATTTTAAAACATTTAACTTTGTTTTTACCAATCTAACTACATAACATAATGTTAATAATTATCCTTGAATGGTAAATCTCTTGATAAACTGGGTAAATTAAGATGGCACAGGCCTACTCACAATAAAGGTGAATGCATATTCAATAGAAGTGTGTGCACACTGAGTTATTTAGCTTGTTTTGGCTGACCAGTGGAGTCTATGGTGCTATAGATGACAAACAATCTGTTTGCCTTCCATTTGGGACTTATATTAGCCTACTGATCCACATTTACAAGCATCACTCCAGCAGGTCGCGCCTGTATGGAAGGACATCATCTAGGCACTGCTGTTAGTTTGACAATATAAAATAACATCTATTCACAAATAACATCTATTCAATGCAAATGGGTCCAACATAACGTCATGATTTGTGATCATGGATGCTTATGAAACTAGTATTTTTAGTCCTTTTCCGTGATATGGACAAATTATTTTTGTCAGCTGTCAGGACGCATCTCTAAACAACTCAGCCCCCAGAACTAAATACGGAAAAAACTAAATTGGCTAGTTCAGCTATCTGTCAAGAAATGGGCATGGTTGTAACTTGATCCTACTGCTACGATGGGATAGAGCGAGGCTGTAACTCCGCTCCCTTTCACATCTCCTCACATCTCTCTCCAACGCTCATATCACTTGCTGCTGTTGACTGCTACTATAAGAACTAGCTCAATGGCGATGACATTTGCTACCAAGCCATAAAAAAAAACGATGAAACGACAATGCACGTTCTGTCTGAATGACTCAAATCTGCCCATAGTTTGAGAAGTGAGAACGCACACACACGAGCTGATCTACAGCTTTCTTGGTCAATAAACATGCAGGAAGATTCTTAGGTAGCTAAACCTATTGCCAACCTTTATTTTGGCATTTTTAAACACAATTCTTTCCCTATTACGACAATAATCTAATCCGACGATCAACTGTCAATTTACGGATACGATTGCAGCTGGTCAGATCAGCACACCAGTAAATAACCTTACACCGCAAGTCAGATGGCTCGTTGCTGGAAATGGTGTATGTTCAATATGATAACCAGCTAACGTTAGCTGGCTACGTTCGCTATTAGCTCCTATCTGATATCTTAGCACCATGTTTATCTAGCCAGCTAGCTAGCATAGTAGCTAATATAGCTTACTAGCTAATACCACAGATGAAAGGTTTAGTTATCGTAATTTACATTTACGTCATTTAGCAGACGCTCTTATCCAGAGCGACTTACAAATTGGTGCATTCACCTTATAGCCAGTGGGATAACCACTTTACAATTATTATTATTATTATTATTATTTTTATTTTATTTAATCTTTGCTAACAGGTCACATCGCTATCTGCTTAGCTAGCTTGATTATTGCATGCATGTCCGGGCATGTCGACACAAGCCTGATTATTAGTGAAGTAACTCAACTAATATTTGCAACAGGAGTTAGAGTTTGGTGATTGTGTCATTGAATGCATTTCTTAATTCTGCACCTTCCTGTTGGAGAATGAGCTAGCTTGCTGCTAATCTTCCCAGCTAGACATTCCTCAGCATTGTGCAGTGCTCGTGGCTCAGGCGGTGAGTGGTGGCTGGCATAGCAACAATCGCTACGTAGAGTGACTCTCAACAAAGCCGATAGAGAATGTCCGATAGCTGATAGACCACAAAAGGCCAATGTCTCGGTCGATTATCGATCGTTCTCTACTACACGGGCATGGTCATACGGCCCCTGGGCTGTGCGTGTTAGTGGATACAACGAGCAGTACAGCCCAGAGGAAAACACAGATCAGCTACCACCTCTGTCTCTGTCCCTATCTCTGTGTGTGTGTGTGTACGTGTGTGTGTGTGTGTGTGTGTGTGTGTGTGTGTGCGTGTGGGCCTGCGTATGACGGTGATAGTGTGTCTCCTTGGGAAACATCCTGAATGTAGTGACCTAAAAATAGTCAACATCTCTGGCCCCCCTAAAGAACACATCTGTAGCAGTGGAATCAATATACAGTATCTATATTAGTTCCAATCCTGATGGAATCGAACAGAAGAGGTGGAAAGCCTGCTGGACTCTGTAGGGCTATGGGAGAGTTGAGAGAACTGTGTACTTGACTGGGATCCTCGGTTGTTAATCCCAAAACAAACAATCACTCAGTTGACCCCTGTGACCCCTGTGTGATTTACAGCTGTATAGGGTTCCCTCCCTCCCTCCCTCCCTCCCTCCCTCTCTCCCTCTCTCCCTCTCATCCCTCCCTCCCTCCCTCCCTCCCTCCCTCCCTCCCTCCCTGTGTTCCGTCTGTCTTTCTATCTTTCTTTCATTCTGTTGACAATCCTTTCTATTCATCTGTCATGTCATGTCAGGACATTGATCAAGGAGGATGACAGGAATTCATTTTATTATATCTTTCTAATAGTGCTTTTAAAAAGGCATGCAGTACGTGTGTCCTCAGATGGCCTTGGGTTTAAAAACAGTCTGACCTCACTGAAGCCTCGAGTACTCAACCTTCAAATAGACCCTGGTATTGTCAACATTAGGGAGTAATCAGCCTATTCATCTGGGAACAAACTGAAAACAAGCACCACTTAAACTACTGCTGTGTGAAATGTAAAACAAGGACCACTTAACCTGCCTCTACTCAGATATGCATTGTACCCGTTTTTCATAGCTGAACCCCAAGCACAGGCGCGCACACACACACACACACACTAGGGCTGCACAATTAATGAAATGTTAATCGAAATTGCAATACTGACATGTGCAATATCCATATCGCAAGAGGCTGCAATTATGGTTTTTTTTCCCATGAATGTAACATTCAAATGTAATAAGGGTCCCCTGGGAAATTCTGACCAACACTTTGGTTCCTACCCTGTCAGAACAACTTCTACTGTACCAGGCTTTGTCATTAGTTGTCATGCCAACCACAGAATCAGAATACACATTTTATTTATATGATTCCAACAGTTCACCTAAATGTTTTGATCTAAATCGCAAGTAAAATCGCAATATTTGGTAAAAATATGATTCGCAATTAGATTATTTGCACATATCGTTCAGCCCTAACACACACACACACATCATTACCTGGACTACACTGGTTAATAATGTGATCCACCAAATACAGTGAACAGCATAAACACAAACAATCCCTCCCCTTGTCACACATTATTATTATTTTATTTTTTTCACCTTCATTTAACCAGGTAAGCCAGTTGAGAACAAGTTCTCATTTACGACTGCGACCTGGCCAAGATAAAGCAAAGCAGTGCGATAAAAACAACAACAACACAGAGTTACATATGGGGTAAACAAAAATACAAAAATACAACAGAAAGTAGAAAATCTATATACAGTGTGTGCAAATGTAGCAAGTTATGGAGGTAAGGCAATAAATAGGTCATAGTGCAAAACGGATGGCACTGTAATAGACTACATCCAATTTGCTGAGTAGAGTGTTGGAGGCTATTTTGTAAATGTCATCGCCGAAGTCAAGGATCGGTAGGATAGTCAGTTTTACGAGGGCATGTTTGGTAGCATGAGTGAAGGAGGCTTTGTTGCGAAATAGGAAGCTGATTCTGGATTTAACTTTGGATTGGAGATGCTTAATGTGAATCTGGAAGGAAAGTTTACAGTCTAACCAGACACCTAGGTACAGTGGGGGGAAAAAAGTATTTAGTCAGCCACCAATTGTGCACGTTCTCCCACTTAAAAAGATGAGAGAGGCCTGTAATTTTCATCATAGGTACACGTCAACTATGACAGACAAAATGAGGGGAAAAAAATCCAGAAAATCACATTGTAGGATTTGTAATGAATTTATTTGCAAATTATGGTGAAAAATAAGTATTTGGTCAATAACAAAAGTTTCTCAATAGTTTGTTATATACCCTTTGTTGGCAATGACACAGGTCAAACGTTTTCTGTAAGTCTTCACAAGGTTTTCACACACTGTTGCTGGTATTTTGGCCCATTCCTCCATGCAGATCTCCTCTAGAGCAGTGATGTTTTGGGGCTGTCGCTGGGCAACACGGACTTTCAACTCCCTCCAAAGATTTTCTATGGGGTTGAGATCTGGAGACTGGCTAGGCCACTCCAGGACCTTGAAATGCTTCTTACGAAGCCACTCCTTCGTTGCCCGGGCGGTGTGTTTGGGATCATTGTCATGCTGAAAGACCCAGCCACGTTTCATCTTCAATGCCCTTGCTGATGGCAGGAGGTTTTCACTCAAAATCTCACGATACATGGCCCCATTCATTCTTTCCTTTACACGGATCAGTCGTCCTGGTCCCTTTGCAGAAAAACAGCCCCAAAGCATGATGTTTCCACCCCCATGCTTCACAGTAGGTATGGTGTTCTTTGGATGCAACTCAGCATTCTTTGTCCTCCAAACACGACGAGTTGAGTTTTTACCAAAAAGTTATATTTTGGTTTCATCTGACCATATGACATTCTCCCAATCCTCTTCTGGATCATCCAAATGCACTCTAGCAAACTTCAGACGGGCCTGGACATGTACTGGCTTAAGCAGGGGGACACGTCTGGCACTGCAGAATTCGAGTCCCTGGCGGCGTAGTGTGTTACTGATGGTAGGCTTTGTTACTTTGGTCCCAGCTCTCTGCAGGTCATTCATAGTGGAGTTTGGAGTGTGACTGTTTTTGACTGAGGTTGTGGACAGGTGTCTTTTATACTGATAACAAGTTCAAACAGGTGCCATTAATACAGGTAATGAGTGGAGGACAGAGGAGCATCTTAAAGAAGAAGCTACAGGTCTGTGAGAGCCAGACATCTTGCTTTTTTGTAGGTGACCAAATTCTTATTTTCCACCATAATTTGCAAATAAATTCATTAAAAATCCTACAATGTGATTTTCTGGATTTTTTTTCCTCAATTTGTCTGTCATAGTTGACGTGTACCTATGATGAAAATTACAGGCCTCTCTCATCTTTTTAAGTGGGAGAACTTGCACAATTGGTGGCTGACTAAATACTTTTTTCCCCCACTGTATTTGTAGTTGTACACATACTCTAGGTCAGACCCGTCAAGAGTAGTGATTCTAGTCGGGTGGGCGGGTGCCAGCAGTGTTCGATTGAAGAGCATGCATTTAGTTTAACTTGTATTTAAGAGCAGTTGGAGGCTATGGAAGGAGTGTTGTATGGCATTGAAGCTCGTTTGGAGGTTTGTTAACACAGTGTCCAATGAAGGGCCAGATGTATACAAAATGGTGTCGTCTGCGTAGAGGTGGATCTGAGAATCATCAGCAGCAAGAGCGACATCATTGATATACACAGAGAAAAGAGTCGGCCCAAGAATTGAACCCTGTGGCACCCCCATAAAGACTGCCATAGGTCCAGACAACAGGCCCTCCGATTTGACACATTGAACTCTATCTGAGAAGTAGTTGGTGAACCAGGCAAGGCAGTCATTTGAGAAACCAAGGCTATTTAGTCTGCCAATAAGAATGCGGTGGTTGACAGAGTCGAAAGCCTTGGCCAGGTCGATGAAGACGGCTGCACAGTACTGTCTATTATCGATCGTGGTTATAATATCGTTTAGGACCTTGAGCGTGGCTGAGGTGCACCCATGACCAGCTCGGAAACCAAGCTTTCCAATCTCTGGCGATCTCAGGCGTTACGAAAGAGAGGTTGAACAGGCTAGTAATAGGGGTTGCAACAATTTCGGCGGCTAATTTTAGAAAGAAAGGGTCCAGATTGTCTAGCCCCGATTATTTGTAGGGGTCCAGATTTTGCAGCTCTTTCAGAACATCAACACTTTTTGGAGTTAGTGCTACAGGATGCACATTTCTGTTTGAAAAAGCTAGCCTTTGCTTTCCTAACTGCTTGAGTATATTGGTTCCTAACTTCCCTGAAAAGTTGCATATCGCGGGGGCTATTCGATGCTAATGCAGTACGCCACAGGATATTTTTGTGCTAGTCAAGGGCAGTGAAGTCTGAGGAGAAGCAGGGGCTATATCTGTTCTTAGTTCTGAATTTTTTGAATGGGGCATGCTTATTTAAGATTGAGAGGAAAGCACGTTTAAAGAACAAGCAGGCATCCTCTACTGACAGATTGAGATCGATATCCATCCAGGATATCTGGGCCAGGTGAATTAGGAAGGCCTGCTCGCTAAAGTGTTTTAGGGAGCGTTTGACAGTGATGAGGGGTGGTGGTTTGACCGCGGAGCCGTTACGGACGCAGGCAATTATGATATCACACACACACACACACACACACAGACACAGACACACACACAGACACACACACAGACACACACACACAGACACACACCAGCAGTTGACAGGTCAGAATAGTGGTGTACGAATTGTACTGTCCTGTCCTAAATCTTAACCCGGATTACAGATGACAGTGTGAGGGTTTAAACAAAGAACAGTCTTAAAGTGCACTCATGGTAGGGTACAGGGAAAGCACACACACAAAGGCACACACCAGTGTTTCCTCTACATGCATATAGCAGCAGCGCACTACTAAATCATGGCCGCCACTGAAAAAATATACAGATCAATGCTATCTGAGGTCCCTTGCCTTCCCTAAACCCTAACCTTAACCCTTAACCATCTTACATTTTAACTTCAATGGGGTTGGGCCGTCCCAAGGATCCCGGATCGCATGGACCAAAAAATTATGAAATAAAAATAATAATGAATAATGCAGACCTATAGATGTATGCCCCAGGAAGCTAGCTCTTCCCAAAGACTTCCAGTTTAAGTCCCATAGACTTTGTGCCAATGCTAGTTAGCAATTGCGCTAACGCTGGTTAACAACTTCCTTCAAACTGCATGCAAAGACATAAAAATGGTGACAGGATTGTGTCTAGGTACAGATCTGGGGAAGGGTACCAAAACATTTCTGCGGCATTGAAGGTCCCCAAGAACACAGTAGCCTCCATCATTCTTAAATGGAAGAAGTTTGGAACCACCAAGACTCTTCCTAAAGTTGGCCGCCCGGCCAAACTGAGCAATCGAAAGAGAAGGGCCTTGGTTAGGGAAGAGACCAAGAATCCGATGGTCACTCTGACAGAGCTCCTGAGTTCCTCTGTGGAGATGGGAGAACCTTCCAGAAGGACAACCATCTCTGCAGCACTCCACCAATCAGGCCTTTATGATAGAGTGGTCACTCCTCAGTAAAAGGCACATGACAGCCCGCTTGGTGATTGCCAAAAGGCACCTAAAGGAGTCAGACCAAGATTGAACT
The DNA here is from genome assembly GCF_964263955.1 of Coregonus lavaretus. Lineage (NCBI taxonomy): Eukaryota > Metazoa > Chordata > Actinopteri > Salmoniformes > Salmonidae > Coregonus > Coregonus lavaretus. The sequence goes on along the minus strand of NC_140010.1, from coordinate 6,451,365 downwards.
CTTTGGCCTGAATGCCAAGCCTTAAGTCTGGAGGAAACCTGGCACCATCCCTACGGTGAAGTATGGTGGTGGCAGCGTCACGCTGTGGGAATGTTTTTCAGCGGCAGGGACTGAGAGACTAGTCAGGATCGAGGGAAAGATGAACGGAGCAAAGTACAGAGAGATCCTTGATGAAAACCTTTTCCAGAGCACTCAGGACCTCAGACTGGGGCGAAGGTTCACCTTCCAACAGGACAACGACCTTAAGCACACAGCCAAGACAATGCAGGAGGGGCTTCAGGACAAGTCTCTGAATGTCCTTGAGTGGCCCAGCCAGAGCCCGGACTTGAACCTGATTGATAATTTCTGGGGAGACTTGAAAATAGCTGTGCAGCGACGCTCCCCATCCAACCTGACAGAGCTTAAGAGGATCTGCAGAGAAGAATGGGAGAAACAGCCAAAATGCAGGTGTGCCAAGCTTGTAGCGTCATACCCAAAAAGACTCTAGGCTGTAATCGTTGCCAAAGGTGCTTCAACAAAGTACTGAGTAATATTTCAGTTTTTAAATTTGAAATACATTTCTAAAAACCTGTTTTTGCTTTGTCATTATGGGGTATTGCGTGTAGATTGATGCGAGAAAAAAAACAATTTAATCAATTTTAGAATAAGGCTTTAACGTAACAAAATGTGGAGAAAGTCAAGGGGTCTGAATACTTTCCCAATGCACTGTATATAGTATAGTATTTTTTCATTATATTTTTGGGGAGTGGCGGTGACTATTTAGCAGCGGGGGGATGTCACTGATAAATGAATATAGGGGAAACTGACAGTGGGAAAATAGACATGAGAGACAGATAGTAGGGGCATAGACAAGAAGTGGGCAAGACGGCATTCAAACCATATGTGGTCCGTAGTGCAGAGCTTATACCACTCGACCAGACATGAGGCATGAGAACTGACAGTCTTCCTATTTCATCATACATTACTAATATAATAATAATAATAGTATTTATTATAATTATTATCATATAATTACACAGCAGCCTTTATTCTTGTCTTTTTCAGATTCTGGTTTTCCTGACCGGTGGTGACTGGTCGTGACCGGTGGTGACTGGTCGTGACCGGTGGTTGGTTTGTTTGTTTGTTTGTTTGTATATATATATATATATATATATATATATATATATATATATATATATATATATATATATATATATATATATATATATATATATATATATATATATATTTTTTTTTTTTTTTTTTTTTTTTTTTATTATTTTGTACCATCCGTGTGGCGACTTTTGGGGATTTTAGGTCCCCACGAGGATAGAAGAACCAACCCCCCACACCCACACACACATACATATACATGTCCCTGACATCCTTGGAGAGCTCTTTGGTCTTGGCCATGGTGGAGAGTTTGGAATCTGATTGATTGATTGCTTCTGTGGACAGGTGTCTTTTATACAGGTAACAAACTGAGATTAGGAGCACTCCCTTTAAGAGTGTGCTCCTAATCTCAGCTCGTTACCTGTATAAAAGACACCTGGGAGCCAGAAATCTTTCTGATTGAGAGGGGGTCAAATACTTATTTCCCTCATTAAAATGCAAATCAATTTATAACATTTTTGACATGCGTTTTTCTGGATTTTGTTGTTGTTATTCTGTCTCTCACTGTTCAAATAAACCTACCATTAAAATTATAGACTGATCATTTCTTTGTCAGTGGGCAAACGTACAAAATCAGCAGGGGATCAAATACTTTTTTCCCCTCACTGTACACATACATATACATATACATATATATAATAATGTGTGTGTGTGTGTGTGGGGGGGGGGGGGGGGGGGGGGGTTCTTCTATCCTCATGGGGACCTAAAATCCCCAAAAGTCCCCACAAGGATGGTACAACAAGGAAAATTCTCCCTCGTGGGGACATTTCCCTATTCCCCATGAGGACAAAGGCTATTTTAAGCTTAGAATTAGGGTTAGGGTAAGGTGTTAGTGGTTAGGTTTAGGAGTTTGGTTTAGGGTTACAGGTTAGGGATTTTTAGGTCCCCATGACGATAGAAGAACATAACGTTTGTGTGTGTGTGTGGTGTGTGACATATGCAGCAGCACGGAATGCAGGGATTTTAGAGAAGACAGGATACCTTATGTCAATAACCCACTCTGTGTCACAGGATCGCTATGATGTCACAAAGACTATATTTTCAAAATTTTCCACATACTGAAGCACAATGAAGCAGTACAGTAGCTTCCTTCACAGACACGCATATCACTCCTGCAAGTCATATTTTCTATGCATTCTGACATCATAGAATAAACACTAACAGCTGCAATACTAGGCAGCTGTCAAGCCTCCACACACACAATATGACTCAATACACACGCAATATCTCTATCTTTCTCTCTCTTACACGCAGCTTTAATAGTAAAGTGAGTCCTAATGGCATCAGGATGTTGAGCAGGCTAGTAGGCTACCACTGGATAAAGTATATGAGTCATCACAAAGCTCCAGGTAGCTCCAGGTAGCTCCAGGTAGCCCCAGGTAGCTCCAGGTAGCTCCAGGTAGCTCCAGGTAGATCCAGGTAGATCCAGGTAGCTCCAGGTAGCTCCAGGTAGCTCCAGGTAGCTCCCACCTAGATACAACACCAGACCCATGCTGGCATGCATACACTACATGCACACTGACGCAGATTTATGAATCAACCCACTCACTCACGATCCAACCACTCCACTGCCCCACACTACATAATCTCCACACATTGGCCCTGCAGAGGAGGCATTTGAGTGTGTGAGAGTGCGAGTGCGAGTGACCACAACTAGGCTACGTCATTCTACTAGAGGCATCATCTGTAATCTTCTCCGCAGACAAAAGACAACCTCCATCTCATTCATTCACTAACCAGCTCGATACCTCCCCCTCTCTCCCTCCTCCTCCTCCTCTGCTTCCTTATTTTCTGTCTCTCCTGTCGTCTTCCTCACTCATTGGCTCTCCAACTCTCACCCCTCGTTTCCTGCACCCTCTCTCTTCTCTCTCTCTCTCTCACCTTCACCTCTCTCGTCTCTCTCACCTTCCCCTCTCTCATCTTTCTCTCACCTTCCCCTCTCTCGTCTTTCTCTCACCTTCCCCTCTCTCGTCTCTCTCTCCCACCTTCCCCTCTCTCTCGTCTCTCTCACCTTCCCCTCTCTCGTCTCTCTCTCCCACCTTCCCCTCTCTCGTCTCTCTCACCTTCCCCTCTCTCGTCTCTCTCACCTTCCCCTCTCTCGTCTCGCTCTCTCACCTTCCCCTCTCTCTCACCTTCCCCTCTCTCGTCTCGCTCTCTCACCTTCCCCTCTCTCGTATCTCTCTCTCACCTTCCCCTCTCTCATCTCCCTCTCACCTTCCCCTCTCTCGTCTCGCTCTCTCACCTTCCCCCTCTCATCTCTCTCTCACCTTCCTCTCTCTCTCTCGTCTCTCTCTCTCACCTTCCCCTCTCTCGTCTCTCTCACTGTGCCTCTCTCTGCAAAAATCTGAAATCGAATCTAATTTGATTAATCACGTACACAGTTTACAGCAGGTATAAAATGAGCAGTGAAATGCTTAGGCGCTGCAGTACAATAACAATATCAAATAAAAAATAACAAGTAATTAGAAGGAGGTAGTGTGCATAGAACAAAAACCGATAGGTAAACAATAGGATATAGAGTATAAATTATAAATGATGAACGTGCTATGCATGTATGACTGTTAGAAAGTATAGAAAGTCTCGGTCTCGCAGTTGAATAAATAGCACACGTGCACAAACACGCACACACACACACAAACACGCACACACACACACACAAACGCGCATGCACACACACACAAACGCGCATGCACACACACACACACACACACACCTCTTCTTATTTCCAGGAGTGACTTAATAGAAGACAATTTCCTATGGTTAAGGTTACCATCATACCAACCACCAGCAGACTAAGAAATGACTCCTAGAGGTTGGATAGAATTCCTCCCTGTATCGTTTGTTGTCCATTGCAGTAGCTGATTATTATATTTCTACTGGTGTTTAGGAACACAATGACAAATAGCATGTAATATTGTGATATCAATCCTGCTCAGTTCTACCTATTCAGTGAATGTACAATATACTACCTGGACCATTTAGAGTAATGGGTTACCTCTTACCCTTCAATTACCACAGTAGTTTTCCAGTAGTGTTATTATACCATTAGTGTGGGTGGCTTGTGCTATCTGCCCGCTCTGCTCCAGTCCTCTCAGAGCCAAGGGCATTCAGAGTCACTGCCACTTAAACAGAGGACAGTCATTCACTGGAACACTACACACACACACACACACACACACACACACACACACACACACACACACACACACACACACACTGTACACACGCACACACACACACACACACACTGTACACACGCACGCACACACACACTGAAACACAGAGAGAACCCAAGATGCACACACACATACAGTAGTGCAGACAATCCTTCTACATCGTAAAGCGCACACACACACACACACACAGTCCCCCTTGCTCTGCGCTGTGTTTATCAGGGCCGAGCCCATCAACCATCTGCGCCTGGTTGCCCTGGTAACCCCAGTATTATTCTGAGCACGGTGTTGGTGCTCCCTTGCACAGGGAGAGTAAACTGTTTGTTGGTTAATGGTGTGTGTGTGCCTCCATGTGTGTGTGTGTGTGTGTGTGTGTGTGCCTCTATGTGTGTGTGTGTGTGTGTGTGTGTGTGTGTGTGTGTGCCTCTATGTGTGTGTGTGTGTGTGTGTGTGTGTGTGTGTGTGCCTCTATGTGTGTGTGTGTGTGTGTGTGTGTGTGTGTGTGTGTGTGCCTCTATGTGTGTGTGTGTGTGTGTGTGTGTGTGTGTGTGTGTGTATACACATGCCATATACAGTGGGGAAAAAAAGTATTTAGTCAGCCACTAATTGTGCAAGTTCTCCCACTTAAAAAGATGAGAGAGGCCTGTAATTTTCATCATAGGTACACATCAACTATGACAGACAAAATGAGAAAAGAAAATCCAGAAAATCACATTGTAGGATTTTTAATGAATTTATTGGCAAATGATGGTGGAAAATAAGTATTTGGTCAATAACAAAAGTTTCTCAATACTTTGTTATATACCCTTTGTTGGCAATGACACAGGTCAAACGTTTTCTGTAAGTCTTCACAAGGTTTTCACACACTGTTGCTGGTATTTTGGCCCATTCCTCCATGCAGATCTCCTCTAGAGCAGTGATGTTTTGGGGCTGTCGCTGGGCAACACAGACTTTCAACTCCCTCCAAAGATTTTCTATGGGGTTGAGATCTGGAGACTGGCTAGGCCACTCCAGGACCTTGAAATGCTTCTTACGAAGCCACTCCTTCGTTGCCCGGGCGGTGTGTTTGGGATCATTGTCATGCTGAAAGACCCAGCCACGTTTCATCTTCAATGCCCTTGCTGATGGAAGGAGGTTTTCACTCAAAATCTCACGATACATGGCCCCATTCATTATTTCCTTTACACGGATCAGTCGTCCTGGTCCCTTTGCAGAAAAACAGCCCAAAAGCATGATGTTTCCACCCCCATGCTTCACAGTAGGTATGGTGTTCTTTGGATGCAACTCAGCATTCTTTGTCCTCCAAACATGACGAGTTGAGTTTTTACCAAAAAGTTATGTTTTGGTTTCATCTGACCATATGACATTCTCCCAATCCTCTTCTGGATCATCCAAATGCACTTCAGACGGGCCTGGACATGTACTGGCTTAAGCAGGGGGACACGTCAGGCACTGCAGGATTTGAGTCCCTGGCGGCGTAGTGTGTTACTGATGGTAGGCTTTGTTACTTTGGTCCCAGCTCTCTGCAGGTCATTCACTAGGTCCCCCCGTGTGGTTCTGGGATTTTTACTCACCGTTCTTGTGATCATTTTGACCCCACGGGGTGAGATCTTTCGTGGAGCCCCAGATTGAGGGAGATTATCAGTGGTCTTGTATGTCTTCCATTTCCTAATAATTGCTCCCACAGTTGATTTCTTCAAACCAAGCTGCTTACTTATTGCAGATTCAGTCTTCCCAGCCTGGTGCAGGTCTACAATTTTGTTTCTGGTGTCCTTTGACAGCTCTTTGGTCTTGGCCATTGTGGAGTTTGGAGTGTGACTGTTTGAGGTTGTGGACAGGTGTCTTTTATACTGATAACAAGTTCAAACAGGTGCCATTAATACAGGTAACGAGTGGAGGACAGAGGAGCTTCTTAAAGAAGTTGTTACCGGTCTGTGAGAGCCAGAAATCTTGCTTGTTTGTAGGTGACCAAATACTTATTTTCCACCATAATTTGCAAATAAATTCATAAAAAATCCTACAATGGGATTTTCTGGATTTTTTTTCCTCAATTTGTCTGTCATAGTTGACATGTACCTATGATGAAAATTACAGGCCTCTCTCATCTTTTTAAGTGGGAGAACTTGCACAATTGGTGGCTGACTAAATACTTTTTTGCCCCACTGTACCACACTCCCTTGTGCCTTATTGCTTAAATACTGTACACTATATATACACAAAAGTATGTGGACACCCCTTCAAATTAGTGGATTCGACTATTTCAGCCACACCTGTTGCTGACAGGTGTATAAAATCGAGTACACCGCCATGCAATCTCCATAGACAAACATTGGCAGTAGAATGGCCTTACTGAAGAGCTCAGTGACTTTCAACGTGGCACCGTCATAGGATGCAACTTTCCAACAAGTCAGTTCGTCAAATTTCTGCCCTGCTAGAGCTGCCCTGGTCAACTGTAAGTGCTATTATTGTGAAGTGGAAACATCTAGAAGCAACAACGGCTCGGCCGCGAAGTGGTAGGCCACACAAGCTCACAGAACGGGACCTCCGAGTGCTGAAGCGCGTAGTGGGTAAAAATTGTCTGTCCTCGGTTGCAACACTCACTACCGAGTTCCAAACTGCCTCTGGAAGCAACATCAGCACAATAACTGTTCATCAGGAGCTTCATGAAATGGGTTTCCATGGCCAAGCAGCCACACACAAGCCTAAGATCACCACGTGCAATGCCAAGCGTCGGCTGGAGTGGCGTAAAACTCGCCGCCATTGGACTCTGGAGCAGTGGAAACGCCAAACGTGAATCAAGCTTCACCATCTGGCAGTCCGACGGACTAATCTGGGTTTGGCGGATGCCAGGAGAACGCTACCTGCCCCAATGCATAGTGCCAACTGTAAAGTTTGGTGGAGGAGGAATAATGGTCTGAGGCTGTTCTTCATGGTTCGGGCTAGGCCCCTTAGTTCCAGTGAAGGGAAATCTTAACGCTACAGCATACAATGACATTCTTGACGTGCTTCTAACTTTGTGGCAACAGTTTGGGGAAGGCCCTTTCCTGTTTCAGCATGACAATGCCCCAATGCACAAAGCAAAGTCCATACAGAAATGGTTTGTCAAGATCTTTGTGGAAGAACTTGACTGGCCTGCACAGAGCCATGACCTCAACCCCATTGAACACCTTTGGGATGAATTGGAACGCCGACTGCGAGCCAGGCCTAATCGCCCAACATCAGTGCCCGACATCACTAATGCTCGTGGCTGAATGGAAGAAAGTCCCCGCAGCAATGTTCCAACATCTAGGGAAAAGCCTTCCCAGAAGAGTGGAGGCTGTTATAGAAGCTAAGGGGAGACCAACTCCTTATTAATGCTCATGATTTTGGATTACATTACATTTTACATTTGAGTCATTTAGCAGACGCTCTTATCCAGAGCGACTTACAGTTTGTGCATTCACCTTAAGGTAGCTAGGTTAGACAACCACATATAAGTAAAAGTTTTCCTCAGTAAAGCAGCTTTCAGCAAAGTCAGAGCTAGTGAGGAAATACAAGTGCGAGGGTTGGTGTGTTAGTGTCATTGTCACACATGATCCTCCCTCAGTTTTATCAGCCTGAACTCTGCTCCCTGTTTCCGCCAGGGAGAGAAGGATGTAGGGGAGAGGGGGACAGATAGAGCAACAAGACACCCCAGGAAAGAAAGAAAGAAAGAAAGAAAGAAAGAAAGAAAGAAAGAAAGAAAGAAAGAAAGAAAGAAAGAAAGAAAGAAAGAAAGAAAGAAAGAAAGAAAGAAAGAAAGAAAGAAAGAAAGAAAGAAAGGTTGAGAAATGGAGAGAGGGAGGAGAGGAGTGGAGGAGGAGAGGAGAGAAGGTGAAGAGGAGAGAAGGAAAGCACAGAGGGTGAAGGTGTAGACAAGCGGAGGCTGGAGATGGAACAACCAGAGGGTGAAGGTGTAGACAAGCGGAGGCTGGAGATGGAACAACCAGAGGGTGAAGGTGTAGACAAGCAGAGGCTGGAGATGGAACAACCAGAGGGTGAAGGTGTAGACAAGCGGAGGCTGGAGATGGAACAACCAGAGGGTGAGGGTGTAGACAAGCGGAGGCTGGAGATGGAACAACCAGAGGGTGAGGGTGTAGACAAGCAGAGGCTGGAGATGGAACAACCAGAGGGTGAGGGTGTAGACAAGCGGAGGCTGGAGATGGAACAACCAGAGGGTGAGGGTGTAGACAAGCGGAGGCTGGAGATGGAACAACCAGAGGGTGAGGGTGTAGACAAGCAGAGGCTGGAGATGGAACAACCAGAGGGTGAGGGTGTAGACAAGCGGAGGCTGGAGATGGAACAACCAGAGGGTGAAGGTGTAGACAAGCGGAGGCTGGAGATGGAACAACCAGAGGGTGAGGGTGTAGACAAGCGGAGGCTGGAGATGGAACAACCAGAGGGTGAAGGTGTAGACAAGCGGAGGCTGGAGATGGAACAACCAGGAAGATGGAAAGGGAAGAGAAGGGAGGTAGTGGACAGGAGGGTTAGGGAAACAAGAGAGGAAAAGCATGAGGAAGGGAGAAAGGACTAGGGGGGAGGGGAGAGGACTAGGGGGGAGGAGGGGAGAGCACTAGGGGGGAGGAGGGGAGAGGACTAGGGGGGGGGGGTAGAGGACTGGGGGAGGCGGATAGAGGACTAGGGGGGAGGAGGGGAGAGGACTAGGGGGGAGGACTAGGGTGAGGATGGGAGAATATTAGGGGGGAGGAGGGGAGAGGACTAGGGGGGAGGAGGGGAGAGGACTAGGGGGGAGGACTAGGGGGAGGATGGGAGAATATTAGGGGGAGGAGGGGAGAGGACTAGGGGGGAGGAGGGGAGAGGACTAGGGGGGAGAATGGGAGAATATTAGGGGGAGGAGGGGAGAGGTCTAGGGGGAGGCTGGGAGAATATTAGGGGGGAGGAGGGGAGAGGACTAGGGGGGAGGAGGGGAGAGGACTTGGGGAATGAGGGGAGAGGACTAGGGGGAGGAGGGGAGAGGACTAGGGGGAGGAGGGGAGAGGACTAGGGGGGAGGAGGGGAGAGGACTAGGGGGAGGAGGGGAGAGGACTAGGGGGGAGGAGGTGGGGAGACCTAGGGGGGAGGATGGGAGAGGACTAGGGGGGAGGAGGGGAGAGGACTAGGGGAGGCTGGGAGAATATTAGGGGGGAGGAGGGGAGGAGGGGAGAGGACTAGGGGGAGGAGGGGAGAGACCTAGGGGGAGGAGGGGAGAGGATTAGGGGGGAGGAGGGGAGAGGACTAGGGAGGAGGCGGGGAGAGACCTAGGGGGAGGAGGGGAGAGGATTAGGGGGGATGAGGGGAGAGGACTGGGGGGGGGGGGACTAGGGGGGAGGAGGAGAGAGGACTAGGGGGGAGGAGGGTAGAGGACTAGGGGGGAGGAGGGGAGAGACCTAGGGGGGAGGAGGGGAGAGACCTAGGGGGAGGAGGATGGAGGATTATGGGGGAGGAGGGGAGAGAACTAGGGGGGAGGAGAGAGAGGACTGGGGGAGGGGAGATGACTAGGGGGGAGGAGGTGAGAGGACTGGGTGGATGAGGGGAGAGGACTAGGGGGAGGAGGGGAGAGGACTAGGGGGGAGGAGGGGAGAGGACTAGGGGGGAGGAGGGGAGAGGACTAGGGGGGAGGAGGGGAGAGGATTAGGGGGAAGGAGGGGAGAGGACTAGGGGGGAGGATGGGAGAGGACTAGGGGGGAGGAGGGGAGAGGACTAGGGGGGAGGAGGGGAGAGGACTGGTGGGAGGAGGGTAGAGGACTAGGGGGGAGGAAGAGAGAGGACTAGGGAGGAGGAGGGGAGAGACCTAGGGGGGAGGATGGGAGAATATTAGGGGGGAGGAGGGGAGAGGACTAGGGGGGAGGAGGGGAGAGGACTGGGGGGAGAAGGGGAGAGGACTAGGGGGGAGAATGGGAGAATATTAGTGGGGAGGAGGGGAGAGGACTAGGGGGGAAGGTGACAGTGGATCTGATAACAGCTCTTGACAGCTGCTCAGACATGACTCTCTCCCTCTCTCTCTCTCTCTCCCTCTCTCTCCCTCCCATCGTCTCCCCCATAACCCACTATCTTTCCGTCCTGTCAGCGTTTAGCAGAGCGAGAGAGTGTGTTGAACTTCTGACACTGCAGAAAAAGGGATCTGAGAGGACCTTGACCCAGGAGCTCCCCATTAACAATGACATCCAATCCTCCCCCACCCGGGCATCCTCCCAATCACCCACCCACCCACCTACCTACCTACAGCAATGCAGGAGAGGACACACACACAGTCTACATCAAAACCATCGACACGCGTTTCCCACAGTGCGGAAAATAAGAAACACGCAAACCCACACAGATAAACAGAGATACTCTCAGCATTACAGTGAAAAGAGAGAGATTAACATTCTGATCATGTTCATAGAAATCACTGCTTGGAGACAACATGGAGGCCGAAACAAGACCAGGGCGGCACGAGCAACCTCCTGTCTGGCTACTGTCTGTCTACTGGCTGGCTACTGTCTGGCTACTGGCTGGCTACTGGCTGGCTACTGGCTGGCTACTGGCTGGCTCCTGGCTCATTTGAGCCCCCAATATCTTTGACAGGCAGAGAGGAGAGCACACAGTGGACTAGGAGCACTGTAGGCAATGAGGAGACGGGTGGGTCGACCAAAAAAATAGGCAAACATTTTGAGAGATTTCATGAAACAATTGAGAACCATTCTACACTTTGGGGTTGTTAGTTATGTTCTCACATTGGAGCTTTCCAGAGTTTAATAAATATCAAACTAAAGTTTAGCATTCATACATTAAAAAAATAAAATCACTTTCTGTAGGACACACCAACATTAACTTAGGGAGTGAGTCAATAAAAACCAGTCTGGAAACTGCTGCTCTAGAATCTATGGAGTCGTAAACACTTCCACTACTTCTATATATAAGCTAACTGCCATCTAGCTACGGTAGGCCTTTGATACCCAATACCGATGGACGTTGTGGAGAACCGAGGGCGGTGGCCAGGGGGACTGGCGTTAGAGCAGTGGCGTAATGAAAGTGGCTGGACGACTGGACAGCGGGTCGGACTGGGCCATAAACGGTTATACAACGATCAACAGAAACCCCAGACAGTCACGTGCTGCTAATGCTAATGGTGCTACAGTCAATAATTTCAGTTTACATCACCCCTGGGCAGTACGCCCCCTGGTAGTCTAGGGTCATTACTGTTACTAGGAGAGGGTGAGAGAGAAGGAAAGAGAGAGGGATGGGACTCGTACTATTAATCTGTTAATTAGTTCATAGTTAATGAAGTTAGACATATATGCAGTGTTTATAACACAGTGGATGGCCATGGAAGATGTTCCAGACACAACTGTCAATAGGCAACCTGAAATGTTTGTTTTATTGTTTTAATAGCGTCTGATGTTCTTACAAATTCATACATAAAGATACACATTCTCTCTCTCACGCTCTCTTCCTCGCTCTCTGTCACACACACAAAGCATTCTGCATCTTTCAGGACCCCCCCAGGCAGTGTTTCCAGTGTCTGTTGTGAGATGTCCTGGTCTTATCATGGGCTAGTCTGCCATGCGCAGTGGGACGGAACATTCGGAGAACATTGTGTAGTCACACACCCTCTGGCTCCGGAACAGGGGAACAGGGTCATTACATCACCACTAAGCGCCACGGGAACAGAATCATAGTCAGAGCTCTCTATATTTCTAAATAGGAGATTTACATTTTATACTTTAGTCAAGTAGCAACATGCAACAATTTCAATGATTTTACGGAGTTATAGTTCATGTATGGAAATCAGTCAATTGAAATAAATTCATTTGAGAGAAGTAAGCTTTTTGTGCAGATGGAACATTTCGGGGATCTTTTATTTAAACATGTAAAAGTGGGACCAACACTTTACATGTTGCGTTTATATTTTTGTTCAGTATATATATATATATATCGATATTTGACTCCAAGTATTTATTTCATTTTATTTTTGATACTGTAGGTAGCATTAGCTAGCACTAGTCGGGTGTACCCGAGCCAAAACTACATCAAATCGCAATAAAATCACAGTATCGATTCGCAATACATATAGAATCGTGAGAATGGCAATACATACAGTATCATATCGGCACCTAAGTATCGTGATAATATCGTATCGTGAGGTCCCTGTTAATTCCCAGCCCTAGTACATCATCAAACAGGCAGGTAATAAAAGCATGAGTAAGTCCATGCGTCAGTGTTGACCAGTGGTAATGCTTGTGACCCACAGAGGGGAAGTGTGACTGAGAAGGGTCAGAGACTGTTCTGTTCCTTTTACTAACATGACACACACACACACACACACACACACACACACACCCCAGGCATATCCTATCATGTACAGCTCAGAAGTAAACATATTGGATACACATACAGGGCCAGGTAAATATAAAGCTATAAAAATACTGACACTGTAAATAGGTCAGGATGTTGAAAACGGTTGACATGTAGAAAGAGAGTGAGACAGTGAGCAAGAGAGGAGGAGTGGGTGAATGAAGAGGTGGAGGAGGAGGAGGAGGAGGAGGAGGCGAAGCTTTAGTCGACTGGTCGATTATTTGGCCGACCGAGATTTCTTTAGTCGAGCAGTAGCAAAAATAAATATATGTCATGGTGGACAAGACCCGTGTCTGATTGGCTCCTGTCTGAGTGGACTTATCAATTATGGAGGCCTGTCTTGAGTGGACTGATCCACTGTCATAAAAATAATAATAATAACCATCCGTTTTCTTCATCTCCTTATTGTTATTGTTATGATCATCATTATAATAATAAGTGATGTCATCATCATTAGTAGTCTTAGTATAGCAGCCTTGTATAACCACCATCGTCCTGTAAGCCTAAGAGGGCATCCTGTTCAGTCTTAATACCGTAACTTACTTAGGCCTATATTTCAATACTTATTAAATAGGCTACAGTACCGTATCAATCAATCATTCATTATTTCGTGTCATCACACAGCATACAAGTCATTCATTATTTGAAATGCAATCAATCATTTTAGTTTTAAAATAAAATAACAAAGCAACACTTGAATAATTAGCGTAAACAATAAATAAACTGTTCCATTTCAGAAATTGCATTCCCGAATTATTGTGACTGCTTTTAGTCTTTGCTGTAATAAAGGCTTTACAAAAAAATATATATATCCTTACTGGCCTGATATAGGCTGCACTATCTAGCTACTCTCCTTACTGGCCTGATATAGGCTACAATATCTAGCTACTCTCCTTACTGGCCTGATATAGGCTACACTATCTAGCTACTCTCCTTACTGGCCTGATATAGGCTACACTATCTAGCTACTCTCATTACTGGCCTGATATAGGCTACACTATCTAGCTACTCTCATTACTGGCCTGATATAGGCTACACTATATAGCTACTCTCCTTACTGGCCTGATATAGACTACACTATCTAGCTACTCTCCTTACTGGCCTGATATAGGCTACACTATCTAGCTACTCTCCTTACTGGCCTGATATAGGCTACTCTATCTAGCTACTCTCCTTACTGGCCTGATATAGCCTACACTATCTAGCTACTCTCCTTACTGGCCTGATATAGGCTACACTATCTCGCTACTCTCCTTACTGGCCTGATATAGGCTACACTATCTAGCTACTCTCCTTACTGGCCTGATATAGGCTACACTATCTAGCTACTCTCATTACTGGCCTGATGACTGTAAGTCGCTTTGGATAAAAGCGTCTGCTAAATGGCTTATTATTATTATTATTATTATTATATAGGCTACACTATCTAGCTACTCTCCTTGTGTCATGGTATGTCCTTGTAGATAACAATGTCACAAATAAATAAATACAATTATTTATACAAAAGCTTTTTCATTATTAAAATAGGCCTACAATTTTTTATCTAAAAAAATGAACACTCACGTAATCTAATGCTAACGTCCGTTTGGATATTCAATTAATCGATTAACTGTGTGCATCCCTAGAAGGGCAGATGAGATAGTTTGACACAGAGGCAACAGTAAGACAGAGCGATTGCCTCAGAGAAAGAGAGAGAAAGAGAAAGAGAGAGATAAAGACAGAGAAGGGATCAAACTGTGATCAGCATGCAGAATGCTCTCTTTTCTCCACCCCCTCTCTCTCCTCCACCCCCCCCCTTTCCCCCTCCCCCTCTTTCTCCTCCACCCCCCTCTCTTTCCCCCTCCCTCTCTCTCTCTCCTTTCCCCCTCCCTCTCTCTTTCCTCCACCCCTCTCTCTTCATTTATCTATATCTTCCTTGCTCTCCCATCTCTTTCTACCTTCCTCAATCCCTATATATTGCTTTCCCCCATCCCGCCCTCTCAACCTCTCCCTCCCTCCACTATGTGCAGATTAGTCTAATAGAAATGACCTATTGGAGAGAGCAAAGTGTTCCAAACCTGATTACTCATTTACCTCCCCTTCATCCTTTTCTCACTCCACTCCTCTATTCTGCCCCCCCCCCCCCCGTTTCCTCCTCTTCTCTCCATGCTTTAGAGAGTTATCCCACTGCGTTACACACCACAGTGAGGCAGATTCTCTGTGACAGTTTATATGAGCCAATGGCCTCACTTAAACACCAACCAGAAACATCACTGTTGAGATGGTGGGTGAAGCAGGGGTTTGTGTGTGTGTGTGTGTGTGTGTGTGTGTATGTGTGGATATAAAACCTATATGTAACTGAACTGTAGATGTGTGTGTGTATGTGAGCGTAAATGTGTGAAGAGACAGTACACGTGCCAGTGACAGAAACGTGTGATACGGTGATTGCCTGTGTGTGTGTGTGTGTGTGTGTGTGTGTGTGTGTGTGTGTGTGTGTGTGTGTGTGTGTGTGTGTGTGTGTGTGTGTGTCTGTGTGTGTGTGTGTGTGTGTGTGTGTGTGTGTGTTTGTCTGTGTGTGTGTGTCTGTGTGTGTGTGTGTGTGTCTGTGTATGTGTGTCTGTGTGTGTGTGTGTGTGTGTGTGTGTGTGTGTGTGTCTGTGTGTGTGTGTGTGTGTGTGTGTGTGTCTGTGTGTCTGTGTGTCTGTGTGTGTGTGTGTGTGTGTGTGTGTGTGTGTGTGTCTGTGTGTGTGTGTGTGTGTCTGTGTGTGTGTGTGTGTGTGTCTGTGTGTGTGTCTGTGTGTGTGTGTGTGTGTGTGTGTCTGTGTGTCTGTGTGTGTGTGTGTGTGTGTCTGTGTGTGTGTGTGTGTGTGTCTGTGTGTGTGTGTGTGTGTGTGTGTGTGTGTGTGTGTGTGTGTGGGGGAAGCTCCTCAGTGAGGAATGCATCCAGCCCTGAGGTGATGTAATGGTTTTCCTTAGGCTCAGATCAACATGCAGAAAGAGTGGTCTGTCTTGCAGCAGCACCATACTGTGACGCAGGTAGGTGGAGGTGACAGAGGTCTCGCCATACGTCGATGAGACAATACGAGACACATTCACCACCCCTTTTACCAAAGGTGTTACTTTTTGACGCAGGTTGGCACCCTGTTTAATTTGGGGATTTTACTATAGTATGTTTGTGTGCACAAAAGCAAATGTTGTTCCACAAAGAATATACAAAGATAAATAAATAAGTCGGTATTAGCTGACCAACATGCATCAATATTTATACATATATATTCTTTTTTTTTGTAAACTGGCAGCCATTTCACTCGCAATACTTTTCCATCTGCAACGTGCTGCATTCATCCCACTGAATGAGCAGAGGCTATTTAATATTAAATCTAAGACATGAACCTGTTTGATCCCAGGTAGATTCGACTCCCAGGGTCGAGTGAAAGACGAGAAAAATTACAGGAGAGAAATTACAGGAGTTTTCCGTGGAGGAATGCAAGCCCTAGTGCCTAGCTCCTGACGACACTGGTCGTACCCCATCGTAGTACGGAAAGCCCCTGTCGTTCGCTGACACCATTTTTCAGCATTGAACCCTCCACATACACACACACTCCTAACCAAGAGCGCTGCTCTGCTGTGCATACATAAACAAGGACCCTACAGTAGAACACTGACAACAGACCACTAGCAACAGCGCCCCCTTAGGCCTCTGAATGGTCACTGCAACTACAGTCCAACACTCCAAGCCAGGGGGAAAAAAATCATATCAGCAAGGTTGGCTTTGGAATCCTCTGCACTGGGATAATAATATTATTCAGGGCTCTATCAAACCGTTTTTTGGGGGGGATATTCCATCAAAATAATGCAAACATGTTTAACACATTTGTCAACATCAACTTAACTGTTGCATTCTATAATTAAGCAATACGGCCCGAGGGGCTTTGGTATATGGCCAATATACCACGGCTAAGGGCTGTTCTTACGCACGACGCAACGCAGAGTGCCTGGATACAGCCCTTAGCCGTGGTATATTGGCCATATACCACAAACCCCAGAGGTGCCTTATTGCTATTATAAACTGGTTACCAACGTAATTAGAGCACAAAAAATAAATGTTTTGTCATACACGTGGTATACGGTCTGATATACCACAGCTGTCAGCCAATCAGCATTCCACAAGGAACCGCTTTCACTACTGGGACAGATACAATATCTGCCATGTAGTGGCAAAACAACGGCTTGGGTAGGGTTTGAAGGATAGCTAACAACAATAATATATATATATATATATATATATATATATATATATATATATATATATATATATATATATATATTTACTCTATCCATGCTGTTTAAGACTTCCATTCAAATAACAGGCAACATAGGTTACCATGGCTATCATTCTGCACTCTGAATGCACCAGTGAAAGTATCCAGATAAGCACTGAATAGCTACAAAACCCGGTCATACATCTCTACAAATGACTTCCAACCACTTCTGTAGAATGATGTAATCAGGGGCTGAAGAATTTGCAGGGATGGGATTATAATATTATAACGAAACTGAACATGGACATTTTCAAACGTTGTCTTACAGCGCCATGTTGTGGTCTGTCGCGTTATAGAGCCCTGTTCCACTCTTTCCAACGACATTACCAAATTATGAGGCAAACATTCAATTGATGCAGTAGAGTCTTAACCAATATAATTTTCACAAGGTCCAATATTTATTCAGAAATAAAGACAAGTAGGCAGGCAAGTAAGGTTAAAAACACATACCAAGCACGAGGATGGCATCGTCCTTCATGACGTGTTGCTGCAGTAGATGCTGGAACTTGGAGAAGTCTCCAAACCATTCAAAAGAATGTTCCGTCTTGTACCTCTCATCCCAGTAGTCCACGTCTTTATACCTTGAGTTACGGTCGGGTAGATACTCCATCCCAACGCTGTCCCTCACTGTAGACGGAATGGAATGATAACTATACACAATGTATAGAAATTAAAACATAATTGATACTTTCCTGTATAAAATGGAACATGAATTTACTGTCAGTCACCATTATGTTGTGAGTGGCATTGCTGAGTTGATGACAGAGAAATGTAACTAATTAGACTGTTGACAGTGTTATGTTATGATGACTGCCCCAGGTTGTGGCTGTGCAAGTCTAAACCAACGATAATAGCACAACGTTTTTACATACTGTACTGTCTTTGACAATAGCTATCTAGCCATATATATCTATCTATCTATCTAGCTACATTTCACGCTGAATCCCCATGTGACATTGTCAACTCTTATTCGCTTACGTTAGTCAGTTATGTCCTCACTTTATGCAGTTTTCATAAAAATTATTTGAATTGAAATGAAAGGAAAATATAGGCTAGCTGTTCATGTAATCATTTTCCATATTCCACGTGCTGCTCGCGGGAACCATCTGACGCTTCGCGCAAAGCATCCTTGGGAAATGATATCACCGTCCAATCACATTTGAGGAACCGACGCTACAGTGTAGCCGTGCGTAGTAGCAGGGTTAACTGTATTTGCAAATAAACCTGGCAGAAGTCTGTGACATTGCCTACTACAGTTGTAACAATGTTTTCACGTTCATTCGTTTCCGCTCCGTTTGTAATCACATGAGATTCACCGTGCAAGCATACCGTTTTCATGTGTGTAAAACGACGAAGAAAGTGTTAGGCTACATTGTGACAGATTGCATGGCCTGGGTGGGTGGTGATTTCTCTTAAGGACCAATGGCACCGGCCATGCAAAACGAACTCTATTGAACAGCGCTTGATGGCCATCTAATCTGCACAGTATACTAATATTTTGGACTGCAAAATATGTATTTAGTAGGCGCTATGATAACCATAAAGACTATTAACAACCAATTTGTGGTGTCATATTACTCTCATTGTGGTCTGAAACATATTAGTGGTTTTCTTCTCAATTGTTCTGTAAATAAGCAAACACGTTTGAACTTTTACATGTGCACTTGTAACACCACGCCTACTTCCTGGTCTTGCAGATTTTAATAGTTCACCCATTCAGTTCAAGGAATGGACAGATCTTTCCCCGATCTTGCCCTGTGTCAGAGTCGAACCGTGGTGATCCTTCCTTTTCTCTCGACCTTTTCTGGAGAAATTCCTTGTGCGCCATTCCTTCTTTTCAGCCCACAGACAGCGCAACATAAATCGCAAACAATACGACGATTGGAGGTCATCTTGGAGATTTGAGAGGTAGTTTTTGAAGGGGGTTTAAACTTAGTCGTGATACTTTCTAAGCTTTATAAGTTCTGCACAGTGTTCTTCTCTGCACACAAATACTAGTTGCACAATTTGTCTCTGTACTGAATGGCTTTAATATAACTCGTAAGAATGTCTTCAAAGGCATTTGCATAATGCATAGAATGAGAGAAAGAGATGGTTCTTGCTCTGAACTGTATTTTTCCTACTGCATCTACAAGTCCCCCATATAATTTATTTTATCAAGTCAATACTTAAGTAGTGTTTTATTTTTCCTTTGCAGATGAGGGCCATTGGGAAAGTGTCCTTTCAATTGAAGGCGCTCAGCATATTCCCAAGTAAATTTAAATGTCAGATCCGTGGACATAGGGTATCTCGTCCTCAAAACTTTACTGGCTATGAGAGTATCAAACAACAATACAGCCCCCAGATACCTGAGTACTTCAACTTTGCAAAAGATGTGCTTGATGTGTGGGCAGAGAAAGAAAAGGTACAGTATACCTTGTTTATCTAACCTTCAACTTCCGTTGCCAGTGCTTGACTTGGATGCCAGCTCCTGCCCAAGTCAAGCACTGTCCGTTGCATAAATTGTCATGGTGGAATGAAAAAATGGTAACACTTGACTTGAACCCTCTGACTGTGACATAGTTGTTATAACTCGTAATGACGTGTTGTTATGTCAGTGTTATGACAACATCATCATGATAGCATATTTGACATATCATTCATATTGGCAGAGGGATATGTTCAGCATTAAACTTTACGGTTTCAGATTAACTAAAATGTAAATGTGAAATCACCATTGTTTATTTCAGAAAGGAGAGAAAGCATCTAACCCTGCCTTCTGGTGGGTGAATGACAGAAAGCAGGAGGTGAGGTGGAGTTTTGAGGAGCTGGGCTTCCATTCCAGAAGACTGGCCAATGTTCTGTCAGGTGCCTGTGGTCTCAACCAGCAGGACAGGGTGTTTCTGGTACTACCCAGGGTTCCAGAGTGGTGGCTCGTCAATGTGGCCTGTCTCAGAACAGGTGAGCTAGAAAAGATCTAATCAAGAATTCCAAGACTTCATAATAGATTGAATAATTTTTTTCACCAGAAATTCTGGCGACCCCACCACACCCCAAATCTTAAAATTGGTCAGTTTTGATTTTCACATCAACAAACTTCAAATCATTACATTTTAATCTCTCTAAGAGAACCAATACATACATTTAGTCAATACAATTTTATTTGTCAAATTATCTTTTTCACTAACGTTTGTATATTGTTCCCATAAAATAATCTGTACTGTTAATTTTTGGTTCCCCCCAAAATAAAATAAAAACGTTTTATTTATTTTTATTTGGCGACCCCACTGAAATTCCCCCGCTACCCTGACTTTGAAAACTGTTTAGTGCAATAAATAAACTCGTAGTCCTCTCACTGTCAACTACGTTTATTTTCAGCAAACTTAACATGTGTAAATATTAGTATGAACATAACAAGATTCAACAACTGAGACATGAACAACTGAACAAGTTCCACAGACATGTAACTAACAGAAATTGAATAATGTGTCCCTGAACAAAGGGGGGTCAAAATCAAAAGTAACAGTCAGTATCTGGTGTGGCCACCAGCTGCATTAAGTACTGCAGTGCATCTCCTCCTCATGGACTGCACCAGATTTCCCAGTTCTTGCTGTGAGATGTTACCCCACTCTTCCACCAAGGCACCTGCAAGTTCCCGGACATTTCTGGGGGAAATGGCCCTAGCCCTCACTCTCTGATCCAACAGGTCCCAGACGTGCTCAATGGGATTGAGATCCGGCCTCTTCGCTGACCATGGCAGAATACTGACATTCCTGTCTTGCAGGAAATCACGCACTGAACGAGCAGCATGGCTCGTGGCATTGTCATGTTGGAGGTTCATGTCAGGATGAGCCTGCAGGAAGGGTATCACATGAGGGAGGAGGATGTCTTCCCTGTAATGCACAGCTTTGAGATTGCCTGCAATGACAGCAAGCTCAGTCCGATGATGCTGTGACACACCGCCCCAGACCATGACGGACCCTCCACCTCCAAATCGATCCCGCTCCAGAGTACAGGTCTCGGTGTAACGCTCATTCCTTCGACGATATACGCGAATCCGACCATCACCCCTGGTCCACTCGTCAGTGAAGAGCACTTTTTGCCAGTCCTGTCTGGTCCAGCGACGGTCGGTTTGTGGCCATAGGCGACGTTGTTGCCGGTGATATCTGGTGAGGACCTGCCTTACAAGAGGTCTACAAGCCCTCAGTGCAGCCTCTCTCAGCCTATTGCGGACAGTCTGAGCACTGATGGAGGGATTGTGCGCTCCTGGTGTAACTCGGGCAGTTGTTGTTGCCATCCTGTACCTGTCCCGCAGGTGTGATGTTCGGATATACCGATTCTGTGCAGGTGTTGTTACACGTGGTCTGCCACTGTGAGGACGATCAGCTGTCCGTCCTGTCTCCCTGTAGCGCTGTCTTAGGCGTCTCACAGAACGTACATTGCAATGTATTGCCCTGGCCACATCTGCAGTCCTCATGCCTCCTTGCAGCATGCCTAAGGCACGTTCACTCAGATGAGCAGGGACCCTGGGCATCTTTCTTTTGGTGTTTTTCAGAGTCAGTAGAAAGGCCTCTTTAGTGTCCTAAGTTTTCATAACAGTGACCTTAATTTTTGCTGAGTTTATGTTTGGGGCAATACAATACAAATAGTTTTGGAGAACAGCTGCTAAATTAGTAAACATTTCTAATATAAATGCGATACCTATTTGGTCTCCTGACCTGAACAGGAAGAACGTAGAACCTTATTTATTCCAGTCCCTTGTTATTAGCTATGGCTAGGGCCCCAAGACTTTCCTTCAGGAAAAACTCCTGTCCTTGGTGAAGTCCCATGTCTCCCACAGGAACAGTGCTGCTGCCAGGCACCTCTCAGCTGACAGCCAGGGACATCCTCCACCGGCTGCAGACCTCCGGCGCCCGCTGTGTCATCACAGACGAGTCCCTGGCCCCCCTGCTCGATGCCGTGGCCTCTCAGTGTTCCAGCCTGCAGCATAAAATACTGGTGTCCCCCACCAAGAGAGAGGGCTGGAAGAACTTTGGAGATCTGGTGAGGTAAAGATAATAACTTAGGTCAGAAATAATTCCCTAGACACCTCATAGAAAGGATCATATATTTATATATTTCCTAATTCCATTCTTTTACTTTTATATTTGTGTGTATTGTTGTGAATTGTTAGATACGACTGCACTGTTGGAGCTAGGAACACAAGCGTTTCGCTACACCAGCAATAACATCTGCTAAATATTTGTATGTGACCAATACAATTTGATTTGATTTGAATGGGCTCATAATGGCTCCAGTTCACTGTGTTTGATATATTGGTTTGGTCTATCTACACCTTGCTTGTTACTTTCAGCACCTCGGTACTGACCAAACTCTCTCCATAGGAATGCGTCCAGCGACCATGAGTGTGTGGAGACTCGCAGTGATGACCCTATGACCATCTTCTTCACCAGTGGGACCACAGGGTCACCTAAGATGACCCAACACAGCCACAGCAGCTATGGGATAGGCCTTACTGTCAACGGAAGGTAGTTCCTCCAACATTAATCTCGGTTAACCCAGATGTTTACGTAGTCTGTCCATGAGAGATTACTTCAACATAATAATAACCATAACCTTAACCACAACCAAAACCACAACACAACCATAACATAATTAGAACCATAACATAACCATAACCACACCACAACCATAACATGGGTTAAACTTAGATTGCACTGACACTAATTGCTTAGGATTTTTTGGTCATTTTATTAGGATCCGCATTAGCTGTTGTGAAAGCAGCAGCTACTCTTCCTGGGGTCCACACAAAACATGAAACATGACATAATACCCATTGAACTGAACCCTAATTGCGGTTTATCTCTGTCCTACTCCCTCCCTCCCTCCCTCCCTCCCTCCCTCCCACTCTGTCTGTGTGGAGGTACTGGTTGGACCTGACAGAGAGGGATGTCCTGTGGAACACATCCGATACAGGCTGGGCCAAGTCTGCCTGGAGCAGTGTTTTTGCCCCCTGGATCCAGGGAGCCTGTGTCTTCATCCACCATATGCCCCGCTTTGACAGTCACACTGTACTAGAGGTGTGTGTGTGTGGTGTGTGTGTGGTGTGTGTGTGGTGTGTGTGGTGTGTGGTGTGTGTGTGTGTGTGTGTGTGTGTGTGTGTGTGTGTGTGTGTGTGTGTGTGTGGTGTGTGTGGTGTGTGTGGTGTGTGTGTGGTGTGTGTGTGTGATGTGTGTGCGTGTGTGTGTGTGTGGTGTGTGTGTGTGGTGTGTGTGTGTGTGTGTGGTGTGTGTGCGTGTGTGTGTGGTGTGTGTGGTGTGTGGTGTGAGTGCGTGTGGTTTGTGTGCGTGTGTGTGGTGTGTGTGTGTGGTGTGTGTGTGTGGTGTGTATGTGTGTGGTGTGTGTGGTGTGTGTGTGTGTGTGCATGTGTGTGTGTGGTGTGTGTGTGTGGTGTGTGTGGTGTGTGTGTGTGTGGTGTGTGTGTGGTGTGTATGTGTGTGGTGTGTGTGTGTGTGTGCATGTGTGTGTGCATGTGTGTGTGTGTGGTGTGTGTGTGTGTGGTGTGTGTGTGCGTGTGGTGTGTGTGTGTGTGTGTGGTGTGTGTGCGTGTGTGTGTGTTCATACACCATATGGTCTGAAAACAACACCTATTCCCTTACCTCATTGATGTCAGCACATCTGAAGGAAGTGGATTGCTTCAGATCTGCATACACTGCATTTGACCACTAGATGGCCCTGCATGTCCATTCTCACTCCATAGAACCCCTCTCTGTGTCTTCTACTGCCTGTGTGTCCATGGCTAGGTTAATACTGAATGTAGTGGGGAAATGTTGTTATTTCATGTCATTACAGATACTGATATTTCATGTGTTTTTCTTTGAAGACTCTCTCCAGCTACCCCATATCCACATTCTGCACGGCTCCAACTGCTTATCGAATGCTAGTGCAAGAGGACATGTCCAGGTATTTGCTTCTACACTGATTAAATAATGTCCCGATTAAGATTAAAACCAAATCATTATTAACATCTGAGACATCTCTTCTTGTCAGTTATAATTTCAGCAACTTGCAGCATTGTTTGTGTGCTGGTGAGCCCATCAACCCAGAGGTGATGGGGAAGTGGAGGGATGCCACTGGACTGGACATCTACGAAGGATATGGACAAACTGAAACTGTGAGTTACGTTCGAGATGATTAAAGGTTGCACAAAGAATGGTGTCTTAGCTTCTCTGTCATTTCACTTCCAGGTACTGATAGCTGGTACTTTTAAGGGCATGAAGATCAAAGCCGGGGCTTTTGGGAAGGCTTCACCAGCGTATGATGTGCAGGTATGTGCAGTCTACAGACAACAGTGTTGAAAATTATCCAAGTCATTCATTCATGTAATGTGTGCTAAACCATCAACATTAACCAATGTGTAATCAATAAAGTTGCCAGGTTTTGATACAAACTGCGGACATTGGCAACATTTGTGTTTGTATCTCAGGTGGTAGATGAAGCCGGTAATGTCTTGCCCAGAGGAGTGGAGGGGAACCTTGGTATCAGAGTGAAACCACACAAGCCTTTTTCCCTCTTTACTGAATACACGGTATGTAAGACCACTTCACTGCAAGTCAACTAGATGCCACTTGGTCCCCCTGTCTGTTTTTTTCCAATAGGAATTGATGAAATATCCACATCATTGATTGATTGATTGATTGATTGATTGATTGACTGACTGGTCCTTCAATTTGATATTGATCTGAACCTTCTGAAATACATTGACACTTGGTTTGTTTCCTTGCATCTTAATATTGTAATATTTTTATACACCTCCATGCAGGGTGACCCTGAGCGAACAGCAGAGTGCTACGTTGGGGACTTCTACCTGACTGGGGACAGGGGCGTCATGGATGAGGACGACTACTTGTGGTTCGTGGGTCGAGCTGATGACGTCATCCTCTCAGCTGGGTAACACTACGGTCGACTTCCTGCCCGACTGGATGTGCAGGCCTTGCATTGCATCAACCAATGGTTGCGTGCCACATCATCGACTGTGCAGTTGGGAATTAGATTGCTATGTCATTATGCTGCGTTCGTAACCAAGTGGGAGGAGGGAATTTACCAGTTGTGAAGTCGTAAATACCAGTTGGATGCGTTCACGTGCTTTGAACTCGTTGAGAAACCCTGATTGGCTAATGGCCAAATAGCTGCGTAAATCATAAACTAAAAGTTCAGCTATCATGCTTGTAAACAAATGATAGTGCTCAAAAACTATATTAATAAATTGTTTTGTTGTTGCATTTAACTGCCGAAAATGCTGTTATCGAGGTAATTTCCTTAGTAGGTGAGGTCAGAGGTAACCATGTGGAAGTAGTGGGAGCGCAGGATCATAGTCAGTTTCCCACTAGTAATTACCAGTTGGAGGGCCGTTCAAGTGGATTTTTCCCAGTTTTATGTGTAAATTCCCACTTTCCTCTTGGTTACAAACACAGCATTAGTTGACATGTTAAATACCTATCCAGGCGTTGTAAGATCTACCATGTGTCAGCAATGTAGTCGGGCAGGAACTCAACCTATATCTATGGGGCACAAATGTCAATTGAAAGTTCTTCTCAATCCATGAGTAAGCTCAATCTGAGTCTGGGAAACTGGACAACAATGTTTAGTTGACTATCGCCCTATTGGCACGGGACTAGTATTACTAGAGAACGTTGGTTATGTAATTATTACTCCAGAATGTCCGTAATTCCAGAGGACGATTCGGACGGGATTCGTTTTTTCCAAACTGCCGGCTGTAATGATTACTTTTATGACGGAAGCCTGGAGTTTTTATTCTAGTCGTGAAGATACAGTATTTCAACATGTCCAGGTGATCGGGCCACACTGATAACTCCAGCTTGGTTCCCAAGTTTCTAAACCATACCCAACCATCTTTGGTATAGTGTCGCCATAATATTTGAATTGAGGAAGTGTGATCATAATCATTAGGATATTTTAGCGATCCGCAGTACGTCCTAAATGCCCCCCATCCTTCAGATGTGAGCTAATCAGTGCACTTGCACCTGAGATCCATTTTAAGGCTATGGATGAGAAAGTTAACATATAATTTCCAAACGTTTAGGTCAGTTGTATGCTGCTTTGCGATCTATTAACAGCAAGGGTTGCATTAAATAGCCGCAATATATTTTTTGCACAAAACATATTTAAAAAAGCATTCACTGTGTAAGTTTGTATTTATTATGGATCCCCATTAGCTGCTGCCAAGGCAGCAGCTAGTCTTCCTGGGGTCCGGAAGAATTAAGGCAGTTATACATTACAATACATTCATTACAGAATTCACAACACACTAAGTGTGTGCCCTCAGGCCCATACTCCACTACCACATATCTACAACACAAAATCCATGTGTACGTGTGTGTATAGTGCGTATGTTATCGTGTGTGTGTATGTATGTGTCTGTGCCTATGTTTGTGTTGCTTCACAGTCCCCACTGTTCCATAAGGTGTGTTTTAATCAGTTTTTTAAATCTAATTTTACTGCTTGCATCAGTTACTTGATGTGGAATAGAGTTCTGTGTAGTCATGGCTCTATGTAGTACTGTGCGCCTCCCATAGTCCGTTATGGACTTGGGGACTGTGAAGAGACCTCTAGTGGCATGTCTTGTGGGGTAAGCATGGGTGTCTGAGCTGTGTGCTAGTTGTTTAAACAGACAGCTCGGTGCTTTCAACATGTCAATACCCCTCACAAATACAAGTAGTGATGAAGTCAATCTCTCCTCCACTTTGAGCCAGGAGAGATTGACATGCATATTATTCATATTTGCTCTCTGTGTACATCCAAGGGCCAGCCTTGCTGCCCTGTTCTGAGCCAATTGCAATTTTTTGTGGCACCTGACCACACGACTGAACAGTAGTCCAGGTGCGACAAAACTAGGGCCTGTAGGTCGGACCTACCTTGTTGATAGTGCTGTTAAGAAGGCAGAGCAGCGCTTTTTATGGACAGACTTCTCCCCATCTTAGCTACTGTTGTATCAATATGTTTTGACCATGACAGTTTACAATCCAGGGTTACTCCAAGAAGTTTAGTCACCTCATCGTGCTCAATTTCCACATAATTTTTTACTAGATTTAGTTGAGGTTTAGGGTTTAGTGAATGATTTGTCCCAAATACAATGCTTTTAGTTTTTGAAATATTTAGGACTAACTTATTCCTTGCCACCCATTCTGAAACTAACTGCAGCTCTTTGTTAAGTGTTGCAGTCATTTCAGTTGCTGTAGTAGCTGACGTGTATAGTGTTGAGTCATCCGCATATATAGACACACTGGCTTTACTCAAAGCCAGTGGCATGTCGTTAGTAAAGATTGAAAAAAGTAGGGGGCCTAGACAGCTGCCCTGGGGAATTCCTGATTATACCTGGATTATGTTGGAGAGGCTTCCATTAAAGAACACCCTCTGTGTTCTGTTAGACAGTTAACTCTTTATCCACAATATAGCAGAGGGTGTAAAGCCATAACACATACGTTTTTCCAGCAGCAGACTACGATCGATAATGTCGAAAGCCGCACTGAAGTCTAACAAAACAGCCCCCACAATCTTATTATCATTAATTTCTCTCAGCCAAGCATCAGTCATTTGTGTAAGTGCTGTGCTTGTTGAATGTCCTTCCCTATAAGCTGAAAAGTTGATACATGTAGGCCATTAATATATAGCTTATGTGCAGCACTTCGTTCAATTTATCCAATCAGTTATCGTTTTCTTGCTCAAACCGCGAACGAGCAACACCTGTCAAACTCAGACATTTCTCTCAAAACACAGGTATATCGATTCGCACAGGACTAGCATTACCAGAGGACCTTGGTGTTCGCCAAAAAACAGTAGGTTATTCTGGCTGGAATTGTTACTCACCTTCCATGTAAAAATTACTGACATGGCAGAATCGGACGGGACTAAAATTACAGATGTGGTGTTTTGTGCTCGTGAACATAATTACATTACCTCCCCCAGTAAAACTAATCCTGTCCGAATAGGGCTAAAGTTTGGGTTGGTTGTTTAGGTACCGTATTGGTCCATTTGAGGTGGAGAACGCTTTGATTGAACACCAGGCTGTGGCTGAGTCAGCCGTGGTCAGCAGCCCTGACCCTATCAGAGGAGAGGTACAGTATGGATGGATCAATCAAATCCATTAAAGGAATAGGTCATCCTCACCCAAAATCAAAGCTTGTCAGATGATTTCAGAGCTCAAGTTGTTAAAGTCCATAGTCAAGCTAAGTCCATATTTTATGCTATCTTGTTGTTTAGATCTCTATAAATGAACCTATATTGGCCTCAATCCCAAAATGATTTGTAGCGATTGCACTATAATTCCAGTGAATCTTTCCGTCCATCTTTCCAGGTTGTGAAGGCGTTTGTTGTTCTAACAGCAGAGTACAAATCTCAAGATCAAGATCAACTTAAGAAAGAGTTACAGACGTATGTGAAGAAAGTTACTGCACCGTACAAGTATCCACGCAAGGTAATTGTTATTATTTTGTAAAGATACTTATCATTGAAAAAAGGTTGATCAATATCTATTAGGCAAAATAAGGTATTTAGACTTTTCTCCTCTTGACAGATAGAGTTTGTGGAACAGCTACCAAAGACAGTCAGTGGTAAAATCAGAAGAGTGAAGCTAAGGAACAAAGAATGGGGACGATCCTGAATCGTTTGAGGATAATCTGTTGTACAGTCTTATTGGAACTGTGAAGAGAAGGTTTAAAACGTTTATCAAATCGCACCGTCTTTTCTTACTAGCACCGACTTTTCTTACTAGCACCGTCTTTTCTTACTAGCACCGACTTTTCTTACTAGCACCGACTTTGCTGATAACTACTTAATTGAGGAAAAATGTACTTACTGTGATATGTGGTTGTCTCACACTATCTTATGATGAATGCACAAACTGTAAGTTGCTCTGGATAAGAGTGACTGGTAAATTACTAAAATGTAAATGTAAAATGAATCAAAACATCTGTGAAATGAATGGCACATGCCATTTTCTATTTGTCTCCATCATTGCATGATTAGCTACTTCACATTGGTATGAATGAGAAAAACTTTAACAATAAACTTTTGATTCAGTATATTACAGCACTGTGTGCGTACGAGCATGTGTTTTTCTGTGAACAGCAGCAGTGATTTACTAGACAAATTAAGGCCCAAAGCAAAGTGATAATATTGAGAAAATAAACATCTATTTCTGTACAAACCTGTTTTGGTTATCCCATGATCCTCTGAGGTCTTCTACTGAAGATTCTAGTTCTCTACATGTTCTTCTTCATACACTTTTTGGTGTTGATGACAGTGTGCAGTCCAGGTATTGTGTGACGTCTATGTAGACCCCTGGAGACTGGACCATACCACAGCCCATGCCCCAGGACACCACCCCTAACAGCATGGTACGACACACCAGAGGCCAACCTGAGTCCCCCTAGAGAAGAGAGAGAGAGACACCAGTCCTGTTTGAATACTTTAAGGTGATGTAGAGTTGAAGTCGGAAGTTTACATTCACCTTAGCCAAATACATTTAAACTCAGTTTTTCACAATTCCTGACATTTAATCCTAGTAAAAATTCCCTGTCTTAGGTCAGTTAGGATCACCACTATTTTAAGAATGTGAAATGTCAGAATAATAGTAGAGAGAATGATTTATTTCAGCTTTTATTTATTTCATCACATTCCCAGTGGGTCAGAAGTTTACATACACTCAATTAGTATTTGGTAGCATTGCCTTTAAATTGTTTAACTTGGGTCAAACGTTTCGGGTAGCCTTCCATAAGCTTCCCACAATAAGTTGGGTGAATTTTGGCCCATTCCTCCTGACAGAGCTTGTGTAACTGAGTCAGGTTTGTAGGCCTCCTTGCTCGCACACGCTTTTTCAGTTCTGCCCACACATTTTGTCAGGGGTCAGGGCTTTGTGATGGCCACTCCAATACCTTGACTTTGTTGACCTTACGCCATTTTGCCACAACTTTGTAAGTATGCTTGGGGTCATTCTCCATTTAGAAGACCCATTTGCGACCAAGCTTTAACTTCCTGACTGATGTCTTGAGATGTTGCTTCAATATATCCACATAATTTTCCTTCCTCATGATGCCATCTATTTTGTGAAGTGCACCAGTCCCTCCTGCAGCAAAGATGCTGCCACCCCCGTGTTCTTCGGCTTGCAAGCCTTCCCCTTTTTCCTCCAAACATAACAATGGTCATTATGGCCAAACAGTTCTATTTTTGTTTAATCAGACCAGAGGACATTTCTCCAAAAAGTACGATCTTTGCCCCCATGTGCAGTTGCAAACCGTAGTCTGGCTTTTTTATGGCGGTTTTGGAGCAGTGGCTTCTTCCTTGCTGAGCGGTGTCGAGCGCTGTCGATATAGGACTCGACCTGTTTCCTCCAGCATCTTCACAAGGTCCTTTGCTGTTGTTCTGGGATTGATTACTTGTGTCATGCACAAAGTAGATGTCCTAACCGACTTGCCAGAACTATAGTTTGTTAACAAGAAATTTGTGGAGTGGTTGAAAAACGAGTTTTTATGACTCCAACCTAAGTGTATGTAAACTTCCGACTTCAACTATACGTCTTTTCTCTTTACTCTAGTTGCTAATCTGTTGGTCATTATCTAAGTGGAAGCAAGACTTCCTATCTTATCTCAATCAGTCCATCCTTCTCAGGGACCGGACCATCGATTTAGTGGCAATCCTTGACTCAAACTGAGTTTCCCTGTGTGTGAGTGGCCTGTACCTTGATCAGCGTGATGTCATGGTTGATGACACAACTGGCTTTGTACGACATTGATCTGTAGATACGGCCCTCCAGAATCCTTTGACCCCTCACCAACGAACCCTCACTGCCCAGGTCCACCGTCATCCTGGAGGGTATTTGGGTTTGGGGAAAAGCATATCAGACTCTATAGGGACTTGGAAAGTTAAGCTTGAACCAATAACCCAGCATTTAAAGGGCAAGCACACTGCCTCCTGTGCCATAAATTTCAGACCTCTTGGCAGGGGCCATACATTGCTGTACAGACAGGCTCACTGTATATAGCAGTACGCAGCAGAGAGGACCCAATGCGGATGAATCAGGGCTCCACCGCACAGGGAGGTTTTCACACGGAACAAGCTGACTGCAATTACTGGGTTAAAGAAGCCTTGTCAGAGCTGTGATGTGATTGACGTCTCAATGGATATTTCATTACTTTAAGTTTACACCATGTTACCTTTTAGCCTAATGTCAGTTTCAGATGTATGTTCAGAGAGCCACAGGCTAGTGTGAGTTTGATTAGTAATAATGGGTTGTGCTGTGCATGATGGAACTGTTATGTAGACTACAGGTTTGGAATGAGAGAGAATACAGATTCCTGCTGAGCCTGTAATGAAAAAACTAGACCTGAATAGCAATAGCACAGCCTTTTCTCTCAGTCGGACTCCAGATTAATCATTTGCTATAGATTTCTTAGCCAGCAGATCCGACCTGCTTGCTTACAGCTGTACTGGGGTCTGGCAGGCTTCCTGTGTGGATTAAGACATCTTGGAGCTGGTGTGAGATATGGCTTGGAAAACGTACTTCAATCTAGGGATAAGAAATGCGTTGTACTCCGAATTGTCCCATTATCCCAACTGAAAGACTGAGAAGATTGAACGTCTGCTAGCTGTCTTACGTAACCATACCAAACATAATATATCATACTAATTTGAGTGTCTCGGATTCACGTTTACTATGTTACGTCTAGTCTATGATGACAGCTTTTCGATAGCGCTCTAGCTGCTCCGCTCCATCCTGGCATTCCGGAGCCGTGGCATGGAGACAGCACGCTCGCGCAGGTTTCCAGGAACGGCCACACACAAGGCGGCACTTCTGAATGCAGCTAACGTTGGATTTGTTTTGTTTGATTAAATGTTCCTTATTATATTTTTTTCCCATTTTCTTTGATTAGTCTATTACTTTTTTTATTCGAACCAAATCGCCATGGCTTGGCCATGCATAAGCAGAGTGTGCTGTCTGGCTCGGTTTTGGAACCAGTTTGATAAATCCGATCTTTCATTGCCACTGACCAACCATAACTACTCAGACATCGCAGACCAAGAGGTGCGATCCGTCACCAGGCATGTACCGACGGACCGGGTTCTGACGCACAACTATTCCACCCCGGACCACCGCGGATCCCCCCAGACACCGGGAGATGCCCCGGGGACCCGGAGATCATTGAGAGGCCGGAGGGAAGCCAACTTCAAACCCCGGGAGGACTACCATCGACCCGGCGTGCCGTTCTCCAGTGTCACCCAGTACAAGCAGGATTACAAACCCTGGCCTATTCCGAAGAAGGAGAATTTCCCCTGGATTAGCAATTGCGGAAAAGGTGGCAACGTTGGTTCGGATAGCCCAGTAAACAGTTACCCCAATGCGAGCCAGACGAGAGGGGACAGGGGGGAGAGGGAGAGAGAGGAGCTGGGCATGAGGTGGGGGGAGCAGGGGACGGGAACAGCTAAAAGCTCTTACAGGTAGGCTCCATCACTCTGACGCTGTCCTTTCAGAACCATTCTGTTTCTTTCATTTCAGCACCTGGAGCTGTCCACTCACTCATAAACTATTGATAACTGCGCTCTAACCTAACGATTTCATTAGTCTGCTTCAAGTTATTTTATTCATGATGCACTGTCTGAAATTCGTTAAATCATTTTTATTCATGTACCGTGGGCTATTGGCCCAAATGTAATTTGCAGTATGTATAATTATGCAATACCTTTTGAACGGAAATTGCCACCAGGCTAGGTCTTGCAGTTCAGTGTGTGTGTGTGTGTGTGCATGCGTTCGCGCGACATAAATTGGATGCATTAAGTGTCATGCTACAGAAATAACCAATAGCTTTGATCTGGACAGTAGGCTGCTGCTAAGATAGAAACACAGCAAAACGCTTTAAATTATTAATAAACACATTTTTTATCCCCCCTGTTGGACACACATTTTATATCCCCCCTGTTGGACACACATTTTATATCCCCCCTGTTGGACACCCATTTTATATCCCCCCTGTGTTGGACACACATTTTATATCCCCCCTGTTGGACACACATTTTATATCCCCCCTGTGTTGGACACACATTTTATATCCCCCCTGTTGGACACACATTTTATATCCCCCCTGTTGGACACACATTTTATATCCCCCCTGTTGGACACACATTTTATATCCCCCCTGTTGG
Source organism: Coregonus lavaretus (assembly GCF_964263955.1). NCBI lineage: Eukaryota > Metazoa > Chordata > Actinopteri > Salmoniformes > Salmonidae > Coregonus > Coregonus lavaretus. The sequence goes on along the minus strand of NC_140010.1, from coordinate 6,418,190 downwards.
ACACACATTTTATATCCCCCCTGTGTTGGACACACATTTTATATCCCCCCTGTTGGACACACATTTTATATATCCCCTGTTGGACACACATTTTATATCCCCCCTGTTGGACACACATTTTATATCCCCCCTGTTGGACACACATTTTATATCCCCCCTGTTGGACACACATTTTATATCCCCCCTGTGTCAGACACACATTTTATATCTCCCCTGTTGGACACACAATTTATATCCCCCCTGTTGGACACACATTTTATATCCCCCCTGTTGGACACACATTTTATATCCCCCCTGTTGGACACACATTTTATATCCCCCCTGTTGGACACACATTTTATATCCCCCCTGTGTTGGACACACATTTTATATCCCCCCTGTTGGACACACATTTTATATCCTCAACATCATCATTAACAGAACCCACCCCCGGTACCGCTCTGCTCGAACCCCAATGGACACCATTATCCTTTATCGATGATAAACCTGATTAGTTCGTTCATGCTTTGGTTGGTCCAATTTACACAACAGTACATCATTTGCACACTTTTCTATGTAAAATAGCCTACAGTATAGAGAGCATAAAGCCAATGGATAAAACTTTTGCAGTGTTGGTCAAAGAAAAATTATTTTCAGACCGTGGGAGCTCTCTTACACTTCCATCCTCTCCTCCTTGTAGACAGGAGTACCGGCCGTGGACGGGGGCAAGACCAGCCAAGACCACTAGGAAACAACGCCCCCCTGCCCCGTACGCCAGCCCCCGGTCGGGGGTTTCCCACCTCCCCAATGAGACCAGCTACCAGGCCGCCTACAGCGGAGCCGGGGAGGCTTTCAGACACACAGAGCTTCACCAGAGGGACCATAATACCACCACCTCCTCCGCCGGGCTGCTGACCACCACCTCCATCTCCACTGTCCCCCAGACCACTGTAACCCTGCTCCAGCCCTCCTCCACCACTACCACCCCTATCACCACCACCGGCCTCCAGCAGAGCAGCCTGCCAGAGAGACCCAACCTCAGTATAGGGACCATGGGAGAGGTGAGACAGAGGACTTCGGTTTTTGAGTTTCACAGTTTCAGGGCATAAATCCAGCTTTTTCAATGTTATTCAAAATGGGTCGAATCCTTGAGATGAGCAAAGTGTTAGTAGTGGTATCTCGTTCTGTAGAAGTAATTGTACAAATCTGTGATGACGCCCCCTATTCCTTAGATAGTACTATTTCTGACCAAAGGGAAAGCCACTTGAAAGACATAGACACTGTAAAGACACAAAGACACTGTGTGGGGAATATAGGGTAAGGGTGGGGTTTGGGACATAGCCATTGTTCCAGCCAGGTCCCAGGTGTTCCCAGTGGTGCTGAGGCATCTCTAAGAGGTGATACTGTGATCCTGTTCTGTCCTAAAGCTGCTCAATGTGGCCCAGCTGTTTCAGACTATGACGCAAACTGCCAGGCCTATGACATTGACCTGGTTAGAGCAGAGCAGGCATTACATGCAGAGAAAAGAAGGTCAATAGTATTTAGACATTTGGGCAATTAGGATTTGGATGAGAGAGAGAGAGAGAGAGAGAGAGAGAGAGAGAGAGAGAGAGAGAGAGAGAGAGAGAGAGAGAGAGAGAGAGAGAGAGAGAGAGAGAGAGAGAGAGAGAGAGAGAGAGAGAGAGAGAGAGAGAGAGAGAGAGAGAGAGAGAGAGAGAGAGAGAGAGAGAGAGAGAGAGAGAGAGAGAGAGAGAGAGAGAGAGAGAGAGAGAGAGAGAGAGAGAGAGAGAGACTGTAACTCTTTCCTGTTTTGATCCCCGCCCCCCTGTCCTCTCCCTGGTAGCTCAGAGCAGACGTTGTGTGACAGGGAGTGGAACTCTTTAGGGAATGTCCTGGGGTTTAATGACACCCCCCCCTTCCCCGCCCCGCTTCTCTGTCTGCCAGCGGAGAGTAGAAGAGAACGGACTGAACCGACTCGGCTTTCTGCTTTCACTCACTGTCATCTACGCCAGAGAGTTTGTCACAGATTAGAGAAAGAATAAACTCCTGCACACTGCTTGCTAGGAATGTTTTGGTTTTAAATATAATAACAAAAAGTGAAACTTTGAAAGCAAGCAGTGTGGAGGAACTGTCCCCGCGTAGCTGAGTGTTAGTGATGTGGATGTGCCAGTACATCTCTTCTCAGAATCAGAGAGAAAAAAGAGAAAAGAGTGAAAAAGATTATCTTCGGTCAGTTCAAACTTTCTTCCGATGTTCTTTGGGAAGATAACATTTTCTAAAAGCAGAAACATACTCCACTATAGCTTCCCAAAAAGCCACAATTAAAGTTATTCAACTTTTTGACCATTCACATGGGAGAACATGTTTTAGCCTCCAAATCAGATGTAGAATGCCAGTGCCTAGCCATTCTAAGCCAGATGTTGTAGAATGCCAGTGCCTAGCCATTCTAAGCCAGATGTTGTAGAATGCCAGTGCCTAGCCATTCTAAGCCAGATGTTGTAGAATGCCAGTGCCTAGCCATTCTAAGCCAGATGTTGTAGAATGCCAGTCCAATAGTGTTTGACAGGCCACCGGGTTTAATATGAGACATGTCATCTGTAGGTCATAGTCTATTAATAACCATGGCCCAGAAATCAGTGTGAGATGTGTGTATGTGTGTGTTCAGCGTGAGATGTGTGTATGTGTGTGTTCAGCGTGAGATGTGTGTATGTGTGTGTTCAGCGTGAGATGTGTGTATGTGTGTGTTCAGCGTGAGATGTGTGTATGTGTGTGTTCAGGGCGCATGCAGGGAAAGGTACAACTCTACAGTTGGCTGCGATGTAAGAGCTATTTTTAAAAAATCGGGTGCAAAGGATTTAACTCCTGCCCTGAAAAGTAGACATTAGATACCAAACTACAGGCTATCTGCTATGGTCATCATATTGGACCCCTCAACCATCAACCATCAACCAAACCCTACCTCAGTGTACCTCCCCTCTACCTACTGACAACAACCTAGTGCTCTATTGTTTTTTATCCGTCGCCGAGCAATCTGCCAACACCACGCAAAACCCAGAGGATCGATATTAAACAATCCAGTCCAAGACCCCACACACTGCCAAGTCATTTCTGACACCCCCAGAGCACTCTGATGCAGCACTCCATCACTCTCCTTCTTGGTAAAATAGCCCTTACACAGCCTGGAGGTGTGTTGGGTCATTCTCCTGTTGAAAAGAAAATGATAGTCCCACTAAGCCCAAACCAGATGGGATGGCGTATCGTTGCAGAATGCTGTGGTAGCCATGCTGGTTAAGTGTGCCTTGAATTCTAAATAAATCACAGACAGTCACCAGCAAAGCACCCCCACACCATAATACTTCCTCCTCCATGCTTTACGGTGGGAACTACACATGCGGAGATCATCTGTTAACCCACATCGCGTCTCACAAAGACACAGTGGTTGGAACCAAAAATCTCAAATTTGGACTCCAAACCAAAGGACAAATTTCCACCGATCTAATGTCAATTGCTCGTGTTTCTTGGCCCAAGCAGGTCTCTTCTTCTTATTTGTGTCCTTTAGTAGTGGGTTCTTTGCAGCAATTCGACCATGAAGGCCTGATTCACACAGTCCCCACTGAACAGTTGATGTTGAGATGTGTCTGTGACTTGAACTCTGTGAAGCTTTTATTTGGGCTGCAATTTCTGAGGCTGGTAACGCTAATGAACTTATCCTCTGCAGCAGAGGTAACTCTGGGTCTTCCATTCCTATGGCAGTCCTCATGAGAGCCAGTTTCATCATAGCGCTTGATGGTTTTTGCGACTGCACTTGAAGAAACTGTCCATATTAACTGACCTTCATGTCTTAAAGTAATGATGGACTGTCGTTTCTCTTTGCTTATTTGAGCTGTTCTTGCCATACTATGGACTTGGTCTTTTACCAAATAGGACTATCTTCTGTATAGCCCACCTACCTTGTCACAACACAACTGATTGGCTCAAACGCATTAAGAAGGAAAGAAATTTCACAAATTAACTTTTAAGAAGGCACGCCTGTTAATTGCAATGCATTCCAGGTGACTACCTCATGAAGCTGGTTGAGAGAATGCCAAGAGTGTGCAAAGCTGTCATCAAGGCAAAGGGTGGCTACTTTGAAGAATCTCAAATATAAAATATATTTTGATTTGTTTAACACTTTTTTTGGTTACTACAGTGGGGAAAAAAAAGTATTTAGTCAGCCACCAATTGTGCAAGTTCTCCCACTTAAAAAGATGAGAGAGGCCTGTAATTTTCATCATAGGTACACGACAACTATGACAGACAAAATGAGAAAACAAAATCCAGAAAATCACATTGTAGGATTTTTAATGAATTTATTTGCAAATTATGGTGGAAAATAAGTATTTGGTCCATAACAAAAGTTTCTCAATACTTTGTTATATACCCTTTGTTAGCAATGACACAGGTCAAACGTTTTCTGTAAGTCTTCACAAGGTTTTCACACACTGTTGCTGGTATTTTGGCCCATTCCTCCATGCAGATCTCCTCTAGAGCAGTGATGTTTTGGGGCTGTCGCTGGGCAACACAGACTTTCAACTCCCTCCAAAGATTTTCTATGGGGTTGAGATCTGGAGACTGGCTAGGCCACTCCAGGACCTTGAAATGCTTCTTACAAAGCCACTCCTTCGTTGCCCGGGCAGTGTGTTTGGGATCATTGTCATGCTGAAAGACCCAGCCACGTTTCATCTTCAATGCCCTTGCTGATGGAAGGAGGTTTTCACTCAAAATCTCACGATACATGGCCCCATTCATTCTTTCCTTTACACGGATCAGTCGTCCTGGTCCCTTTGCAGAAAAACAGCCCCAAAGCATGATGTTTCCACCCCAATGCTTCACAGTAGGTATGGTGTTCTTTGGATGCAACTCAGCATTCTTTGTCCTCCAAACACGACGAGTTGAGTTTTTACCAAAAAGTTCTATTTTGGTTTCATCTGACCATATTACATTCTCCCAATCCTCTTCTGGATCATCCAAATGCACTCTAGCAAACTTCAGACGGGCCTGGACATGTACTGGCTTAAGCAGGGGGACACGTCTGGCACTGCAGGATTTGAGTCCCTGGCGGCGTAGTGTGTTACTGATGGTAGGCTTTGTTACTTTGGTCCCAGCTCTCTGCAGGTCATTCACTAGGTCCCCCCGTGTGGTTCTGGGATTTTTGCTCACCGTTCTTGTGATCATTTTGACCCCACGGGGTGAGATCTTGCGTGGAGCCCCAGATCGAGGGAGATTATCAGTGGTCTTGTATGTCTTCCATTTCCGAATAATTGCTCCCACAGTTGATTTCTTCAAACCAAGCTGCTTACCTATTGCAGATTCAGTCTTCTCAGCCTGGTGCAGGTCTGCAATTTTGTTTCTGGTGTCCTTTGACATCTCTTTGGTCTTGGCCATAGTGGAGTTTGGAGTGTGACTGTTTGAGGTTGTGGACAGGTGTCTTTTATACTGATAACAAGTTAAAACAGGTGCCATTAATACAGGTAACGAGTGGAGGACAGAGGAGCCTCTTAAAGAAGAAGTTACAGGTCTGTGAGAGCCAGAAATCTTGCTTATTTGTAGGTGACCAAATACTTATTTTCCACCATAATTTGCAAATAAATTCATAAAATGTCCTACAATGTGATTTTCTGGGTTTTTTTCCTCAATTTGTCTGTCATAGTTGATGTGTACCTATGATGACAATTACAGGCCTCTCTCATCTTTTTAAGTGGGAGAACTTGCACAATTGGTGGCTGACTAAATACTTTTTTTCCCCACTGTACATTATTCCATATGTGTTATTTCATAGTTTTGATGTCTTCACTATTATTCTACAATGTAAAAAATAGTAAAAATAAAGAAAAACCCTAGAATGAGTAGGTGTGTCCAAACCTTTGACTGGTATTATATATTTTTTTTAAATTAACAATACCCTTACAGTTAAGAAAGATGCCTAGCAGTCTACAAGCCATTTATTTCCTCTGTCTCTGGTAAACATTTAGGCATAATATTCTGTAGTTCCATCATGTCTAGTGAGAGTGTTTTCTCCTATGAGACATTTTAAGAACCTTGCAGAGATTTTTTTAGCTGCTGGAGGACATGGCTTGAGCTTTTCTATGTGATAATAAGAGAGAGTTTCTGCTTTGTACTAAAACAGATGAACGTTCAGGAATGGGGATGTGGTTTACAATGGGTTAAAGTGCATAACAAGAGGATAAACCAAAGCATCATGCTAATCACACCCCTTTGCACCCCTTTACTCTCTCACTCGCTGTCTTTTCACCCTCCCTCCCTCCCTCACCCGCTCTCCTTTCACCCTCCCTCCCTCTCTTGCTTTCCTTACACCCTCCCTCCCTCACCCGCTCTCCTTTCACCCTCCCTCCCTCTCTCGCTTTCCTTTCACCCTCCCTCACCCGCTCTCCTTTCACCCTCCCTCCCTCACCCGCTCTCCTTTCAGCCTCCCTCCCTCACCCGCTCTCCTTTCACCCTCCCTCCCTCTCTCACGCTCCTTTCACCCTCCCTCCCTCCCTCCCTCCCTCACCTTTCACCCTCCTCCCTCTCTCGCTTTCCATTCACCCTCCCTCCCTCCCTCATCCGATCTTCTTTCACCCTCCCTCCCTCACCCGCTCTCCTTTCACCCTCCCTCACCCACTCTCCTTTCACCCTCCCTCCCTCTATCGCTCTCCTCTTTTTATTGTCTCTCCTGTCTCCCTCTCACTCACTGTTCTATTAAATGTGAACTTTTCCCTTTTCCCACGATGCATCTGACTACAGGCACGGTCATTAGCCAAACCAACAGGGAGGGAGAGAGAAAGTCAGAAAGAGCGAGGGATGGATGGAAAGGGTGAGAGAGAGAGAGAGAGAGAGAGAGAGAGAGAGAGAGAGAGAGAGAGAGAGAGAGAGAGAGAGAGAGAGAGAGAGAGAGAGAGAGAGAGAGAGAGAGAGAGAGAGAGAGAGAGAGAGAGAGAGAGAGAGAGAGAGAGAGAGAGAGATGGAAAGGGTGAGCGGAAGAGAGAGCGAGAGAGAGAGAGAGAACGAGGGTTGGATGGAAAGGGTGAGCGGAAGAGAGAGAGAGAACGAGGGATGGATGGAAAGGGTGAGCGGAAGAGAGAGAGAGTGAGCAAAAATTGATTATTTGCCATTTTGTTAAAGTGTGATGTGATGCAGTGGGTTGCAGACTTTTCAGCGTGAATCTAATTTAGGAGAGGCAGACCTGGCTGCTGTACCGAGTGGAATAGAGTTTGGGTTGGAGGAGGGAGGAGAGGAGGGAGGAGGTGAACACACACCCACGAATACACAGAGACACATAAACACATAGGCAAACAGACTCTGAAGCACACGCACACGCAAAAACAATTTTTGAAGCCGCAGTTTGACAGACACAGCCTCTCATCCAGCAAATAGTCATATTCTATTTTTTCATTGGCCCAAGAGGCTGTTACTGAGACTACAGACCTACAACTTAGAAAAATACGCTTTGATCTCAAGTCAAACTCTGCCAAGCACACCTTCCATTGTACCACTACTGGTCAACTGCATTGGAACAGTTAGATCCATATCTAAACATCATATCAAGCCTAGAACATCCCACTGGGCACAGACGTCAATTCAATGTCTATTCCACGTTGGTTCAATGTCATTAAAAGGATGAGGAAACAATGTTGATTCAACCAGTGTATGCCCAGTGGGATGTTACTTGATGGATGCAGCATGCAAACTTCCTTTCAGGGTCGAGTGAAATTCCATTATTGTAAGCTAAATAGGTTCCGGCTGGATGTTCTTTCAGAAAGTCTGGCATCAGCAGCATTTTGCAGTGATGAATTCTGTCTACTAGTCCACTGACAGCAGTGGTGAATTCTGTTTACTAGTCCACTGACAGCAGTAATGAATTCTGTCTACCAGTCCACTGACAGCAGTGATGAATTCTGTCTACTAGTCCAATGACAGCAGTGATGAATTCTGTCTACCAGTCCACTGACAGCAGTGATGAATTCTGTCTACCAGTCCACTGACAGCAGTGATGAACTCTGTCTACCAGTCCACTGACAGCAGTGATGAATTCTGTCTACCAATCCACTGACAGCAGTGATGAATTCTGTCTACCAGTCCACTGACAGCAGGGCTGATGCACTATGTCTGCACAACCAATCAAGTCACCTCTCATATAGCATATCTCCTGTTTGAACAGCACAAGACCTGTATTGCCTGTGGTCATCTTTCAGTAACCCATGTCTTGTTTGTGTTATTGCAGGAGCAGTTGGTGAGGACTAAGCTCTCTCCCAACCCCTCTGCGGTGTTTCAAAGCAGATCCAGGATCTTCAACATATGACAGACTCTCCAGACTATTCTACTGGTTACCAGGAGACAAAAGAACCAATGAGGGGAATGTTCTCTGTCCATTCCACACTACAACAAAATCTATGCAGGGAATGTACAGCTTAATGTAACCAGAAAGGAAAAGTATATACAGCTTACCAGTCCATTATAGTAAGTCAGAGACAAGTGAATGACAAACCAGATGTCACAAAACAAGAGAAATCATTTTACAATCCTGTTCTATTGCTATGAAAATGGAAAATGCATGTAACAAGCTAGTTTGAAATCGAGCTTCTTTTGCAGTGTTAGACACTCCAAGACAACATGGCTGCTCTGTATTGTGTGTTTGTCTGTACTGTCTGTATATGTCTATGTACCTGTTGAGATGGAATGATTTGTGTTAAATCCTTTTCTGTACATACTGTTGGATCTATTGAAATGACAGGGTGACGACTTGTTGTGAAATTTATGCTCAAACTGTACTTTGTCCAGAAAGTAAGGTGTTCCTTTACTCTCTGCAAGTATTTTATGAACGGAAACAAAACATATATTTATTTCATTTATTTTCAATTAGGTAACTATTTTGAGAAAGTAATTGTTCCGGTGTTTACGTTCATTTTGTAAATCTGTTGTTTAAGAAAAGTCAAAAAATAGTTAAATATTAAATGATGTACAGTATATTACAATAAAATAATATCAGGTTCTTAACTCCATCAGGTTCTTAACTCCATCAGGTTCTTAACTCCATCAGGTTCTTAACTCCATTGATGTAGATGTTTCTGCTACACCGGTCTCAGATGATATCTACATGATCTTTTATGAACTGTTTTCTTTGATCAAGATCCGTATGTGTGAGTAGGGTTGCAAAATTCCGGGAACTTTCAATAAATTCCCTGGTTTTCCAGAAATCCTGGTTGGAAGTGTCTGGATTTCCAGCGTATTCCCTCCTGATTCCGGGAATCCTCCAACCGGGATTTCGGGAAAACCAGGGAATTTATTGAAAGTTCCAGGGATTTTGCAACTCTAATGCTGAGTGCTGATCTAGGATCAGGTCCCCCTGTCCTTTTAATCTTATTCATCATGATCTAAAATGCAAGACTGATCCTACTCAGATCCTTTATGACTTATTAATTAATTATTGGGATACAGTAAATCAATATACAGCAGGGTGGAGATGAGAGGTGATAAGTGTGTTGTAACACCTTTGGCAGTGGAGGCTGCTGAGGGGAGGACAGCTCACAATAATGGCTGGAACGGTGCGAATGGAATGGCATTGAACACGTAGAAACCATGTGTTTGATACCATTCCACTCATTCCGCTCCAGCCATTAGCACGAGCCCGTCCTCCCCAATTAAGGTGCCACCAACCTCATGTGACCTTTTGGACATTGTTTATCTGGTGTGGTAGTGTCTGTGCTGACGTATCTGAGCAGCTGACAGCCTGTCCATAAGTGTGATATTGATAACGGCTCACAGTTTTCTCTTCGTTCCCCTCTTATGTAACCTGCTCCAACAGTGGAGGAGCACCACGAGAACCCTGCAATGTCTGGGTCTGTGTGTGTTGGCATGCAAGCAGTTTTAGCCGAAATCTCTGATCACAGCAACTAAATCAGAAACAATAATTACTAATCTCCCTGGTCCATCAACATGATCCACAGAATGGAACAACACCACAACAACACATTATACTACAGTGTGTGACTTCTGTACCCATCTGTTCAATCTATTAGTTTAATGGAGCCTGTTGAAATTGATTATAAACAGCATCCACAGGATCAGATACACAACCCCTTTTTCAGATCAGTTCCATTATCCCAGCCCTAATCTTAGAGAAACCTAACCTCATCGAACCTAACAGCAAGCTAACGTTATAGTAACCTAAGAGTAATGAGCAAGACTCCACAGGAAAAGATGCGTGCCAATCAGGGATGCTAAACATAGTGGCCTGTCCTGGTATTCATGACTATATTCTCTAATGCATGTCACACAGCTGATACGATCACAGAATATAACAGGGAGTATCCGTTGACACACACGGCTCTCTAATGCTTCCGTGTCGGGCCATTCTGGCTAATGTACCTGGAAACCTGGTTGTCCCTGTCCCTGTCCTGGTGTTGTGTCTGGTCTCTGTCCTAAAAATACTGCCTCTGATGTATCAAAGGTGGCCATTAAAGGTGGACTCTGTCACTTACCTGCAACAGCGGCTTTGTGTGTCTGGCTTCTAGAATAGTAACTGATTCTGTGATCTTCCAGTATCACAGAAGGCCACTGCTTTCCAGAATGAAGTGTGTGTGTGTGTGTGTGTGTGTGAGATAATGTTTTATTGAATCCCTCTCGCTGCACCAGATCCCTTCTCATCCCTCTCATATCTCCCTTCTGTGAAAAAAAAAGATGAAGGGAGCGAGGCACAGGAGTTGAGCCACATTAAGAGAACATAAAGTACTGTCATCTGATCCTCCCATCCCACCCAGACACACCAAAGCCACCTCATCTGATCCACCCATCCCACCCAGACACACACAACAAAACCACCTATTCCATCCAGCACCCTGTAATCTTTCAATCTATGGGGAGATTACAGGGTCAAACACGACACTAAATCACCACACGTAAACACAAGCACAGTTTTTATATTTTAATAATACATTTTAATAATAAATATTTTGGTGTGCACCGGAAAATGAAATAACAATGGTCAATTTATATTATTTCTACAATACATAAAGTTTGGTCAAACAGGCAAGGTGACCACTCAGTTTAAGTTAAGTTTTAATGTCACGTGCACAAGTACAGTGAATTGCCTGTCTTGCAAGCTCTAAACCCAACAATGCAGTAATCAATAACAATGTAATTCTAAAAATAACATATGGTAGAACAAAAACACACAATAAATGAAAATAAGAATACGATAAAGTAAGTAAGCATACTAAATACAGGGTCAGTCAGTTCCAGTACCATGTTTACAATGTGCAGGAATACTGGAGTGATAGAGGTAGATATGTACAGTGCATTCGGAAAGTATTCAGACTCCTTGACTTTTTCCACATTTTGTTACGTTACAGCCTCATTCTAAAATTGATTAAATTGTATTTTTCCCTCATCAATCTACACACAATACCCCATAATGACAAAGCAAAAACAGTTTTTTAGAAAATTCTGCTCCGTTCATCTTTCCCTCGATCCTGACCAGTCTCCCAGTCCCTGCCGCTGAAAAACATCCCCACAGCATGATGCTGCCACCACAATGCTTCACCGTAGTGATGGGGCCAGTTTTCCTCCAGACGTGACGCTTGGCATTCAGGCCAAAGAGTTCAATCTTGGTTTCATCAGACCAGAGAATCTTGTTTCTCATGGTCTGAGAGTCCTTTAGGTGCCTTTTGGCAAACTCCAAGTGGGTTGTCATGTGTCTTTTACTGAGGAGTGGCTTCTGTCGGGCCCCTCTACCATAAACGCCTGATTGGTGGAGTGCTGCAGAGACGGTTGTCCTTCTGGAAGGTTCTCCCATCTCCACAGAGGAACTCTGGAGCTCTGTCAGAGTGACCATAGGGTTCTTGGTCACCTCCCTGACCAAGGCCCTTCTCCCCCGATTGCTCAGTTTGGCCAGGCAGCCAGCTCTAGGAAGAGTCTTGGTGGTTCCAAACTTCTTCCGTTTAAGAATGATGGAGGCCACTGTTCTTGGGGACCTTCAATGCTACAGACATGTTTTGGTCCCCTTCCCCAGATCTGTTCCTCTGGAGCTCTGCGGACAATTTCTACAAACCTCATGGCTTGGTTTTTGCTCTGACATGCCCTGTCCACTGTGGGACCTTAAAAAGACAGGTGTGTGCCTTTCCTAATCATGTCCAATCAATTGAATTTACCACAGGTGGACTCCAATCAAGTTGTAGAAACATCTCAAGGATCATCAATGGAAACAGGATGCACCTGAGCTCAACTTCGAGTCTCATAGCAAAGGGTCTGAATACTTATGTAAATAAGGTATTTCTGTTTTTTATTTTAAATACATATGCTAAAATTTCTAAAAACCTGTTTTCGCTTTGTCATTATGGGGTATTGTGTTCAGATTGATGAGGAAAAACATTAATTTAATCAATTTTAAAATAAGGCTGTAACGTAACAAAACGTGGAAAAAGGGAAGAGGTCTGAATACTTTCTGAATGCACTGTATAGGGGTAAGGTGACTAGGCATCAGGGTCCTAAGCTTGGAAGGGACAATGGTGTTGAACACTGAGCTGTAATCAATGAACAGCATTCTCACATAGGTATTCCTGGAGAGCAATTGAGATTGCGTTGTCTATGGATCTGTTGGGGCGGTATGCAAATTGGAGGGGGTCTAGGGTGTCTGGGATGATGGAGTTGAAGTGTGCCATAACCAGCCTCTCAAAGATGACAGAAGTGAGTGCTACAGGGTGGTAGTCATTGTGGCATGAAGCCTTAGAGTTCTTGGGAACAGGAATGGTGGTGGTCATTTTAAAGCGTGGGGATTACAGACAGGGACAAGGAGAGGTTGCAAAGTACTGTTTTTGTTTTTGTACTGTGAATATGCCTACCAGTTGTTCTGCGCAAGCTCCGAGAACGCACCCTGGAATACCGTCGGGCCCCACGGCCTTGCAGGTGTTGACCTGATTAAAGACCTTACTCACGTCGGCCTCAGAGAGTGAGATCACCCAGTCCTGTGGGTCGGTGACGGAGGTTTGATCAAACAGGCAAGGTGGCCACTCAGTTTACAGTGAGAACACCACACACTTACACTAACCGGATTCATAAAGAAACCGATGAAACTCCAACACAAGCTAAATCTCCACCAAAAACCATGTACACAACATCCAATATGGATCACATTCAAAGAGATTTTCATTCTTTCACCTTAACTTTCTCTCACTCTCAGAGGTACATACTGTACATTACACCCAAGATAACATGAGAAATGCACTTCAACGACAACCAACGGTCAACCCTACTCAAGAGGGGAATGGACCATGTAAAAAATAAAAAATACAATATACTTTATCATGGACTCACACAGATGAGTGTGTGTCCTCCCTCCACCCCTACTGTCCAAGACTTCTCAAGTTATTTAACAACGCTCCTTCTTGGACATATGGAACTAGCCTGGTCCCAGATGGAACTAGCCTGGTCCCAGATGGAACTAGCCTGGTCCCAGATGGAACTAGCCTGGTCCCAGATGGAACTAGCCTGGTCCCAGATGGAACTAGCCTGGTCCCAGATGGAAGTAGCCTGGTCCCAGATGGAACTAGCCTGGTCCCAGATGGAACTAGCCTGGTCCCAGATGGAACTAGCCTGGTCCCAGATGGAACTAGCCTGGTCCCAGATGGAACTAGCCTGGTCTCAGATGGAACTAGCCTGGTCCCAGATGGAACTAGCCTGGTCCCAGATGGAACTAGCCTGGTCCCAGATGGAACTAGCCTGGTCCCAGATGGAACTAGCCTGGTCCCAGATGGAACTAGCCTGGTCCCAGGCTGACATGGAACACTCGAGTAGTCTACAGTGACATCATCACAACAGTCAGTATTGGTCTCTGTTCCATTTCAACTCAGTCAATTCAGGACGCATGAATAATTGGAATTGAAAATTCCTAATGGAAAAATGTTGAACCAACTAATTAAATGAATCTCTTGAATTGACTGAATGATAATGGAACTGTTCCCAAAAGAGTACAATGGGATTACGACTGGTATTGGGAGGAGTAGTCTGGTCTCATGTACAGTAGGTCTGTAAAACACGTAATCTCCCCTGTGACTGTCAGACAGACAATACTTTAACACACACAATCCCCTTATAAGGTGAGAAAGAGGACACCAGACAATGTATGAGACCTACAATGTTCAATACAATGTTGATCTCACGTTGTGTGGTGGTTTAGAGGGACCAGACTGAGCCCAGATGTGATTAAGTCAACAGATACAGTTCATTAGTCAGACTGTCAGTTAAACCAGTTATACAAACTGAAACAGATTATTCAAGAAACGGCTATGCCAGGTACATTATGAGTGATCCTCAGGGTGGTGTTCAGTAGGGAATAATGTTATGGAATGTACACATAGAAATATATTGAGTAGAACAGACAAACTGCTCTGTCATCATACAGAGTAATTCAGAGTCCACAGACACAGAGTCTGGCGGCGCATTGTGACACATCTATCCGGCTCTGTGACTAGTGTCCGTGGGGGACCCACAGCCCGACCGCACACCTCCCTAAAATTCCTACCAACGCGGACCTGCGTACGCGTCCTCTATTCATTTGAATGTGGTGACGGTTGGAGAAATTGATTGAGCTGCGCTGAAAATTCTAAAAGTATGAAAGCCAAAGGTCCAATATTCTACAGCACTGTTATGCGGAAGAGTATACGTACAATGATAAGCGCTTAAGGAATCATGTCATCTCTTAACGTTCAGAAAGTTGTGCAATCCTGAATTCCACCCAGATATTAGTGTTGTCTGTTCTACTTGATTCTACTTTATGATACTGAGATACGAAAAGTAGCTGACTAGTAGTTCGAAATGTCAGTTAAACTGGTAGAAACCGGTTGGTTCTGGATGTCCAGGAGCCCTTAATAGCTAAAGCATGTGATTATATATCCTCTCTGTCAAGACTAAACTGATTTCTCTTTCTCTAGGAAATGGATGAGACAGAGCTGGAGACAGTGGAAGATAAATAGAGTGAGAGGAGAGAGAGAACAGGCAACAGTGAGAGAATAAAAGAGTGAAACGGTTCCGTTGCAGACAGATGGTCCTCCTGGTGGGGTCGAAGCCTTCCTGCTGCGGTCCAACTGTTGCTGTTGTGGCCTCTGTCTGTTGCGGTCATAGTGTTCTTCTGCCCGGCCAACCGTTCACTTTTACCCCAGAGAGACATGGCCATACGCTCGTTACTGCCCGTCTCTCAGCTAGTGACACTGATGGGAGTAGCCAGTGTGCCATCGTCCTATGTTAGGCTGTGTATAAGATTGTGTGTTATCAGTCCTCCTTGGTCAGGTAGCCCATGTGTGTGTTGGTGAGGAAGTCACATGTGGGGATGTTGCTGGCAGCCTGGTGAACGTTAATGGCTGTGATCTCCCTGGCAGCCCAGGGGACACAACAGGAAGATATTCATACCATACTATTAATCTAATAGCTTATTAGATAGGGACGAATACAACACATCACCAACGTTAGTGGTTCAACACTACATTATCAAATATATACTGCGTCACAGACAACGTGTTATCAGTACAGGAGAATAGACTGGTGCACAGGGGGACACAGGACAACTTTCTTGATTCATTCATCTCTCAACTGTCATTCTCATTGTGCTGTGTGTTTGAGGCATCCGGAGTGACTGACCTTGAGAATCATGACCTCGATGACCGGAGAAAACACAGTCATCTCCACCTCCACCTGCTGGAAGGACACACCCATCTGAGAGAGGGAGGGAGGGAGGGAGGAGGAGAGGGAGGGAGGGACGGAGGGAGGGATGGATAAAGAGTGATACTTAGGTTAGGATGAGATGATGGGTCTTTTCACCACAAGATACTCAGCTGTATTGATGATGATGCTGGGAGTATAAGATACTCAGCTGTACTGATGATGATGATGCTGGGAGTATAAGATACTCAGCTGTATTGATGATGATGCTGGGAGTATAAGATTCTCAGCTATACTGATGATGATGATGCTGGGAGTATATGATACTCAGCTGTATTGATGATGATGCTGGGAGTATAAGATACTCAGCTATACTGATGATGATGATGCTGCTGATGCTGGGAGTATAAGATACTCAGCTGTACTGATGATGATGATGCTGGGAGTATAAGATACTCAGCTGTATTGATGATGATGCTGGGAGTATAAGATACTCAGCTATACTGATGATGATGATGCTGCTGGTGATGATGCTGGGAGTATAAGATACTCAGCTGTACTGATGATGGTGATGATTATGATGATGCTAGGAATGTGTACTTTCACACAATCCTCTTACAGGATTGTCATCCTCACACAATCCTCTTACATCTAAATACAGCACTGTGCAACCTGGCTTTTTAGGTGCTCTTCCACTTTCATAGCCAGCCTCTAGTCTGCAAAGACTTGGTTTCCTCCAAGGTCTAAATGGGTATACGTATATCGTAGGAAGGAAAGCCAGCACACACTGTGGCCGTGGGTGATCAGAGTTGTGCATCTGTCAGGGTCAACTTGGACCAACTTATCTGTCGGTGCTGACCAGATAGCTAATCACCTGTCGGGCTGTGTCGCCTGACGAACTGGGTCTAGGGGCAGGGGGCCAGGAAGTACTTGGGCTCGGGGTCCGCTTCCTGTTTCTCCTCGTTGACATTTAACCTCTGGGAGGGCGGGGTCACGCTGACAATATCCAAGACTTCATCGTTGTCGTCCTCTGGCTCAGTCTTTAGCAGGGCCTGCAGCTGCGCCAACCGCTGGACCAACTCCTCACAGCTAGCCAGGGTAGAGGGTCACTCTGCAGAGAGAGATGGAGGCACGTTACACACACACACTTTCCTGTGTTTCTACAGCCTAAGGTAGCAGCAGGGTGAAGAGAGATGTGTGGGCGTCTGTGTGGTGGCAGTTAGCCTAGTAGTTAGAGCGTTGGGCCAATAACCAAAAGGTCGCTGGTTCGAATACCCGAACCGACAAGGTGAAAAATCTGTTGATGTGTCCTTGAGCAAGGCACTTAACCCCAATTTGCTCCAGGGGCACCGTACTACTATGGCTGACCCTGTAAAACAACACATTTCACAGCACCTATCGAATGTGTGACAATAAAACATCTATATTTATACAGTATATAACATTTTAAAAAACTTTGTACCCCTTTTTCTCTCCCCAATTTCGTGATATTGGTAGTTAGAGTCTTGTCCCATCACTGCAACTCCCTACGGACTCGGGAGAGGCGAAGGTCGAGAGCCATGTGTCCTCCGAAACACAACCCGCCAGGCCACACTGCTTCTTGACACACTGCTCGCTTAACCCGGAAGCCAGCCGCACCAATTGTGTTGAAGGAAACACAGTACAGCTGGCGACCTGAAGTCAGCGTGCATGTGCCCGGCCCGCCACAAGGAGTCGCTAGAGTGCGATGGGACAAGGACATCCCAGCCGGCGAGAGAGAGAGAGAGAGAGAGAGAGAGAGAGAGAGAGAGAGAGAGAGAGAGAGAGAGAGAGAGAATGGAAGAGAGAAGGCAAAAGAGTGTGTGCATTTGGGCCATAGTGATCAGAACAGATCAGAGCTTGGTTGTTTGGGTTAATGATCAGAACAGAGCAGAACAGATCAGAACAGAGCTTGACTGTTTGGGTTAGTGTTAGTGATCAGAACAGATCAGAGTTTGGTTGTTTGGGTTAGTGATCAGAACAGAGCAGATCAGAACAGAGCTTGGTTGTTTGGGTTAGTGATCAGAACAGAACAGAGCAGATCAGAACAGAGCTTGGTTGTTTGGGCTCAGGCTGGTGTAACTCATCAGGCTAGCGGCCTCCTTCTTCCTCCACACAGGAACAGGAACAATAGACCGAATTCATCAGGACAGCCTGTGAATACAGGCTAAACAAAGCACCAGTACATACTAGCACTAACACAGTACACTGGACTAGCTGGGCTTGAAAAGGACAAACAGAATGCCACGTTTACAACTGCAGCGAAATGTCTTCAGTGGGAAACACAAATGTTGCGTGCAGACCGACACCCACATACACCATTCAACGTTACTTCCTCTATCTTTGTCACATGCATGCACAAACGCACACAACACCCCTCTTCCCCCTTCCCCCCATATACACCCATATAGGCTTGGGCGGTATACCGTACATACCATATACCGGGGTATTTGGAAAAAGCCACGAGATGGTTTTTCAATACCGTCAAAACTATTTATTTGAAGTTTTCAATAAATGTCAATGTTTGTAGCTGCTTTTTAAGTGAATACCTGCAGTGAACTTGTGCAATACATTAGGAGATAAAGCAGATCGCGTTCTTCATTTCACCTGTCACTTTATTTTACATTATGAAGCTTACCGTAGTCCTCCCATCTGCTCCGTGTGCACATGCTGCTCTTCCTTCAGAAAAGCATGCATCACAACTTTGTTCATTGCTCAATATCTCTTGTTCACTTTTGCCTGCAACAAAAATGACAATCGGTAGCTACTAGCTATATTTATATAACTTTATGAGCTGGAGTTGTCCGTCTTTGCAACAGTGCTTGACTTGGGCAGGAGCTCACCTGAGCTGAGTACCTGCACCTAAAATGTTCTACTGCTTGAGCTCCTGTTCCTCTTATAGAATATTAGCTCAAAAGTATTGTGGAGCTCCTGCACCTAAATATATACAGTACCGGCACCCAAAATGAGTACCGGAACCTATTTCAGTCCAAGTCAAGCACAATTTGCAATTTATGTTCGTCTTCTCTCGTTAGCATTTAGCTAACAGCGTCTATGTGATTTCGCTGATAGTTTGTACTAATTTATTTAGCATTCTGGTAGTAGAGGCCCAATGGGCTTTTCTTGCGTTTTAGCGCCCCCTTGTGTGCTATGCCAGTAATACTGTAAATCCCGGGATGAGAGAAGGATGGTATGACAATATGAAAATCTGGATACCACCCAACTCATACACTCATACCTGGCTCATTGTCTACCTGTGTACGGATGCCCTCTATGGTCCCTTCACCAGGCCTGCTGCTGCGTAGGGGGTCCGGAGGAGTGTAGCTCCTCTGTCATCACCACTGAACCACCTCTCTGGTCTTAGGAGGGGTGAGGGCCTGCAGACAGGGGCAGCGCTCCAACACTTCCTGGACCATTTCCTGCATTCAACATACTTTACACAACACACAACACCCAAAACCCAACAAAATCAACACAATGGACACGTTATAAGGGAGACACACAAAGTGTTGTGCATAGTAAACTTGCCAGCTCTGATTACCCACAATTCCCAGCAATCTACTTATTTCACTCCTCTTCAAACAGCTGTCACTCAAATTATGTTTTGCATATTAATCACATGGAGTCTGTTGATTTGGAGTAAACAGAGGGAAGGGAACTAATATACTAATTGTTTTTTAGCTAGCCAGCCCAGAGCCAACTCTCTCCAAGGTGTCTTAGGCATCATTTCCCCTGAAGCTCCTCTACAGTGTTGAGTTCATATGAGTTCATATGAGTTCCCATTCCAAAGTCAGTAGTCAGAAATGAGTGGATCATCCCCACACCCTCATAACCCAGCCAGTTCATAGCATCACATGACCTTCCCTCCCACAGTCTGTATTTCACTGGGTAGAATAAGTCTGACTTCTGGGCACTGGGGCAGGCAGCATATAGCAGTGCTGTCTGAGAGACTGACTGTCAGAGAGTGTAGAGTAGAAAACCAGTCCAGACTGCATCCACAGATAGTATGGGTCTACAGGGCTTTTAGGCAGCAGCTGGGGTTAAAAGTGTGTGTGTGTCTCCGTGAGTGCTTTCTGTAGAAATAAAAGAGGATGATGAAGGGGCAAAGAGAGAGACACTCATCAGATCTGACAGAGGAGAGACATGAGGTAACCAGGAAATATGCAGAGTCACAGTCTCGTGTACACACACAAAAACAATACTAACGAACACTGCCATGGATTACAGGCAACATCCGCACTGAGCTAAAGGGTAGAGCTGCCGGTTTCAAGGAGCGGGACTCTAACCCGGACGCTTATAAGAAATCCCGCTATGGCCTCAGATGAACCATCAAACAGGCAAAGAGTCAATACAGGACTAAGATTGAATCGTACTACACCGGCTCTGACGCTCGTCGGATGTGGCAGGGCTTGAAAACTATTACAGACTACAAAGGGAAGCACAGCCGCGAGCTGCCCAGTGACACAATACTTCCAGACGAGCTAAACCACTTCTATGCTCGCTTCGAGGCAAGCAACACTGAAGCATGCATGAGAGCACCAGCTGTTCCGGATGACTATGTGATCACGCTCTCCGTAGCCAATGTGAGTAAGACTTTTAAGCAGGTCAACATTCACAAGGCCGCAGGGCCGGACGGATTACCAGGACGTGTACTCCGTGCATGTGCTGACCAACTGGCAAGTGTCTTCACTGACATTTTCAACATGTCCCTGACTGAGTCTGTAATACCAACATGTTTCAAGCAGACCACCATAGTCCCCGTGCCCAAGGACACTAAGATAACCTGCCTAAATGACTACCGACCCGTAGCACTGACGTCTGTAGCCATGAAGTGCTTTGAAAGGCTGGTCATGGCTCACATCAACACCATTATCCCAGAAACCCTAGACCCACTCCAATTTGCATACCGCCCCAACAGATCCACAGATGATGCAATCTCTATTGCACTCCACACTGCCCTTTCCCACCTGGACAAGAGGAACACCTACGTGAGAATGCTTTTCATTGACTACAGCTCAGCATTCAACACCATAGTGCCCTCAAAGCTCATCACTAAGCTAAGGATCCTGGGACTAAACACCTCCCTCTGCAACTGGATCCTAGACTTCCTGACGGGCCGCCCCCAGGTGGTAAGGGTAGGTAACAACACATCTGCCACACTGATCCTCAACACGGGGGCCCCTCAGGGGTGCGTGCTCAGTCCCCTCCTGTACTCCCTGTTCACCCATGACTGCATGGCCAGGCACGACTCCAACACCATCATTAAGTTTGCCGACGACACAACAGTGGTAGGCCTGATCACTGACAACGGTGAGACAGCCTATAGGGAGGAGGTCAGAGACCTGGCCGTGTGGTGCCAGGATAACAACCTCTCTCTCAACGTGACCAAGACAAAGGAGATGATTGTGGACTACAGGAAAAAAAAGAGGACTGAGCACGCCCCCATTCTCATCGACGGGGCTGTAGTAGAACAGGTTGAGAGCTTCAAGTTCCTTGGTGTCCACATCACCAACGAACTATCATGGTCCAAACACACCAAGACAGTCATGAAAAGGGCATGACAAAGTCTATTCCCCCTCAGGAGACTGAAAAGATTTGGCATGGGTCCTCAGATCCTCAAAAAATTATACAGCTGCATCATCGATAGCATCCTGACTGGTTGCATCACCGCCTGGTATGGCAACTGCTCGGCCTCCGACCGCAAGGCACTACAGAGGGTAGTGCGTACGGCCCAGTACATCACTGGGGCCAAGCTTCCTGCCATCCAGGACCTCTATACCAGGCGGTGTCAGAGGAAGGCCCTCAAAATTGTCAAAGACTCCAGCCACCCTAGTCATAGACTTCTCTCTGCTACCGTACGGCAAGCGGTACCAGAGTGCCAAGTCTAGGTCCAAAAGACTTCTCAACAGCTTCTACCCCCAAGCCATAAGACAGCTAATCATGGCTACCCGGACTATTTGCACTGCCCCCCCACCCCCACCCCCACCTCCCACCCCATCTTTTTACGCTGCTGCTACTCTGTTAATTATTTATGCATAGTCACATTAACTCTACCCACATGTACATATTACCTCAACTACCTCAACTAGCCGGTGCCCCCGCACATTGACTCTGCACCGGTACCCCCCTGTATATATAGCCTCCCTACTGTTATTTTATTGTACTTCTGCTCTTTTTTTTCTCAACACTTTTTTGTTGTTGTTTTATTTTACCTTTTTGATTTGATTTGATTTTATGTTTACACATGTTGTACACAGCCAGACCAACAAACACACAGACAACAACACAAACACACAGCCAGACCAACAAACACACAGACAACAACACAAACACACAGCCAGACCAACAAACACACAGACAACAACACAAACACACAGCCAGACCAACAAACACACAGACAACAACACAAACACACAGCCAGACCAACAAACACACAGACAACAACACAAACACACAGCCAGACCAACAAACACACAGACAACAACACAAACAAAGCCTCTTACCTCAGCTACCCTGCGTTTCCCAATGTTCCAGGACTAGTACTGTTCAGTAGACACTGCACAGAACGGATGGGAGTCCTTGGCTAAACAACACAACATTAACCATAAAACACACAACATATCAATCAATCAAATGTATTTATAAAGCCCTTTTTACATCAGCAAATGTCACAAAGTGCTTATACAGAAACTCAGCTTAAAACCCCAAACAGCAAGCAATGCAGATGCAGAAGCACGGTGGCTAAGAACAACTCCCTAGAAAGGCAGGAACCCAGGAAGAAACCTAGAGAGGAACCAGGCTCTGAGGGGTGGCCAGTCCTAATCTACTACATAGTAGATTATCCATCTACATTCAATCTTTGTTTATATGTGGTTGTCTCACGTAGTTACCTTAATATAAATGCACTAACTGTAAGTCACTCTGGATAAGAGCGTCTGCTAAATGACTAAAATCTAAATGTAAAAACAAATCAAATAGACTGTTTTCACATTGACGATAGTGAAAGGACATTCTGGAGAGGTTCTGGAGAAGTTCTGGAGAGGTATCAATTTTCGAGAGACAACACAGTTGTGTATACTTTATTGAGTTTTTACCTCAAATTGCAGTAACTGTTCTGAAACTGTTGCAGTAGCTGCCAAGCTGCCAGCTGCGCTGAGCCATGTAAAACTATGGAAGCCCATTCCCACCACATTTTTATTTTTTGGGTCGACACTATCTAAAAAATGTGTAGATATGTAAGTGAACATTTTGAGATAGTAGGTCACACAAATAGAATATGTTTTTTCATTTGTAACATTGAGTGGAGATTTCAGAGGTGGCATCACAGGTCCCAGAGTGGTGGGGGGGAAAAGTTTTCGTGGGGCCCAGAGTTTTCCTGATCTGGTAGGCTAGCCTAACCAAATACAACTCTGGGTATGACATAGTAATCAATTAGGTGTAAAAAAATTTAAAAAACTATTTTATATGGGCTATGATGGGACCAGATTTTTCTAATCAGTTCATATGGGTAAAAAAAAAATCCTGGGGATAAAAATTAAATAAAACATATTGTCAAACAAATCATGAAACGAATCTAAACAACAGTACTTTGTCCCTCTTTCCAACGCTTTTGTGCCAATATCTTTTTATAAACCAAATCGAAAAGTGCTGGGGCAAATGCCAGCTTGCCCATGTTTGCCGACGACCCTGCTGTGATGATCTCTGCAATGTGGATAGATGGAAATTGCCACAAAATGCTACAAATTAAGAAACATAACCTACAGTGGGGAGAACAAGTATTTGATACACTGCCGATTTTGTGTCATTTTTATCATAGGTACACTTCAACTGTGAGAGACGGAATCTAAAACAAAAATCCAGAAAATCACATTGTATGATTTTTAAGTAATTAATTTGTATTTGATATATCAGAAAAGTAAAACTTAATATTTGGTACAGAAACCTTTGTTTGCAATTACAGAGATCATACGTTTCCTGTAGGTCTTGACCAGGTTTGCACACACTGCAGCAGGGATTTTGGCCCACTCCTCCATACAGACCTTCTCCAGATCCTTCAGGTTTCAGGGCTGTCGCTGGGCAATACGGACTTTCAGCTCCCTCCAAAGATGTTCTATTGGGTTCAGGTCTGGAGGCTGGCTAGGCCACTCCAGGACCTTGAGATGCTTCTTACGGAGCCACTCCTTAGTTGCCCTGGCTGTGTGTTTCGGGTCGTTGTCATGCTAGAAGACCCAGCCACGACCCATCTTCAATGCTCTTACTGAGGGAAGGAGGTTGTTGGCCAAGATCTCGCGATACATGGCCCCATCCATCCTCTCCTCAATACGGTGCAGTCGTCCTGTCCCCTTTGCAGAAAAGCATCCCCAAAGAATGATGTTTCCACCTCTATGCTTCACGGTTGGGATGGTGTTCTTGGGGTTGTACTCATCCTTCTTCTTCCTCCAAACACGGCGAGTGGAGTTTAGACCAAAAAGCTCTATTTTTGTCTCATCAGACCACATGACCTTCTCCCATTCCTCCTCTGGATCATCCAGATGGTCATTGGCAAACTTCAGACGGGCCTGGACATGCGCTGGCTTGAGCAGGGGGACCTTGCGTGTGCTGCAGGACTTTAATCCATGACGGCGTAGTGTGTTACTAATGGTTTTCTTTGAGACTGTGGTCCCAGCTCTCTTCAGGTCATTGACCAGGTCCTGCCGTGTAGTTCTGGGCTGATCCCTCACCTTCCTCATGATCATTGATGCCCCATGAGGTGAGATCTGGCATGGAGCCCCAGACCGAGGGTGATTGACCGTCATCTTGAACTTCTTCCATTTTCTAATAATTGCGCCAACAGTTGTTGCCTTCTCACCAAGCTGCTTGCCTATTGTCCTGTAGCCCATCCCAGCCTTGTGCAGGTCTACACTTTTATCCCTGATGTCCTTACACAGCTCTCTGGTCTTGGCCATTGTGGAGAGGTTGGAGTCTGTTTGATTGAGTGTGTGGACAGGTGTCTTTTATACAGGTAACGAGTTCAAACAGGTGCAGTTAATACAGGTAATGAGTGGAAAACAGGAGGGCTTCTTAAAGAAAAACTAACAGGTCTGTGAGAGCCGGAATTCTTACTGGTTGGTAGGTGATCAAATTCTTATGTCATGTAATAAAATGCAAATGTATTACTTAAAAATAATACAATGTGATTTTCTGGATTTTTGTTTTAGATTCCGTCTCTCACAGTTGAAGTGTACCTATGATAAAAAATTACAGACCTCTACATGCTTTGTAAGTAGGAAAACCTGCAAAATTGGCAGTGTATCAAATACTTGTTCTCCCCACTGTATTTGTATCATCTATATGTATTTAATTTTTTATATGGGCCTCCATATAAAACAGCTCATGTCCAATCCCTGGTGAATTATACCCACGTTTTCAGTCGCAATTAGCTTTTACCACATGTAGTCTAATGATTTGCATGATATTGATCAAAATGAAGCCTGGTTTGTTGTACTGTTGTAAGGTAGGCCTAATGTACTTGTATATTGGTATCAGCTGGGTAATCGTTCATTACTTGATGAAGACCAGTTGTTAGCTTTAGCTAGCAGTAACTCTGTGCTCTTCTCTTGAAACTAGACTGTAAGGAGTGTACAGACGAGAAAATTAACCCTTAATTGTCTGCACATGCTTGTGAATTGTTGCGTTATTCAAGAGTCTAATATGGTTTTCTTGCAATAGTTAATAATGTAATATGGTTTTCTTGCAATAGTTAAGAAGGTAATAGGGTTTTCTTGCATTAATTAAGAGTGTAATATAATTAAGAGTGAGGCATGAAGAGTTGCTTGCTTAAAGTTAGCTAGTATCTAACTAGCTAGTAGAATAGCTTGCAATGCTTAGCCTCCTGGCTGTTGGCTACTGTGATATTTACGGTACTTTTGAGCAGCGACGCAAGAACGTCAACCGAACCCTCTCTCGGCTCGTGACAATCCCGTTGCTAATGTGAATTGCAAAGTGTATGTACATATTATGTAAATAGGAATTACCTCCCGATAACTGTATTCAGTGAGAATAAGCCCTAAGAATAATGCCTGTAAAGAGAATCAGTAGTGAGAACGAGGATAAATGAAGAAGGGAGCTTACTCTTCTCTGGTACGATGAGGGGGAATGTCTTCACCACGGCCGTGAGCAGCTGCATGAAGGTCTCTATGTGTTCTGTGCTGAGCAGCCAGGAGAGAGAGGGTCAGAGGTCAACAACCAATGGGTCAATCCTAACACATCACAGCCACATTACACCACACACAACAGACAAGCACACTGGAAAAACCTATAGATCTGAATGTCGTGCCAAAAACAACATGCAATAGCCCAGTTTATTATAGCTATGCTCGAGCTGATATGCAGAGCTGATATGCTAATGTTTGGTGCTTTGTTGTTAGCCAATGGCCAGTCCTTTTCATAGCATATTGTCACGCTCTGGCTCCGGGACTTTGTATTATTGAGCCAGGGTGTGTTCATTTTTGTTGTGTTTGGGGATTAGTTGGGTTGTTATTGGTTGTTTCATTGTTTGGTCCAGTGACTCCCAATCAGTGGTAACGAGTGTCAGCTGTCGGCTCGTTATCTCTGATTGGGAGCCATATTTATACTGTCTGTTTTCACCTTGGGGTTGTGGGTTTTTGTTCTATGTTCAGTCGTTGTCACTGAGGACTTCATGATCGTGTTTTGTTTTGTATTCTCGTGTATTGCATTAAAGTCAATATGTTCGCTACCAACGCTGCGCTTTGGTCCTACTTCATAGACGATCGTGACAGAAAAACCCACCACAACGAGACCAAGCAGCGTTTCCAGGAGTTGGATGACGAGTGGTGGAGACAGAAGAGCGAAGGTTGGGAGAGGACTATAGAGGCCTGGTCCACGGAGAGGAGAGACCCCCAGAAAATTTTTAGGGGGGGGCTCACGACGTCGGGGCAGCAGGAGTACGGGTTAGAGGAGTGCAGTAGGTTGGCAGAAAAGGCCGCCAGGTTAAGGGGGCCACTGGTCACGAAGGGGAAGGAAGGTGTGGAGGCACGGCGAAGGGTACTGGGGTGTGTTACCAGTCCGGTCCGGCCCGTTCCTGATCCCCGTGTAGGGCCAGGGGTGTGTGTCCTCAGTGCGGTCCTGTCTGTTCCTGTTCCTCGCATGGAGCCTGTGGTGCGCGCCGCCAGCCCGACTCGGTCTGTTCCTGCTCCCTGCACCAAGTCTGTGGTGCGTTTCGTCGGCCCTGTCCGGCCCGTGCCTGCTCCCCACACCAAGCCAACGGTGTGCGTCGCTAGGCCAGCTCGACCTGTCCCTGCTCCCCGCACCAAGCCAATGGTGCGCGTCGCCAGCCCAGCCCGGCCTGTCCCTGCTCTACGCACCAAGCCAAAGGGGTGCGTCGCCAGCCCAGCCCGGCCGGTTCCTGCTCCACGCATCAAAACTACGGTGTGCGTCGCCGGCCCAACCCGGACTGTTCCTGCCACTCGCACCAGGCTAAGGGTGCGAGTCGTCAACCTGGGTCAGCTCGTTCCGGCTACTCGCACCAAACCAAGGGGGCGAGTCGTCAACCTGGTTCAGCCTATTCCTGCTACGCGCACCAAGCCAGGGAGGCGAGTCGTCAGCCTGAGGAGGTCCGTTCCGGCTCCACGCACCAAGCCGAGGATGCGTATCGTCAGCCAGGTCCGGTCCGTCCCTGCCTCACGCGCCAAGCTAGGGGTGCGCGTCATCAGTCCGGATCCAGCCAGCTGGGTGGGATCGGACCGGGGCCATTACGGGGGGATGGATGTAGGATGGTGGTCAAGCCCGGAGCCAGAGCCGGAGCCGCCTCCGAGGAGCAACACCCACCCAGCCCTCCCCTATTTGGGTTCTTTGAGGCGCGGTCGCAGTCCGCGCCTTTAGGGGGGGGTACTGTCACGCTCTGGCTCCGGGACTTTGTATTATTGAGCCAGGGTGTGTTCATTTTTGTTGTGTTTGGGGATTAGTTGGGTTGTTATTGTATAATATAATAATATTATAAGGAGTACGGGTTAGAGGAGTGCAGTAGGTTGGCAGAGTGCCATCCTAGGGTCATGAACTACTCAAAGCATATTTAGAACTTGTATTATTCAAAAACGTGTGTGTGTGTGTGTGAGAGAGAAAGAGGAATTTTAATATTGCAATAGCCCTGCTCCTCTCTCTCTTATTGGTTGTTTCATTGTTTGGTCCAGTGACTCCCAATCAGTGGTAACGAGTGTCAGCTGTCGGCTCGTTATCTCTGATTGGGAGCCATATTTAAACTGTCATTGTTCACCTTGGGGTTGTGGGTTTTTGTTCTATGTTCAGTCGTTGTCACTGAGGACTTCATGATCGTGTTTTGTTTTGTATTCTCGTGTATTGCATTAAAGTCAATATGTTCGCTACCAACGCTGCGCTTTGGTCCTACTTCATAGACGATCGTGACACATATATTGTTTTATTGATTTACAGTGGCTTGCGAAAGTATTCACCCCCCTTGGCATTTTTCCTATTTTGTTGCCTTACAACCTGGAATTAAAATTGATTTTTTGGGGGTTTGTATCATTTGATTTACACAACATGTCTAAAACTTTGAAGATAAGACAAAAAAACGGACAACTTGAGCGTGCATAACTATTCTATATTTGACGTTGGATTGAACAGTATAAAACTATTAGAATGGAGAAAGCCCCATTGAAATCACTTATAATTTATGTGTTGCCATCCTAGGGTCATGAACTACTCAAAGCATATTTAGAACTTGTATTATTCAAAAACGTGTGTGTGTGTGTGTGAGAGAGAAAGAGGAATTTTAATATTGCAATAGCCCTGCTCCTCTCTCTCTCCAACTGCACTAACTAAATCCCCAGCCCATTGAAGCTCATCTCTCTGTCTCCCAGCTCACCTCATGTTCTTTATCTGGATCTTGGTAATAGGTAGAATCCCACAGCACACAGACTAGTCTAGGGGTTATATATATAGATTCTGCTCTCCAGTCCTCAGGGGCTGCTGTGAGTCTGTTTATATAATGGACAGGTAAGCTAGCGGTTAAGACCATTGGGCCAGTAACCGAAAGGTCGCTGGTTCGAATCCCATAGCAGACTAGGTGAAAAATCTTTCGATATGCCCTTGAGCAAGGCACTTAACCCTAATTGCTCCTGTAAGTCACTCTGGATAAGAGTCATATGCTTTGGGGGCCTTTGTGATAACTGTCTGAAAAATACATTATTTCAGGAAAAACACTGGATTGTCTGATGGATCGATTGATAGATTATGGAATGATTGACCAATATGAGGGAGGGACGGACTCTTACCTTTGTTGACGGGCATCACTATGGTCTGTGACCGTGCCCACCCCCATCTGTTTGAGCTGGTTGGCAGGAAAGGTCAGCACTGTCTGCTGAGAGTGGGAACCGCCAGAGTGGTTCTTCAGCATACCTAGACAAGACGAGAGTACAAGAGACAACACTTAGCCTGGAACGGGAATTTGGCCACTTACATCATCTATCTATTCTAAAACGATGCTTTATTTATACAGGTGATCCCACTGAGATTAAAAATTGAGACCTGTCTCAAAACAGCAGCAATCCACTTTCTCAAACAACATAAGAGGTATTATCATCCTACCTGATAGAGTAGCAGCAGTCTTCCCTCCCCCTGCCGCCATCCCACTGACCAGTGAGGCCGCGCTGATCAATGTCATGCTTGCGCTCTTGGGCACGCCCACTACCGTAGACCCCGCCCCTTTGGCCATGCTGATAACATGCATGTTGGCAATGGTGTTAAGAGGTGTTGGGACCCTTTCCCAAGGTGACAGTTGCCGCGGCGCCCTTCGTCATGGTTACCAAACTGGTGGCGCTCTTTGCCATGGTAATGGCAGTTGCCATGACGTTCTTTGCAGCCTTGATGACTGCAGCCTGGCTGGCTGCTACCAGGACAGAGTGGGACACAGATTTGGCCTGACCGGACCCCCTCCACTACCTGGAACCAAACAAACAGCTGTTATTAGTGGAGGTGTACTGACACAGACAACGCACACCGTTTTACAGCCTTGAATTTCACCATGTTTTCAGTCTGTGTATAATTATATATATATAAACTCAGCAAAAAAAAGAAACGTTTATTTTCAGAAAACTTAACATGTGTAAATATATGTATGAACATAACAAGATTCAACAACTGAGAAATAAACTGAACAAGTTCCACAGACATGTGACTAACAGAAATTGAATAATGTGTCCCTGAACAAAAGGGGGGTCAAAATCAAAAGTAACAGTCAATATCTGGTGTGGCCAGCAGCTGCATTAAGTACTGCTGTGCATCTCCTCCACATGGACTGCACCAGATTTGCCAGTTCTTGCTGTGAGATGTTACCCCACTCTTCCACCAAGGCACCTGCAAGTTCCCAGACATTTCTGGGGGGAATGGCCCTAGCCCTCACCCTCCGATCCAACAGGTCCCAGACGTGCTCAATGGGATTGAGATCCGGGCTCTTCGCTGGCCATGGCAGAACACTGACATTCCTGTCTTGCAGGAAATCACACACAGAACGAGCAGTATGGCTGGTGGCATTGTCATGCTGGCGGGTCATGTCAGGATGAGCCTGCAGGAAGGGTACCACATGAGGGATGAGGATGTCTTCCCTGTAACGCACAGCGTTAAGATTGCCTGCAATGACAACAAGCTCAGTCCGATGATGCTGTGACACACCGCCCCAGACCATGACGGACCCTCCACATCCAAATCGATCCCGCTCCAGAGTACAGGCCTCGGTGTAACGCTCATTCCTTCGACAATAAACGCAAATCCGACCATCACCCCTGGTGAGACAAAACCGTGACTCGTCAGTGAAGAGTACTTTTTGCCAGTCCTGTCTGGTCCAGCGACGGTGGGTTTGTGCCCATAGGTGACGTTGTTGCCATTGATGTCTGGTGAGGACCTGCCTTACAACAGGTCTACAAGCCCTCAGTGCAGCCTCTCTCAGCCTATTGCGGACAGTCTGAGCACTGATGGAGGGATTGTGTGTTCTTGGTGTAACTCGGCAGTTGTTGTTGCCATCCTGTACCTGTCCCACAGGTGTGATGTTCGGATGTACTGATCCTGTGCAGGTGTTGTTACACGTGGTCTGCCACTGCGAGGATGATCAGCTGTACGTCCTGTCTCCCTGTAGCGCTGTCTTAGGCGTCTCACAGTACGGACATTGCAATTTATTGCAGTCCTCATGCCTCCTTGCAGCATGCCTAAGGCACGTTCACGCAGATGAGCAGGGACCCTGGGCATCTTTCTTTTGGTGTTCTTCAGAGTCAGTAGAAAGGCCTCTTTAGTGTCCTAAGTTTTCATAACAGTGACCTTAATTGCCTACCGTCTGTAAGCTGTTAGTGTCTTAACGAACGTTCCACAGGTGCATGTTCATTAATTGTTTATGCTTCATTGAACAAGCATGGGAAACAGTGTTTAAACCCTTTACAATAAAGATCTGTGAAGTTATTTGGATTTTTACGAATTATCTTTGAAAGACATGGTCCTGAAAAAGGGACGTTTCTTTTTTTGCTGAGTTTATATACATACACACACTGCTTTACCAAAAATATGTGGACATCTGCTTGTCGAACCTCTCGTTCCAAAATCAGGGGCATTAATATGGAGTTGGTCCCCCCTTTGCTGCTATAACAGCCTCCACTCTTCTGGGAAGGCTTTCCACTAGATGTTGGAACATTGCTGCGGGGACTTGCTTCCATTCAGCCACAAGAGCATTAGTGAGGTCGGGCACTGATGTTGGGCAATTAGGCCTGGCTCGCAGTCTGCGTTCCAATTCATCCTAAAGGTGTTTGATGGGGTTGAGGTCAGGGCTCTGTGCAGGCCAGTCAAGTTCTCGACAAACCATTTCTGTACGGACCTCGCTTTGTGCATGGGGGCATTGTAATGCTGAAATAGGAAAGGGCCTTCCCCAAAATGTTGCCACAAATGTCACGATTCTCTAAAGCGGAACCCAGAAGCAGACCAGGACAAGGTGAGTAGAATGAAGGTGAGTATTTATTTAAAGACTTAAATGTGGAAGCAGGAGAATCCAGGTGACGGAGCTGGCAGTGGAGGTGAGTTGGTGGGAGTGAATGGGCAGATCCAATGATGTTTCTGAAGCCACAGACGACCAGGCAGAGGTGGAGTGAATATTCCGGGAGAGTAACTGTAGACAGAGGAAACGAAGGTGAGTTCACAGCAAGCAAAAAGTAACAGAACAGCAAAACTAACTTTAGTAATCTGAGGCTGATACGCAGGCACAACATACTGTTCATGGCTAACGATCCGGCAGGGAATGGATGTCAGGTCAGAGCTTATGAAGTGGAGAGGTGATGATCAGAACCAGGTATGCAGATAGCTGATGAGATGCAGGTGCGGGTAATGGAGAGATCTCCCGCCTTGCTTCGTCGCCCGGCAACCAGACAGGGTGCGTTCAGGAAACTCAGGAAAAAAAGACTCCAGGACAGAAAACAGGCAACTCAGGCAGAAACCGACCATGACAACAAAGTTGGAAGAACAGAATCATCTAGAATGTAATTGTATGCTGTAGTGTTAAGATTTCCCTACACTGGAACTAAGGAGCCTAGCCCGAACCATGAAAAACAGCCCCAGACCATTATTCCACCTCCACCCAATTTTACAGTTGGCACTATGCACTGGGGCAGGTAGCGTTCTCCTGGCATCCGCCAAACCCAGATTCGTCCGACGGACTGCCAGATGGTGAAGCACGATTCATCACTCCAGAGAACGCGTTTCCACTGCTCCAGAGTCCAATGGCGGCAAGCTTTACACCACTCCAGCCGATGCTTGGCATTGCGCATTGGCGATCATAGGCTTGTGTGCGGCTGCTCTGCCATGGAAACCCATTTCATGAAGCTGCCGACAAACAGTTATTGTGCTGACGTTGCTTCCAGAGGCAGTTTAGAACTCGGTAGTGAGTGTTGCAACTGAGAACAGACGATTTTTACAAGTTTCAGCACTTGGCGGTCCCGTTCTGTGCCGTTGTTGCTCCTAGACATTTACACTTCACAATAACAGCACTTACAGTTGACTGGGGCAGCTCTAGCAGGGCATACATTTTCCGAACTGACTTGTTGGAAAGGTGGCATCCTATGCCGGTGACACGTTGAAAGTTACTGAGTTCTTCAGTAAGGCCATTCTACTGCCAATGTTTGTCTATGGAGATTGCATGGCTGTTTGCTCGGGAGTCCACATACTTTTGTGTATATACAGTGCATTCGGAAAGTATTCAGACCCCTTGACTTTTTCCACATTTTGTTACGTTACAGCCTTATTTTAAAATGGATTAAATTGTTTTTTTCCATCATCAATCTACATACAATACCCCAAAGCAAAAACAGGTTTTTAGTAATGTGTGCAAATAAAACTTAAATATCAAATGTACATAATTATTCAGACCCTTTACTCAGTACTTTGTTGAAGCACCTTTGGCAGCAATTACAACCTCGAGTCTTCTTGGGTATGACGCTACATGCTTGGCACACCTGTATTTGGGGAGTTTCTCCCATTCTTCTCTACAGATCCTCTCAAGCTCTGTCAGGTTGGATGGGGAGTGTCGCTGCACAGCTATTTTCAGGTCTCTCCAGAGATGTTCGATCGGGTTCAAGTCCGGCCTCTGGCTGGGCCACTCAAGGACATTCAGAGACTTGACCCGAAGCCACTCCTGCATTGTCTTGGCTGTGTGCTTAGGGTCGTTGTCCTGTTGGAAGGTGGAACTTCGCCCCAGTCTGAGGTCCTAAGCACTCTGGAGCAGGTTTTCATCAAGGATCTCTCTTTACTTTGCTCCATTAATCCTTCCCTCGATTCTGACTAGTCTCCCAGTCCCTGCCGCTGAAAAACATCCCTACAGCATGATGCTGCCACCACCATGCTTTACCGAAGGGATGGTGCCAGGTTTCCTCCAGAACTCTTTGGCATTCAGGCCAAAGAGTTCAATCTTGGTTTCATCAGACCAGAGAATCTTGTTTCTCATGGTCTGAGAGTCCTTTAGGTGCCTTTTGACAAACTCCAAGCGGGCTGTCATGTGCTTTTTACTGAGGAGTGGTTTCTGTCTGGCTACTCTACAATAAAGGCCTGATTGGTGGAGTGCTGCAGAGATGGAAGGTTCTCCCATCTCCACAGAGAAACTCTGGAGCTCTGTCAGAGTGACCATCGGGTTCTTGGTCACCTCCTTGACCAAGGCCCATCTCCCCCGATTGCTCAGTTTGGCCAGGCGGCCAGCTCTAGGAAGAGTCTTGGTGGTTCCAAACTTCTTCCATTTCAGAATGATGGAGGCCACTGTGTTCTCGGGGACCTTCAATGCTGCAGAAATGTTTTGGTACCCTTCCACAGATCTGTGCCTTGACACAATCCTGTCTCAGAGCTATACGGACAATTCCTTCGACCTCATGGCTTGGTTTTTGCTCTGACATGCACTGTCAACTGTGGGACCTTATATAGACAGGTGTGTGCCTTTCCAAATCATGTCCAATCAATTGAGTTTACCACAGGTGGACTCCAATCAAGTTGTAGAAATATCTCAAGGATGATCAATGGAAACAGGATGCACCTGAGCTCAATTTCGAGTCTCATAGCAAAGGGTCTGATTACTTATGTAAGTAAGGTATTTCTGCTTTTTATTTTTCATAAATTTGCAAAAATGTATAGAAACCTGTTTTCGCTTTGTCATTATAGGGTATTGTGTGTAGACTGATGAGGATTTGTATTTATTTAAACCATTTCAGAATAAGGCTGTAGCGAAACAAAATGTGGAAAAAGTCAAGGGGTCTGAATACTTTCGAATGCACTGTATATACACTACCGGTCAAAAGTTTTAGAACACCTACTCATTCAAGGGTTTTTCTTTATTTTTACTATTTTCTACATTTTAGAGTAATAGTGAAGACATCAAAACAATCCAAGAATGGCGCCGGAGAAGATGGCTGCCGTTTTACAGCTCTCTAACCAATTGTACTATTATGTGTGTTTTTCCGCGTTATTTGTAATTTATTTTGTACATAATGTTTCTGCCATCGTCTCTTATAACCAAAAAGAGCTTCTGGATATCAGGACAGCGATTACTCACCTCGTATTGGACGAATAATTTTTCTTCAACGAGGCGGCCGCGAAGGATATCCTACAGACACCCGACAAGGCCCAAATCCCTGTCATTCGCATGAGGAAGAGACGGAGATATCGCGGACGTAGGTCGGGGTGCCTTGTAAGGATCCGACAGCGAGCGAGTAAACTGCCGCTCCCATCAATCCTATTAGCCAATCTTAAATCATTGGAAAATAAATTGGATGACCTAAGATTACGGTTATCCTACCAACGGGACATTAAAAACTGTAATATCTTATGTTTCACAGAGTCGTGGCTGAACGACGACATGGATAACATACAGCTAGCGGGCTATACGCTACATCGGCAGGATAGAACGGCTGACTCCGGTAACATTTTTTTTACATTTTAGTCATTTAGCAGACGCTCTTATCCAGAGCGACTTACAGTTAGTGAATACATTATTATTATTTTATTATTTTATTTTTTTTATACTGGCCCCCTGTGGGAATCAAACCCACAACCCTGGCGTTGCAAACGCCATGCTCTATCAACTGAGCTACATCCCTGCCGGCCATTCCCTCCCCTACCCTGGACGACGCTGGGCCAATTGTGCGCCGCCCATGAGTCTCCCGGTCGCGGCCGGCTGCGACAGAGCCTGGATTCGAACCAGGATCTCTAGTGGCACAGTTAGCACTGCGATGCAGTGCCTTAGACCACTGCGCCACTCAGGAGTAGAAGACAAGGGGTGGCAGTCTGTGTATATTTGTAAACAACAGCTGGTGCACAAAAGTATCTAGGTTTTGCTCGCCTGAGGTAGAGTATCTTATGATAAGCTGTAGACCACACTATTTACCAAGAGAGTTTTCATCTATATTTTTCATAGCTGTCTATTTACCACCACAAACCAATGTTGGCATTAAGATTGCACTGAATGAGCTGTATAAGGCCATAAATCAACAGGAAAACGCTCATCCAGAGGCAGCGCTCCTAGTGGCCGGGGACTTTAATGCAGGGAAACTTAAATTAAACTACCTAATTTCTACCAGCATGTTAAATGTGCAACCAGAGGAAAAAAAACTCTAGACCACCTTTACTCCACACACAGAGACGCATACAAAGCTCTCCCTCGCCCTCCATTTGGCAAATCTGACCATAACTCTATCCTCCTGATTCCTGCTTATAAGCAAAAACTAAAGCAGGAAGCACCAGTGACTCGGTTAATAAAAAAGTGGTCAGATGACGCAGATGCTAAGCTACAGGACTGTTTTGCTAGCACAGACTGGAACATGTTCCGGGATTCTTCAGATAGCATTGAGGAGTACACCACATCAGTCACTGGCTTCATCAATAAGTGCATCGATGATGTCGTCCCAACAGTGACTGTACGTACATACCCCAACCAGAAGCCATGGATTACAGGAAACATCCGCACTGAGCTAAAGGGTAGAGCTGCCGCTTTCAAGGAGCGGGACTCTAACCCGGGCGCTTATAAGAAATCCCGCTATGCCCTCCGACGAACCATCAAACAGGCAAAGAGTCAATACAGGACTAAGATTGAATCGTACTACACCGGCTCTGACGCTCGTCGGATGTGGCAGGGCTTGAAAACTATTACAGACTACAAAGGGAAGCACAGCCGCGAGCTTCCCAGTGACACAAGCCTACCAGACGAGCTAAACCACTTCTATGCTCGCTTCGAGGCAAGCAACACTGAAGCATGCATGAGAGCACAAGCTGTTCTGGATGACTATGTGATCACGCTCTCCGTAGCCGATGTGAGTAAGACTTTTAAGCAGGTCAACATTCACAAGGCCGCAGGGCCGGACGGATTACCAGGACGTGTACTCCGAGCATGTGCTGACCAACTGGCAAGTGTCTTCACTGACATTTTCAACATGTCCCTGACTGAGTCTGTAATACCAACATGTTTCAAGCAGACCACCATAGTCCCCGTGCCCAAGGACACTAAGATAACCTGCACTACGGCAAGCGGTACCGGAGAGCCAAGTTTAGGCCCAAAAGACTTCTCAACAGCTTCTACCCCCAAGCCATAAGACTCCTGAACAGCTAATCATGGCTACCCGGACTATTTACACTGCCCCCCCATCCCATCTTTTTACGCTGCTGCTACTCTGTTAATTACTTATGCATAGACACTTTAACTCTACCCACATGTACATATTACTTCAACTACCTCAACTAGCCGGTGCCCCCGCACATTGACTCTGCACTGGTACCCCCCTGTATATATAGCCTCCCTACTGTTATTTTGTTTTACTTCTGCTCTTTTTTTCTGAACACTTTTTTGTTGTTGTTTTATTTTACTTATTTTTTTTAAATAAATGCACTGTTGGTTAAGGGCTGTAAGTAAGTATTTCACTGTAATGTCTGCACCTGTTGTATACGGCGCATGTGGCCAATAAAATTTTATTTTATTTTATTTGAAATACCACATATGGAAGGAGCAATGGGGTGAGGTTGTGTTCCTCTAAGCGGGGAGGTAAGCTTGGCTTCTTCTTTATATGTGTCGAGTAAAGCTTAAACCATGCATTTAGATTGTAGGTAGGTATTGTAGTTAGGTATTGTAGGTAGTTTATCCAGGTAGTTATTGTAGGTAGTTATTGTAGGTAAGTATTGTAGTGTATTCGGCTGAACCCGGTGAAGCACGAGGCTAGCTAGCTAACCCACTACCTGGACCAATAAAGCTAGCTAGCTAGCGGGTAGCTACTTGTAATTTGGTAACTGTTAGCAACTGTGGATAGTTGTTTCCAATGTTATTTCACGCTTAAGAGTACCTGTAATTATTGTAGGTAGATATTGTAGGTATTGTAGATAGTTTATCTAGGTAGTTATTGTAGGTAGTTATAGCCAACTTTACCAGCTAGCAGTCAACACCGCAGCCACTGCTAGCTAGCCAACCTTACCAGCTAGCAGTACTGTAGCAACCAAATATATTACAACGGAACTATTTGATTTGATTAGTATAATGTTAGCCAGCTACATTCGTTCGCAGCGACGCCGTTTTCCATACTAAGTCAACTCCGCAGCCACTGCTAGCTGGCCAACTATACCAGCTAGCAGTACTGTAGCAACTAAATACATTTCAACGGAACGATTTGATTAGTGTAAAGTTAGCTAGCTACATAGTTGTCTTGGTATCAAAGACAAAGGTGTAGTATAGAGAAACTATCGAGGTTAGCTAGCCAGCTACATTTTCAAACAGTCAACACCGCAGCCACTGCTAGCTAGCCAACATTACCAGCTAGCAGTACTGTATCATTTTAGTCAATGAGAATTTTGCAACGTAAGCTTCACTTTCTGAACATTCGAGATGTGTAGTCCACTTGTGTAGCTAGCATGACTGACTTTGTGCTAGCTAGCCATCGTTTAATTACTTCTGCGTTATGAAAGGAACTAGACACAGACATGAATGATCCATTGGTAGTTTGTTGTAACTAAGTATTGGTGCTAAACCGTGTGTTATTGGATGCTAGCATGCTAGTTAGCTATGGCGTCATAGGATACGGTGCCCTTGGCAGTTTTCACAGAAGAATACTGTACCAAGTTAGCTAGCTGAATAAACTAAGTTAGTCTATTCCTGGAAACATTGAACTACTGTAGATTACAGCAATTATAATTTCTAAACTGGAAGTAGGAAGAGTTGTATTTGAGTGTTTCAGTGAAAGGTTAGTGAGGGAGGCCTCGCTTCCCCAGATGTTTAGTTAATTTCATTCCGATCTCCTTTGCATTAGTGTAGCCTTTTCTGTAGCCTGTCAACTATGTGTCTGTCTATCCCTGTTCTCTCCTCTCCGCACAGGCTGCTGCCTCTCTAACCTGATGGTCCCTGCACGCACAACCCACGTGGAGTTCCAGGTCTCTGGCAGCCTCTGGAACTGCCGTTCTGCGGCCAACAAGGCAGAGTTCATCTCAGCCTATGCTACCCTCCAGTCCCTCGACTTCTTGGCGCTGACGGAAACATGGATTACCACAGAAAACACTGCTACTCCTACTGCTCTCTCCTCGCCTGACCATGTGTTCTCGCATACCCCGAGAGCATCTGGTCAGCGGGGTGGTGGCACAGGAATCCTCATCTCTCCCAAGTGGACATTCTCTTTTTCTCCCCTGACCCATCTCTCTATCTCCACATTTGAATTCCATGCTGTCACAGTCACTAGCCCATTCAAGCTTAACATCCTTATCATTTATCGCCCTCCAGGTTCCCTTGGAGAGTTCACCAATGAGCTTGATGCCTTGATAAGTTCCTTTCCTGAGGATGGCTCACCCCTCACAGTTCTGGGTGACTTTAACCTCCCTACGTCTACCTTTGACTCATTTCTCTCTGCCTCCTTCTTTCCACTCCTCTCCTCTTTGACCTCACCCTCTCACTGTCTCCCCCTACTCACAAGGCAGGCAATACGCTTGAACTCATCTTTACTAGATGCTGTTCTTCTACTAATCTCACTGCAACTCCCCTCCAAATCTCCGACCACTACTTTGTATCCTTTTCTCTCTCGCTCTCCTCCAACACTACTCACTCTGCCCCTACCCAGATGGTAATGCGCCGTCGCGACCTTCGCTCTCTCTCTCCCGCTACTCTCTCCTCTTCCATCCTATCATCTCTTCCCTCTGCACAATCCTTCTCACTCCAATCTCCTGATTCTGCCTCCTCAACCCTCCTCTCCTCCCTTTCTGCATCTTTTAACTCTCTATGTCCCCTATCCTCCCGGCCGGCTCGGTCCTCCACTCCTGCTCCGTGGCTTGACGACTCATTGCGAGCTCACAGAACAGGGCTCCGGGCAGCCGAGAGGAAAATTAGACTCCCTCCTCTCTACATTTTCTTCCGCTGTTTCTGCTGCTAAAGCCACTTTCTACCACTCTAAATTTCAAGCCTCTGCCTCTAACCCTAGGAAGCTCTTTGCCACCTTCTCCTCCCTGCTGTATCCTCCTCCTCCTCCCTCCTCCCTCTCTGTGGATGACTTCGTCAACCATTCTGAAAAGAAGGTTGATGACATCCGATCCTCATTTATTAAGTCAAATGACACCGCTGGTGCTGCTCACACTGCCCTACCCTATGCTTTGACTTCTTTCTCCCCTCTCTCTCCAGATGACATTTTGCGACTTGTGACGGCTGGCCGCCCAACAACCTGCCCGCTTGACCCTATCCCCTCCTCTCTTCTCCAGACCATTTCCAGAGACCTTCTCCCTTACCTCACCTCGCTCATCAACTCATCCTTGACCACTGGCTATGTCCTTCCGTCTTCAAGAGAGTGATAGTTGCACCCCTTCTCAATAAACCTACACTCGATCCCTCCGATGTCAACAACTACAGACCAGTATCCCTTCTTTCTTTTCTCTCCAAAACTCTTGAGCGTGCCGTCTCTAGCCAACTCTCCTGCTATCTCTCTCAGAATTACCTTCTTGATCCAAACCAGTCAGGTTTCAAGACTGGTCATTCAACTGAGACTGCTCTTCTCTGTGTCACGGAGGCTCTCCGCACTGCTAAAGCTAACTCTCTCTCCTCTGCTCTCATCCTTCTAGACCTATCTGCTGGCTTTGATACTGTGAACCATCAGATCCTCCTCTTCACCCTCTCCGAGTTGGGCATCTCCGGCGCGGCTCACTCTTGGATTGCGTCTTACCTCACAGGTCGCTCCTACCAGGTGGCGTGGCGAGAATCTGTCTCCGCACCATGTGCGGAGACAAGAAGGCAGGCAGAAGGCAGGGCAGCACTTGTGTAGAGAGCTGGTTCCAATGGTAATGTAGTCCTAGCCAACGTTTAACTTTTGCTTAACCATGTATTAGATCGTAGGTAGGTAGTTAGCTGTAGTTAGGTATTGTATTTACTGTAGGTTAGTATTGTTGTTATTGTAGGTTTCCGTGGGTAATTGTGGGTTGGTATCGAGGCACGAGGCTAGCTAGCTAGCGGGTACCTACAGGTAACGATTAGCAACGCTGGAGAGCTGGTTCCAATGGTAATGTAGTCCTAGCCAACGTTTAACTTTTGCTTAACCATGTATTAGATCGTAGGTAGGTAGTTAGCTGTAGTTAGGTATTGTATTTATTGTAGGTTGGTGTTGTTGTTATTGTAGGTTTCCGTGGGTAGTTGTAGGTTAGTATCGAGGCACGAGGCTAGCTAGCTAGCGGGTAGCTACTGGTAACGATTAGCAACGCTGGAGAGCTGGTTCCAACGTTTAATTTTTTATTTTATTTTTTGCTGCGTTGTGAAGGGAACTCGACACGGACTTGAATTGTCTGTTTGGTGTGCTGACACACTCTTGGCAGTTTGTTGTGGCCAGGTGTTGATGCTAAGTTGTGTGTTAATGGATGCTAGCTTGCAGGTTGGCTACGGCGTCATAGCTAGGCTTCGTGGGTTGTTGTGGGTAGTTACTGTGTCTTGGCAGTGTCCTCGGCCGTGCCGGCTGTAGCACGAAGCTAGCTAGCTAGCCGTTCTTCAAACAGAGTCAACACAGTGGCCATTGCTAGCTACCCAACATGACCAGCTGGCTGTACTGTAGTAGCTAACCACAATATACTTGTCCTAGCTAGCCAACGTCTAATCATTGCTGCGTCATGAAAGGAACTTGACACAGACACGAATGATCTGTTTAGTGTGTTATCATATTATTGGTGGTTTGTTGTGACCAAGTGTTGGTGCTAAACGGTGTGTTATTGTTATTGGATGCTAGTCTGCTAGTTGGCTATGGTGTCATAGTTGGCTAGCTGAACAAAGTGGGTTGAGTCTATTCCTTTAAACATTGAACCGCTGTGGTTCACAACAATTCTGATTTCCAAAGGCGGAAGTTGGGAGAGTTTTTTGTTCGGGTGGTTCAGTGAAACAATTTTAGTTTCTGAGGTAGAAGTTTTTGGTGAGGGAGGCCCTGCTCTCTCCGCTCCCAGATGCTTAGTCCATTTCATTCCGATCTCCTCTGCATTTTTGTAGCCATTTGCTACAGCCTGTCAACTATGCCTCTGCCTATCCCTGTTCTCTCCTCTCTGCACAGGCTACACAAACGCACCACACCGCGTGGCTGCTGCCTCTCCAACCTGGTGGTCCCTGCACGCACCACCCACGTGGAGTTCCAGGTCGCAGGCAGCCTCTGGAACTGCCGTTCTGCTGCCAACAAAGCTGACTTCATCCCAGCCTATGCCAACCTCCAGTCCCTCGACTTCCTGGCGCTGACGGAAACATGGATCACCACTGAAAACACCGCTACTCCTACTGCTCTCTCCTCGTCTGACCATGTGTTCTCGCATACCCCGAGAGCATCTGGTCAGAGGGGTGGTGGTACAGGAATCCTCATTTCTCCCAAGTGGACATTCTCAATTTTTCCCCTAACCCATCTGTCTATCTCCTCATTTGAATTCCATGCTGTCACAGTCACTAGCCCATTTAAGCTTAATATCCTTGTCATCTATCGCCCTCCAGGTTCCCTTGGAGAGTTCATCAATGAGCTTGACGCCTTGATAAGTTCCTTCCCTGAGGATGGCTCACCCCTCACAGTTTTGGGGGATTTCAACCTCCCTATGTCCACATTTGACTCATTTCTCTCTGCCTCCTTCTTTCCACTCCTCTCCTCTTTTGACCTCACCCTCTCACCGTCCCCCCCTACTCACAAGGCAGGCAATACGCTTGACCTCATCTTCACTAGATGCTGCTCCTCTACTAATCTCACTGCAACTCCCCTCCATGTCTCCGACCACTACTTTGTTTCCTTTTCTCTCTCACTCTCCTCCCACACTACTCACTCTGCCCCTACACAGATGGTAATGCGCCGCCGCAACCTTCGCTCTCTCTCTCCCACTACTCTCTCCTCTTCCATCCTATCATCTCTTCCCTCTGCTCAATCCTTCTCCCTCCAATCTCCTGATTCTGCCTCCTCAACCCTCCTCTCCTCCCTTTCTGCATCCTTTGACTCTCTGTGTCCCCTATCCTCCCGGCCGGCTCGGTCCTCCCCTCCAGCTCCGTGGCTTGATGACTCATTGCGAGCTCACAGAACAGAGCTCCGGGCAGCGGAGCGGAAATGGAAGAAAACTAAACTCCCTGCCGACCTGGCATCTTTTCACTCCCTCCTCTCTACATTTTCTTCATCTGTTTCTGCTGCTAAGGCCACCTTCTACCACTCTAAATTCCAAGCATCTGCCTCTAACCCTAGGAAGCTCTTTGCCACATTTTCCTCCCTCCTGAATCCTCCCCCCCCCCCCCCCCCCTCCTCTCTCTCTGTGGATGACTTCGTCAACCACTTTGAAAAGAAGGTTGACGACATCCGATCCTCGTTTGTTAAGTCTAATGACACTGCTGGTCCTGCTCACACTGCCCTACCCTATGCTTTGACTTCTTTCTCCCCTCTCTCTCCAGATAAAATCCTGCGACTTGTGACTGCAGGCCGCCCAACAACCTGCCCGCTTGACCCCATCCCCTCCTCCCTTCTCCAGACCATCTCCGGTGACCTTCTCCCCTACCTCACCTCGCTGATCAACTCATCCTTGACCGCTGGCCATGTCCCTTCCGTCTTCAAGAGAGCGAGAGTTACTCCCCTTCTCAAAAAACCAACACTCGACCCCACTGATGTCAACAACTACAGACCAGTATCCCTTCTTTCTTTTCTTTCCAAAACTATTGAGCGTGCCGTCTTTAGCCAACTCTCTTGCTATCTCTCTCAGAATGACCTTCTTGATCCAAACCAATCAGGTTTCAGGACTGGTCATTCAACTGAGACTGCTCTTCTCTGTGTCACGGAGACTCTCCGCACTGCTAAAGCTAACTCTCTCTCCTCTGCTCTTGTCCTTCTAGACCTGTCTGCTGCCTTTGATACTGTGAACCATCAGATCCTCCTCTCCACCCTCTCCGAGATGGGCATCTCCGGCGCGGCTCACTCCTGGATTGCGTCCTACCTGACCGGTCGCTCCTACCAAGTGGCGTGGCGGGAAGCTGTCTCCGCACCACGTGCTCTCACCACTGGTGTCCCCCAGGGATCGGTTCTGGGCCCTCTCCTTTTCTCCCTATACACCAAGTCACTTGGCTCTGTCATATCCTCACATGGCCTTTCCTATCATTGCTACGCTGACGATACACAACTAATCTTCTCCTTTCCCCCTTCTGATAACCAGGTGGCGAATCGCATCTCTGCATGTCTGGCAGACATATCAGTATGGATGACGGATCACCACCTCAAGCTGAACCCTGGCAAGACGGAGCTGCTCTTCCTCCCGGGGAAGGACTGCCCGTTCCATGATCTCGCCATCACGGTTGACAACTCCGCTGTGTCCTCCTCCCAGAGTGCGAAGAGCCTAGGCGTGACCCTGGACAACACCCTGTCGTTCTCCGCCAACATCAAGGCGGTGACCCGCTCCTGCAGGTTCATGCTCTACAACATTCGGAGTGTGCGACCCTGCCTTACACAGGAAGCGGCGCAGGTCCTGGTCCAGGCACTTGTCATCTCCCGTCTGGACTACTGCAACTCGCTGTTGGCTGGAATCCCTGCCTGTGCCATTAAACCCCTACAACTCATCCAGAATGCCGCAGCCCGTCTGGTGTTCAACCTTCCCAAGTTCTCTCACGTCACCCCCCTCCTCCGCACACTCCACTGGCTTCCAGTTGAAGCTCGCATCCGCTACAAGACCATGGTGCTTGCCTATGGAGCAGTGAGGGGAACGGCACCTCTGTACCTTCAGGCTCTGATCAGTCCCTACACCCAAACGAGGACATTGCGTTCATCCACCTCTGGCCTGCTGGCTCCCCTTCCTCTGCGGAAGCATAGCTCCCGCTCAGCCCAGTCAAAACTGTTCGCTGCTCTGGCACCCCAATGGTGGAACAAGCTCCCTCACGACG
The DNA here is from genome assembly GCF_964263955.1 of Coregonus lavaretus. Classification (NCBI taxonomy): domain Eukaryota; kingdom Metazoa; phylum Chordata; class Actinopteri; order Salmoniformes; family Salmonidae; genus Coregonus; species Coregonus lavaretus. The sequence goes on along the minus strand of NC_140010.1, from coordinate 6,373,621 downwards.
CCAGGACAGCGGAGTCACTCACCACCTTCCGGAGACATTTGAAACCCCACCTCTTTAAGGAATACCTGGGATAGGATAAAGTATTCCTTCTAACCCCCCCCCCCCCCCCCAAATTGTAAAGTGGTTATCCCACTGGCTATAGGGTGAACGCACCAATTTGTGAGTCGCTCTGGCTAAGAGCGTCTGCTAAATGACGTTAATGTGCCCTTGAGCAAGGCACTTAACCCTAATTGCTCCTGTAAGTCGCTCTGGTTAAGAGCGTCTGCTAAATGACTAAAATGTAAATGTAATATGTAAATGCTCTCACCACTGGTGTCCCCCAGGGCTCAGTTCTAGGCCCTCTCCTATTCTCTCTATACACCAAGTCACTTGGCTCTGTCATATCCTCACATGGTCTCTCCTATCATTGCTACGCAGACGACACACAATTAATCTTCTCCTTTCCCCCTTCTGATAACCAGGTGGCGAATCGCATCTCTGCATGTCTGGCAGACATATCAATGTGGATGACGGATCACCACCTCAAGCTGAACCTCGGCAAGACAGAGCTGCTCTTCCTCCCGGGGAAGGACTGCCCGCTCCATGATCTCGCCATCACGGTTGACAACTCCGTTGTGTCCTCCTCCCAGAGTGCAAAGAACCTTGGCGTGACCCTGGACAACACCCTGTCGTTCTCCACTAACATCAAAGTGGTGACCCGATCCTGTAGGTTCATGCCCTACAACATTCGCAGAGTACGACCCTACCTTACACAGGAAGCGGCACAGGTCCTAGTCCAGGCACTTGTCATCTCCCGTCTGGATTACTGCAACTCGCTGTTGGCTGGGCTCCCTGCCTGTGCCATTAAACCCCTACAACTCATCCAGAACGCTGCAGCCCGTCTGGTGTTCAACCTTCCCAAGTTCTCTCACGCCACCCCGCTCCTCCGCACACTCCACTGGCTTCCAGTTGAAGCCCACATCTGCTACAAGACCATGGTGCTTGCCTACGGAGCTGTGAGGGGAACGGCACCTCCGTACCTTCAGGCTCTGATCAGTCCCTACACCCAAACGAGGGCACTGCGTTCATCCACCTCTGGCCTGCTGGCCCCCATACCTCTGCGGAAGCACAGTTCCCGCTCAGCCCAGTCAAAACTGTTCGCTGCTCTGGCACCCCAATGGTGGAACAAGCTCCCTCACGACGCCAGGACAGCGGAGTCACTCACCACCTTCCGGAGACACTTGAAACCCCACCTCTTTAAGGAATACCTGGGATAGGATAAAAGTAATCCTTCTACCCTCCCCCTAACCCCCCCCCCCAAAAAAAGTATATATATATATATATTGTAAAGTGGTTGTCCCACTGGCTATCATAAGGTGAATGCACCAATTTGTAAGTCGCTATGGATAAGAGCGTCTGCTAAATGACGAAAATGTAAATGTAAATGTGGTAACCAAAAAAGTGTTAAACAAATCAAAATATATTTGAGATTCTTCAAATAGTCACCCTTTGCCTTGATGACAGCTTTGCACACTCTATAGTAGATATACACACACACTGACAAAGCACCCTCTTAAGGAGAGAGATATAATGATACAGACTACAGGGACTACACCTCTCTAGTTTCATAACTCATAATGATACAGACTACAGGGACTACACCTCTCTTTGTTTCATAACTCATAATGATACAGACTACAGGCACTACACCTCTAGTTTCATAACTCATAATGATACAGACTACAGGGACTACACCTCTAGTTTCATAACTCATAATGATACAGACTACAGGGACTACACCTCTAGTTTCATAACTCATAATGATACAGACTACAGGGACTACACCTCTCTAGTTTCATAACTCATAATGATACAGACTACAGGCACTACACCTCTAGTTTCATAACTCATAATGATACAGACTACAGGGACTACACCTCTAGTTTCATAACTCATAATGATACAGACTACAGGCACTACACCTCTAGTTTCATAACTCATAATGATACAGACTACAGGCACTACACCTCTCTAGTTTCATAACTCATAATGATACAGACTACAGGGACTACACCTCTAGTTTCATAACTCATAATGATACAGACTACAGGCACTACACCTCTAGTTTCATAACTCATAATGATACAGACTACAGGGACTACACCTCTAGTTTCATAACTCATAATGATACAGACTACAGGCACTACACCTCTAGTTTCATAACTCATAATGATACAGACTACAGGGACTACACCTCTCTAGTTTCATAACATGTTAGGGTCCGCTGCCCTGTGCTCCCCTTCTGCAGCTCCACTGATAAATCCAATTAATTCTAATTAAGAGGCAGACTGATCAGGCTAGGCCAGTGGGTTTAGGGAGTTCTAGCTGAAACAAAGGAACACATTTCTCTCTGGCAAGACACTAACATTCCAATTAACAGTTCTGGAAGAGCAGCGTTGCAAAAAGGGGATCAGGCACGGAAGAGAGGCTTCTTGGTTCAATAAAGCAGTGGTTCCCAAACTGTGGGGCGCCCCCGAGGGGTCGGAACATTTGAACGTTGTAATAGTAGAATGCAATAGTAGAATGTGCAATAAAAAAATTGGGTAGTGCATCAGCAGTTTTCCTCTTGTCATGTCAGTCATTGCAGACCTTAGAGAGCTATTTATAACTTGTCAGAAATGTCCAGATCAACTAGCCCATGTCAGCTAATGTTTTTTAGCTAGGTTTTTAAGCCCATTGATTTTGTTGTAATGTTTGAGTCGCTCAGATAAGACATGGCAAAATGTGTAGAATTCCAGGAAATTACCTTTAAAATGGCACCAAAAAAAGTATCCACCACATGACAAAATGTATAAGGGAATTGCAGGAAATAAGCTTTAAACCTGCAAAACGTTCTCTCCGCCTACAAGAGGGGTGTGAACAGTTTGTGCCATGGGGGGGGGGGGGTGTTCCACAATGATGGAAGTGGGCCCCCGAGAGTGAAAAAGTTTGGGAACCTCTGCCATAAAGGACCAGAGAATGTAGTTCCAATATGTAGTTCCAATACAGGGTCTATTTGGGGAGGTAACCCCAAATAACCCAAACTCCTCCCACTCACCTGTTGACTAGCAGTTGCCATGGCGATGGTGACAGCGCTGGGGGTGAAGCTAGCAGCTGTGATGACTCCGCCCGCCATCCTAAGTTTAGTCGTGCCCGACTTGGACAGGTGGGCCGCTGTCGCCGTGGTTACCGTCTTCACCGAGCCATCAGACAGCTTCACCTGGGACCCTTTGGACCCGCCCAGCGCCTGTCAATCAACACAAAGTCCATACAAAGAAATTAGATACAACTTTATTGCACTTATCTTGTACATTGCAAGTACATTGCAAATACTGTATATAGGAATTTCACAGTCGAGTCTCTCACATTTTTATAAGGGAAGTGCACTGAATTGTGAGACAATAGTTCAATAGTATATTCCACAAGTACCCCAGCACGACATTCAGAGATCTTAAGAGTGTTTCTCTGATCATTCTGGCTGACCCATACGAGGCAGATCTGTCCTGCACTTTAGCGTGACATTCTATACAGCAGATCTAGCCTGCACTCAAAAGCCTTTGTAAGCGTTATGAGCATTAACACATTCACGTCCTTTAACTATATTTAGTACAATATTAAAATGCGCCACTGAACAAATTCTGTTTGGTATAAATGCATGACATTTGGTGTAGTACAAGTGTCTAGGCCACATGGACGTTTTAACATTGTCATTTTCTACTTCCTGTGTCAATCAAAGCTGGGATTTACAGAACATTTGAAAAAAATCATTCAAATGACTTCAGAATATGTATTTCTAAACACATTTCTGAATTACATTGTTCGAAAGCATGTAGTATTGTTATTTGACCTGTTCTAAGCCTAAATATGCCAAATATATGATTAAACTCATTGTAATTTGTGAACTACAGCCGTTTCTGTACCGTACTATATTTAGTCTTTAGACACAAGGGTTTACAGTTTTTTACACATTTCACGAATCAAGTCATGTGAATACATGTTCAAATCTTAATAATTTGTTTGTATACAGGTTGTCCGGACCAATATACATACAGTACCAGTCAAAAGTTTGGACACACCTACTCATTCAATAGTTTTTCTTTATTTTCACTATTTTTTACATTGTAGAATAATAGTGAAGACATCAAAACTATGAAATAACACATATGGAATCATGTAGTAACCAAAAAAGTGTTAAACAATCAAAATATATTTTATATTTCAGATTCTTCAAAGTAGCCACCCTTTGCCTTGATGACAGCTTTGCACACTCTGGGCATTCTCTCAACCAGCTTCATGAGGTAGTCACCTGGAATGCATTTCAATTAACAGGTGTGCCTTCTTAAAAGTTAATTTGTGGAATTTCTTTCCTTAATGCGTTTGAGCCAATCAGTTGTGTTGTGACAAGGTAGGGGGGTATACAGAAGATAGCCCTATTTGGTAAAATACCAAGTCCATATTATGGCAGGAACAGCTCAAATAAGCAAAGAGAAACGACAGTCCATCATCACTTTAAGACATGAAGGTCAGTCAATACGGAAAATATCAAGAACTTTGAAGTTTCTTCAAGTGCAGTTGTAAAAACCATCAAGTGCTATGTTGAAACAGGCTCTCATGAGGACCGCCACAGGAAAGGAAGACCCAGAGTTACCTCTGCTGCAGAGAATAAGTTCATTAGAGTTACCAGCCTCAGAAATTTCAGCCCAAATAAATGCTTCACAGAGTTCAAGTAACAGACACATCTCAACATCAACTGTTCAGAGGAGACTGCGTGAATCAGGCCATCATGGTCGAATTGCTTAAAAAAAACACTACTAAAAGACACCAATAAGAAGAAGAGATTTGCTTGGGCCAAGAAACACCAGCAATGGACATTAGACCGGTGGAAATCTGTCCTTTGGTCTGATGAGTCCAAATTTGAGATTTGTGGTTCCAACCGCCATGTCTTTGTGAGACACAGAGTAGGTGAACGGATGATCTCTGCATGTGTGGTTCCCACCGTGAAGCATGGAGGAAGAGGTGTGATGGTGCTTTGCTGGTGACACTGTCAGTGATATATTTATAATAATAATATAATATGCCATTTAGCAGACGCTTTTATCCAAAGCGACTTACAGTCATGCGTGCATACATTTATTTGTGTATTTAGAATTAAAAGGCGCACTTAACCAGCATGGCTACCACAGCATTCCGCAGCGAAACGCCATCCCATCTGGTTTGCACTTAGTGGGACTATCATTTGTTTTTCAACAGGACGATGAGCCAACACACCTCCAGGCTGTGTAAGGGCTATTTTACCAAGAAGGTGAGTGATGGAGTGCTGCATCAGATGACCTGGCCTCCACAATCACCCGACCTCAACCCAATTGAGATGGTTTGGGATGAGTTGGACCGTAGAGTGAAGGAAAAGCAGCCAATACGTGCTCAGCATATGTGGGAACTCCTTCAAGACTGTTGGAAAAGCATTCCAGGTGAAGCTGGTTGAGAGAATGCCCAGAGTGTGCACAGCTGTCATCAAGGCAAAGGGTGGCTACTTCGAAGAATCTAAAATCTAAAATATATTTTGATTTGTTTAACACTTTTTTGGTTACTACATGATTCCATGTGTTATTTCATAGTTTTGATGTCTTCACTATTATTCTACAATGTAGAAAATAGTACAAATAAAGAAATACCTTGAATAAGTAGGTGTGTCCAAACTTTTGACTGGTACTGTATATATGAAAACAATATTGAAAGAAATCCACGCACTCTCTGTCACACACACACCCATAGAGTACATGCAGTATTTGCAAATCCAATGGATACAGGAGAGAGAAACATTTCCCAACATTTTCTATCTTTCTTAGATCTTAAACAAGTTCAGATTTTAATACTTTTTGGTATATAGATTTTCTAGACCAACATATAAATATAAAAACAATATCTAAATAAATCCACGCTCTCTCTTTCTATGCAATATAAGCAAATTCAATGGATTAATTTTAGCAGCTTTTTTCTTCTCTTTCTCAGATTTTAAACAAGTTCAAATCTTAAAAATTGTCTGGACCAATATATACTGTATATACAGTGAGGGAAAAAAGTATTTCATCCCCTGCTGATTTTGTACATTTGCCCACTGACAAAGAAATGATCAGTCTATAATTTTAATGGTAGGTTTATTTGAACAGTGAGAGACAGAATAACAACACAAAAATCCAGAAAAACGCATGTCAAAATTTGTATAAATTGATTTGCATTTTAATGAGGGAAATAAGTATTTGACCCCCTCTCATTCAGAAAGATTTCTGGCTCCCAGGTGTCTTTTATACAGGTAACGAGCTGAGATTAGGAGCACACTCTTAAAGGGAGTGCTCCTAATCTCAGTTTGTTACCTGTATAAAAGACACCTGTCCACAGAAGCAATCAATCAATCAGATTCCAAACTCTCCACCATGGCCAAGACCAAAGAGCTCTCCAAGGATGTCGGGGACAAGATTATAGACCTACACAAGGCTGGAATGGGCTACAAGACCATCGCCAAGCAGCTTGGTGAGAAGGTGACAACAGTTGGTGCGATTATTCGCAAATGGAAGAAACACAAAAGAACTGTCAATCTCCCTCGGCCTGGGGCTCCATGCAAGATCTCACCTCGTGGAGTTGCAATGATCATGAGAACGGTGAGGAATCAGCCCAGAACTACACGGGAGGATCTTGTCAATGATCTCAAGGCAGCTGGGACCATAGTCACCAAGAAAACAATTGGTAACACACTACGCCGCGAAGGACTGAAATCTTGCAGCGCCCGCAAGGTCCCCCTGCTCAAGAAAGCACATATACAGGGCCGTCTGAAGTTTGCCAATGAACATCTGAATGATTCAGAGGAGAACTGGGTAAAGGTGTTGTGGTCAGATGAGACCAAAATTGAGCTCTTTGGCATCAACTCAACTCGCCGTGTTTGGAGGAGGAGGAATGCTGCCTATGACCCCAAGAACACCATCCCCACCGTCAAACATGGAGGTGGAAACATTATGCTTTGGGGGTGTTTTTCTGCTAAGGGGACAGGACAACTTCACTGAATCAAAGGGACGATGGACGGGGCCATGTACCATCAAATCTTGGGTGAGAACCTCCTTCCCTCAGCCAGGGCATTGAAAATGGGTTGTGGATGGGTATTCCAGCATGACAATGACCCAAAACACACGGCCAAGGCAACAAAGGAGTGGCTCAAGAAGAAGCACATGAAGGTCCTGGAGTGGCCTAGCCAGTCTCCAGACCTTAATCCCATAGAAAATCTGTGGAGGGAGCTGAAGGTTCGAGTTGCCAAACGTCAGCCACGAAACCTTAATGACTTGGAGAAGATCTGCAAAGAGGAGTGGGACAAAATCCCTCCTGAGATGTATGCAAACCTGGTGGCCAACTACAAGAAACGTCTGACCTCTGTGATTGCCAACAAGGGTTTTGCCACCAAGTACTAAGTAATGTTTTGTAGAGGGGTCAAATAGTTATTTCCCTCATTAAAATGCAAATCAATTCATAACATTTTTGACATGCGTTTTTCTGGATTTTTGTGTTGTTATTCTGTCTCTCACTGTTCAAATAAACCTACCATTAAAATTATAGACTGATCATGTCTGTCAGTGGGCAAACGTACAAAATCAGCAGGGGATCAAATACTTTTTTCCCTCACTGTATGTCTAAAGAAATTCATACACACTCACTAATACAGTGTATTATACAGCATAAGCAAAGCCAATGTAAGTCAATGGAGAGTGAAGCCTGCTACAGCATTCTCCCTCTTTCTCTCCCTCTCACACACACCACAGACATCAATGCATGCTGTACCATGCCTCAATCTCCATTGTGTGTAAAAAAAACAGTAACCCCATGAGTCCTAAGACTAATTATAAACTTGGTGGTTCGAGCCCTGAATGCTGATTGGATGACAGCCGTGGTATATCAGACAGTATACCACAGGTGTGACAAAACATGTATTTTTACTGTTTCTTTTTACCAGTTTATAATAACAATGTAGCGGGTAATTTGGACGGAGTCAGGCGCAGGAGGGTAAATCACAGAATAATTGGTTTATTCGGCAAATACAGCGGTACGCAGCAATGCGTAAAACTCTACAGTGCAGTATAATGGCGCATGGTGGAAAAATAGAGGTTCAGCTGCAGGAGGAAACCCTGGCAGTGGGCTACTGTCCCGTCGTATTCCCTCGGTCGAGGTAGGTGAATACCTCTGGGCGCTGGGGTGTGGGTGGCTGGATCCGGTCGCTCAGCTGGTTCCGAAGGGTCAGTTTCGCCAAAACTGGCTAACATGTTAGAATGCTCCCGGACCCGCTCAACGACTCCAGGCATATTCCCCGCTCCTGCTGACTCCATGCTGTTGGGTGTGTGATTCTGTAGCGGGAGATTTGGACGGAGTCAGGCGCAGGAGGGTAAATCACAGAATAATTGGTTGATTCGGCAAATACAGCGGTACGCAGCAATGCGTAAAACTCTACAGTGCGGTATAACGGCGCACTGGAGAAAACAAAGTACACAGGTGAATATCCCGGCGATACAAATATATAAAGCTCCACCGAGCTATCGTCACCTCCACAATAAACAATCACACACAAAGACATGGGGGGCAGAGGGAATACTTATACAGGTACTGATGAGGGGATATGAACCAGGTGTGTGTCAAAACAAGACAAAACAAATGGCTAGAAGGCCGGTGACGACGAACGCCGAAGCCTGCCCGAACAAGGAGAAGAGGCAGCTTCGGAGGAAGTCGTGACAAGCAATAAGGCACCTCGAGGAGTTATGGTATATGGCCAATATACCATACCTCCTCTGGCCTTATTACTTAAATATAGTACAATATCAAAAACTCACATTGTAGACAAACATGTTGGACGATTTAAAACATGTCTTCAGATTCGTCCAACAGTAAGCTTAGAGAACATGTGTACTAAAGGACATTTGACATTTATGGACATGAATGGGTTAAGCTCACTATGAGGCCCAGGATTATAATATTTAATGTCACCACATGATGTGAATACCCAGGCTGGCAGGCAGGCAGGCAGGCAGGCAGGCAGGCAGGCAAGGCCCCAGAGGAACAGAGAGAGGAGCTGAGGATGGGAGGGATAGCTAGAGAGATGAAAATGGCTATTGAAGTTATGTAAGCTAAAACAGATTGAACGGTGAGAGAGTGTCAGACTCCTCTCCTCTAGCAAACGCTAGCATGGATGGGCCCGCACACACAAGTACAAGCAGGGGAGCTGTTTCAGCTGTCCCCTGCTAAGTCCTAGACCGATAAATAGTCTTACACACACCAATACTGCTGTCCTCTCAAATGGTCTCTCACCCAATACTGTTAATGTCTTAAAACGCAAAGGGACACATTTACTGGCGTTTTCAACTGCTATTTTCAAGTGAGAATCAAATATAAAAAGGAGAGAAGTTAATTCTTTATAGTAAATAACATTGGGGGGAGGTGTGTCAATCGACTCTAGTGGGTTATACTATATGCCGATAGAGGACATTAATACTAGCTGAATGAGATGATAAAACAGACTGGCTGAGGAGAGGACGAGAGACAGATATTAAGAGAGGGGCAGAGAGAGAGAACTAGTCCAAATTAAAAGCTCAGACGTCTGCCAAAAAGCATAATTATGAGCTCTAATCTGATAATCTGTCACGGTTTCGGCCGAGGCGGCTCCTCCTCCTTGTTCGGGCAGGTTTCGCCGGTCGTCGTCTCCGGAGTTCTAGCTGCCACCGCTCGATGTTTCGTGTTTGTTTGGTTTTGTCTGTTAGTCACACCTGTTTTGTGTTAGGTCTCATTTAGCACCCTATTTAGTTTCCTTGTTGTTAGGTTTGTGTTGTGTGTGATTGTTTGTGTCGTGGTTGCGCTACCCGTGTCGGTACGCTATTTTTCCTGAGCTTCCTCCTTGTTGTGTGAGGAGAGATTTACGCACCTGTGTGTGCGCTTGTATTTACGCCTGTGTGCGTCTTTTGCCTCCGGGCTGTTTTGGATTACTTTTCGTGCTCAGTAAAGTCTTGTTGGACTTACCCTCTGCTGCCTGCGCCTGATTCCACACCACACCCATACACAGCACCGTGACAGAATCACACACCATTAGATGGAATCAGCAGGAGCACCCGTCGACCCCATGGAGGAGCGTCTCCTTGGACACGAGCACCGGATCAACCGTATCGGGCACGCCTTGGAGGGCGTCATGGACACCCTTCGTCGATGGGAGACCAGCGGGGTTCCCATAGCCCCACCTATCGCACCATCACCTTCACCACCGGACAACCAGCCCGTCCATCGACCGGAACCCAGTGGGATTCGGCTCTCGCTCCCGAGGGCGTACGACGGCACCGCTGCCGGGTGTCAGGGGTTCCTCCTACAAGTGGAGCTCTACATTACCACCATACACCCGGCGCCCTCGGGATACGAGAGCGTTTCCGCCCTCATCTCCTGTCTCACCGGCAAGGCGTTGGAGTGGGCCAACGCCGAGTGGAGGGGAATAGACGCCGCCACCGTCACCTATGCGGAGTTCTCCCGTCGCTTCCGTGCGGTCTTCGACCATCCACCAGAGGGGAGAGCGGCGGGGGAACGTCTATTCCACCTCCGACAGGGGATGAGGAGCGCTCAGGCGTTCGCGCTGGAGTTCCGGACTCTAGCGGCTGATGCGGGGTGGAATGAGAGGGCCCTCATAGACCACTTCCGATGTAGCCTTCGGGAGGACGTCCGCAGGGAGTTAGCCTGCAGGGACAGTACACTAACATTTGACCAGCTGGTGGACATGGCCATCCGACTGGACAACCTGCTGGCGACCCGCGGACGTCCCAGGTGGGGGCCCCCCATTCCACCCTCCAGCGCCTCCGAGCAGTGTCCGATGGAGCTTGGAGGTGCTGGTGCTAGAGGGAGAAGAGGTAGGAGCCCGAGGGGGGCAGTCTCCTGCACCAAGTGTGGGCGCGGAGGGCACACCGCGGCTAGGTGCTGGGGAGGGTCCCCTGGTGAGGGAGAGAGCAGGTCGTACAGTGGGGAGTCCACCCAGGTGAGTAGGCGCCCTACTTACCCAGAGCTTTCTGTCGTTCACATTACCTTACCTGTTTGTTTCCCACAGGTTGCACCTCGGTCCCAGCATAAGGCACTAGTCGATTCAGGCGCAGCTGGGAATTTTGTAGACCGGAGATTCTGTGTTAAGTTAGGGATTCCCCTCCTTCCAGTCGACAAACCCTTTCCTGTACATGCCCTAGATAGTCGTCCGTTAGGATCTGGGTTGATTGGGGAGGTCACAGCGCCACTTCGGATGATGACGCAGGGGGGTCATGAGGAGACGATTCAACTCTATCTTATCGACTCTCCTGCGTATCCGGTGGTACTGGGGCTTCCCTGGTTGATGACCCATGATCCTACTATTTCGTGGCGAGAGAAAGCTCTTAAAGGGTGGTCTGCTCAGTGTGAGGGGTTATGTCTGGGTGTTTCCGTAGGGGCGACCTCGGTGGAGAGTCCGAACCAGATGCCAGCACTGCACATTCCTCCTGAGTATGAGGATTTGGCGCTCGTGTTCAGTAAGACCAGAGCGGCACAGTTGCCACCTCATAGACAGGGGGATTGTGCGATAGACCTCCAGACAGGAGCAGCGCTTCCGCGGAGCCATGTGTATCCTTTGTCACAGGAGGAGAAAAGGGCAATGGAGACTTACATTGCCGAGTCTCTGAGACAGGGATACATACGGGCCTCCACTTCTCCCGCGTCCTCGAGCTTCTTTTTTGTGAAGAAAAAGGATGGAGGTTTGCGTCCGTGTATTGATTACCGCGGTCTCAATCAGGTGACGGTGAAGTACAGCTATCCACTTCCTCTGATTGGGACCATGACGGAGTCCTTACACGGGGCAAGGTTCTTCACAAAATTGGATCTCAGGAGCGCATATAACTTGGTGCGCATTAGGGAGGGCGATGAGTGGAAGACAGCATTTAGTACTACATCCGGCCATTACGAGTATCTCGTCATGCCATATGGGTTAATGAATGCTCCATCAGTCTTCCAATCGTTCGTAGACGAACTTTTCCGGGACATGCAGGCGCAGGGAGTAGTGGTGTACATAGATGATATTCTTGTGTACAGTGCTACTCGGGCCGAGCATGTAGCCCTGGTGCGCAGGGTATTGAGGAGACTGTTGGAGCATGACCTGTATGTCAAAGCTGAGAAATGTCTGTTCTTCCAGGAGTCAGTTTCCTTTTTGGGTTACCAGTTGTCTGCGTCAGGGGTGAGAATGGAGGTGGACCGAGTGTCCGCCGTGCGTAATTGGCAAACCCCAACTACGGTTAAAGAGGTGCAGCGGTTCTTGGGTTTTGCGAATTACTACCGGAGGTTTATCCGGGGTTTTGGACAGGTGGCAGCTCCCATAACGTCTCTTCTGAAGGGGGGTCCGGTGCGCTTGCAGTGGTCAGCTGAGGCGGACAGGGCCTTTGGGAGACTGAAGGACCTGTTTACCTCGGTCCCGGTGTTGGCGCACCCGGATCCCACTTTACCCTTCCAAGTTGAGGTGGACGCGTCTGAGGCCGGTATCGGGGCAGTTCTTTCTCAACGATCCGGTACACCACCTAAGCTCCGCCCCTGTGCTTTTTATTCTAAGAAGCTCAGTCCGGCGGAGCGGAATTATGACGTAGGGGACAGGGAGCTGTTAGCCGTAGTACAGGCCCTAAAGGTGTGGAGGCATTGGCTTGAGGGGGCTCAGCACCCTTTCCTCATTCTGACCGACCATCGTAACCTGGAGTACATTCGGGCAGCTAGGAGACTGAATCCTCGCCAGGCTCGATGGACTATGTTTCTCGCCCGGTTTGTGTTCAAGATCACTTACATCCCTGGGTCCCAGAACGGGAAGGCAGATGCTCTGTCCCGTCGGTATGACACGGAGGAGAGGTGCGTGGAGTCCATTCCCATACTACCGGAGTCTTGTCTGGTGGCACCGGTGGTGTGGGAGGTCGATGCGGAGATCGAGCGGGCGTTACGCACCGAGCCTAGTCCTCCACAGTGTCCGGTGGGTCGGGTGTACGTCCCGCTCGAGGTCCGGGATCGGCTGATTTATTGGGCTCACACGTCCCCCTCCTCTGGACATCCGGGTATTGGCCGGACGGTGCACTGCCTTAGTACGAAGTACTGGTGGCCAACGTTAGCCAGGGATGTGAGGGTTTATGTCTCCTCCTGCTCAGTATGTGCCCAGTGTAAGGCGCCCAGACACTTGCCCAGGGGTAAATTACAGCCCCTGCCCGTTCCACAACGACCCTGGTCTCACCTCTCGGTGGATTTTGTTACCGATCTTCCCTCCTCCCAGGGGAATACCACCATCCTGGTCGTTGTGGATCGGTTCTCGAAGGCCTGTCGTCTCCTTCCCATGCCGGGTCTTCCTACGGCCCTACAGACCGCTGAGGCTCTATTTACTCACGTCTTCCGGCATTACGGGGTGCCCGAGGATATAGTGTCCGATCGAGGCCCCCAGTTTACCTCCAGAGTCTGGAGAGCATTTATGGAACGTTTGGGGGTCTCGGTGAGCCTTACCTCGGGTTACCACCCGGAGAGTAATGGGCAGGTTGAACGAGTCAACCAGGATGTGGGTAGGTTTCTGAGGTCATATTGTCAGGGCCGGCCGGAGGAGTGGGCGAGATATGTGCCCTGGGCCGAGATGGCACAGAACTCTCTCCGCCACTCCTCCACCCAACTAACCCCTTTTCAGTGTGTATTAGGGTACCAGCCGGTTCTGGCACCATGGCATGAGAGCCAGATCGAGGCCCCCGCTGTGGATGAGTGGGTGCGGCGCTCGGAGGAGACGTGGGACGCTGCACACGTCCATCTGCAGCGTGCCATACGTCGACAGAAGACGAGCGCCGACCTACACCGCAGTGAGGGGCCAGTGTACGCACCTGGAGATCGAGTCTGGCTCTCAACCAGAAACCTGCCCCTCCGCCTGCCCTGCCGGAAGCTGGGTCGGCGGTTTGTGGGGCCTTTTAAAGTCCTGAGGAGATTGAACGAGGTGAGTTACAGGTTAGAACTACCTATTGATTACAAGAATATTAACCCCTCGTTCCATGTGTCTCTCCTCAGGCCGGTGGTAGCTGGTCCACTCCAGGACTTTGAGATTGAGGAGACTCCTCCGCCCCCGTTGGACATCGAGGGGGCTCCGGCGTACACGGTTCGGACCATCCTGGATTCGAGACGCCGGATGGGGGGTCTCCAATATCTCGTGGAGTGGGAGGGGTACGGTCCGGAGGAGCGGTGCTGGGTGCCAAGGAGGGACATTCTGGATCCGTCCCTGATGACCGAATTCCATCGTGGTCATCCTACGCGCCCTGCTCCGCGTCCCCCTGGTCGTCCCCGAGGCCGGAGGCGGCGCGCGGCTGGAGCCGCGCGTCAAGGGGGGGGTACTGTCACGGTTTCGGCCGAGGCGGCTCCTCCTCCTTGTTCGGGCAGGTTTCGCCGGTCGTCGTCTCCGGAGTTCTAGCTGCCACCGCTCGATGTTTCGTGTTTGTTTGGTTTTGTCTGTTAGTCACACCTGTTTTGTGTTAGGTCTCATTTAGCACCCTATTTAGTTTCCTTGTTGTTAGGTTTGTGTTGTGTGTGATTGTTCGTGTCGTGGTTGCGCTACCCGTGTCGGTACGCTATTTTTCCTGAGCTTCCTCCTTGTTGTGTGAGGAGAGATTTACGCACCTGTGTGTGCGCTTGTATTTACGCCTGTGTGCGTCTTTTGCCTCCGGGCTGTTTTGGATTACTTTTCGTGCTCAGTAAAGTCTTGTTGGACTTACCCTCTGCTGCCTGCGCCTGATTCCACACCACACCCATACACAGCACCGTGACATAATCAGGGCAAACAAACACACACACACCCAACAAACACAGAACACACACACACACACACAAACAGCAGACACACGAGAACTCCCTTTTTAAAGCCTACTCATTTGAGTCCAATTTATTTCCAGGACAATAACTACAGGAAAAACACTCATTTTTTTAAACACAGCATAGTATTCTATATGTATGCTAATTCTGTCCTTAACGAATGCCCTTATAATATATTCAACTCCTCTAGCTACTAGAATCTAGTACCATTGCTACGGTGGTATAATAATACCTTTAGTGCACCACTGTTGGGCTACAGTAAGTTTGTGTGAGGATAGACTAGCGTAGAAGAATCGTCTGGCTATAGGTTTATCCCCGAGAACATGTATGTGTCTGTGTCTGCGTGTGTACGGTCTGTGGACCCACTACAACTCACAAAAGGTCAGCAGAGTCTGTCATTCTCTGCTCTATCGCTGCTGATCAACAGCAGTTTGCTGACACCTTGCCATTGGAAATGTATCGGTTTATTTGAATACTTGCAACAGCTACTCTTCTGTAGTAGTATTCATCCCCCTTGGCGTTTTTCCTATTTTGTTGCATTACAACCTGTAATTTAAATGGATTTTTATTTGGATTTAATGTAATGGACATACACAGATCTTATTTAGGGGCTATGAAGCCCCTAAATAAGATCTGGTGCAACCAATTACCTTCAGAAGTCACATAATTAGTTAAATAAAGTCCACCTGTGTGCAATCTCAGTGTCACATGATCTGTCACATGATCTCAGTATATATACACCTGTTCTGAAAGGCCCCAGAGTCTGCAACACCACTAAGCAAGGGGCACCACCAAGCAAGCGGCACCATGAAGACCAAGGAGCTCTCCAAATAGGTCAGGGACAAAGTTATGGAGAAGTACAGATCAAGGTTGGGTTATACAAAAATATCCAAAACATTGAACATCCCACGGAGCACTATTAAATAGATTATTAAAAAATGGAAAGAATATGGCACCACAACAAACCTGCCAAGAGAGGGCCGCACACCAAAACTCACGGACCAGGCAAGGAGGGCATTAATCAGAGAGGCAACAAAGAGACCAAAGATAACCCTGAAGGAGCTGCAAAGCTCCACAGCGGAGATTGGAGTATCTGTCCATAGGACCACTTTAAGCCGTACACTCCACAGAGCTTGGCTTTACGGAAGAGTGGCCAGAAAAAAGCCATTGCTTAAAGAAAAAAATAAGCAAAACGCTATGTCTGGCGCAAACCCAACACCTCTCATCACCCCAAGAACACCATCCCCACATGGTGGTGGCAGCATCATGCTGTGGGGATGTTTTTCATTGGCAGGGACTGGGAAACTGGTCAGAATTGAAGGAATGATGTATGGCGCTAAATACAGGGACCTTCTTGAGGGAAACTTGTTTCAGTCTTCCAGAGATCTGAGACTGGGACGGAGGTTCACCTTCCAGCAGGACAATAACCCTAAGCATACTGCTAAAGCAACATTTGAGTGGTTTAAGGGGAAACATTTAAATGGAAACATTTAAAATCCAATTGAGAATCTGTGGTATGACTTAAAGATTGCTGTAGACCAGCGGAACCCATCCAACTTGAAGGAGCTGGAGCAGTTTTGCCTTGAAGAATGGGCAAAAATCCCAGTGGCTAGATGTGTCAAGCTTATAGAGACATACCCCAAGAGACTTGCAGCTGTAATTGCTGCAAAAGGTGGCTCTACAAGGGGGGGCGGGGGGGTGAATAGTTATGCAAGCTCAAGTTTTCTGTTTTTTTGTCTTATTTCTTGTTTGTCTCACAACAAAAAATATTTTGCATCTTCAAAGTGGTAGGCATGTTGTGTAAATCAAATGATACAACCCCCCAAAAAATAAGGCTACAAAATAGGAAAAATGCCAAGGGGGGTGAAAGGTGTTCGATGGGGTTGAGGTCAGGGCTTTGTGCAGGCCAGTCAAATTCATCGACAATGAAAAAAAAAACATTTCTGTATGGACCTCTCTTTGTGCACGGGGGCATTGTCATGCTGAAACAGGAAAGGGCCTTCCCCAAACTGTTGCCACAAAGTTGGAAGCACAGGATCGTCTAGAATGTCATTATATGCTGTAGCATTAAGATTCCCCTTCACTGGAACTATACACTTTACAGTTGGCACTATGCATTGGGGCAGTTAGTGTTCTCCTGGCATCCGCCAAACCCAGATTTGTCCGTTGGACTGCCAGATGGTGAAGCGTGATTCATCACTCCAGAGAATGCGTTTCAACTGCTCCAGTGTCCAATGGCGGTGAGTTTTACACCACTCCAGCCAACACTTGGCATTGCGCATGGTGATCCTAGGCTTGTGTGCGGCTGCTCGGCCATGGAAAGCCATTTCATGAAGCTTGCGACGAACAGTTATTGTGCTGACGTTGCTTCCAGAGACAGTTTGGAACTCGGTAGTGAGTGTTGCAACCGAGGACAGACGATTTTTACACGCTTCAGCACTCGCTGGTCCTGTTCTGTGAGCTTGTATGGCCTACCACTTCACGGCTGAGCCGTTGTTGCTCCCAAATGTTTCCACTTCACAATATAGCACTTTCGGTTGAATGGGGCAGCTCTAGCAGGGCAGACATTTTAATAACTGAATTGTTGGAAAGGTGGCATCCTATGACGGTGCCACGTTGAAAGTCGCTCTTCAATAAAGACATTATATTGCCAATGTTTGTTTATGGAGATTGCATGGCTGTGTGCTCGATTTTATACACCTGTCAGCGATGGTTGTGGCTGAAATAGCCAAATCGACTAATTTGAAGGGGTGTTCACATACTTTTGTATATATATATATGACCACTATCTCAAAACCACTATCTCCCAAGAAGTAACTATGGCTACCTGTCCTCCATTTTGTGTCCAGATGGTACTGACCTGAGCCAGGATGGCAGCCATCTGACCCGCCGTGACTGGATGGCCTGCTGGGTGACGGTCATCGGGGATGACACCACGTGACCTGTGGAACTGGCCACGACCTGCTTCCCCATGCCCTGTGATGTAGTCTGGCTAACCAGAAACATACCCTGGGAAAGATCAATCATAAACAAAACTCGGTCAATACAACACCCACACATAACAACAACAGGGCTTTATAATACTATCTGAGAGTTAAATGCTTTTGATTAGGGGAGAGGGGATGGGGACTTCTAGTTTATTTATTTAGTTAGAGAGTGTGTGTGGTGGGGGTGGTGGTGAGTGGGTGTCACAAGGCAGATTAAAGGTGTCGGTGTATTCTTTAGTTAGGCTGTTTGAGGATGTAGGAGGTGTGTGTGTGTGTGTGTGTGTGTGTGTGTGTGTGTGTGTGTGTGTGTGTGTGTGTGCACTACATACCTTTTCTACCGACCGTTAGAGCAGTGGAAAGAAAGAGGATGTTTCATTTTGTCCGTACTCTCTGCGGGCAACCCTGTGGCAAACGCTAAAGATTTTTCCCAAAGGTTCGACCGACGTCAGAGTGAGAAGAGCGAGTGGTGACATGAAATGATCTCTGCCCCAGATTTAGATTCTAGGTGGAAGGAAGAAGAGATGAACGGGGGGAAGCACAGAGACTTCATTAGTAGTTGTTGGGTAAATGCAGAGACAGCATTGTTCCAGAGTTGAGAACTGGATCAATGGCTTGGTAATGAATGTATCTAATTAAGGCCTATAGCTAGATATGGCAGGCTCAATCAATACTAGAACACTAAAGATGGGCTCTCTACAGGGCTCTCTACAAGGCTCTCTACAGGGCTCTCTACAGGGCATTCTACAAGGCTCTCTACAGGGCATTCTACAGGGCTCTCTACAAGGCATTCTACAGGGCTCTCTACAGGGCTCTCTACAGGGCTCTCTACAGGGCTCTCTACAGGGCTCTCTACAGGGCTCTCTACAGGACATTCTACAGGGCTCTCTACAGGGCTCTCTACAGGGCATTCTACATGGCTCTCTACAGGGCATTCTACAGGGCTCTCTACAGGGCATTCTACAGGGCATTCTACAGGGCTCTCTACAGGGCTCTCTACAGGGCTCTCTACAGGGCATTCTACAGGGCATTCTACAGGGCTCTCTACAGGGCATTCTACAGGGCTCTCCACAGGGCATTCTACAGGGCTCTCTACAGGGCTCTCTGCAGGGCATTCTACAGGGCTCGCTACAGGGCTCTCTACAGGGCATTCTACAGGGCTCTCTACAGGGCTCTCTACAGGGCATTCTACAGGGCTCTCTACAGGGCATTCTACAGGGCATTCTACAGGGCTCTCTACAGGGTTCTCTACATGGCTCTCTACAGGGCTCTCTACAGGGCTCTCTACAGGGCATTCTACAGGGCTCTCTACAGGGCTCTCTACAGGGCATTATACAGGGCTCTCTACAGGGTTCTCTACATGGCTCTCTACAGGGCTCTCTACAGGGCATTCTACAGGGCATTCTACAGGGCCCCTACATGGCTCTCTACAGGGCATTCTACAGGGCTCTCTACAGGGTTCTCTACAGGGTTCTCTACAGGGCATTCTACAGGGCTCTCTACAGGGCTCTCTACAGGGCATTCTACAGGGCTCTCTACAGGGCATTCTACAGGGCTCTCTACAGGGCTCTCTACAGGGCTCTCTACAGGCCATTCCACATGGCTCTCTACAGGGCTCTCTACAGGGCTCTCTACAGGGCATTCTACAGGGCTCTCTACAGGGCATTTTACAGGGCTCTCTACAGGGCTCTCTACAAGGCATTCTACAGGGCTCTCTACAGGGCTCTCTACAGGGCTCTCTACAAGGCTCTCTACAGGGCTCTCTACAGAGCATTCTACAGGGCTCTCTACATGGCATTATACAGGGCATTCTACAGGGCTCTCTACAGGGCATTCTACAGGGCATTTGAAGCGCTGCCTAGACTCTTAGAAGAGACTACTTTATTCTTCTCTGAGCATGACATGACTCTCCTCAACATTAAGAGATGAAAGACAAAAAGAGAGAAAGGGGTGAGAGGGTAAATGAAAGACAGCAGCTTGTTTCACACAATTATTATTTGAAGAGGATAACAGGACGAACAGAGAGAGAGAGTGAGTGAGGAGGTGTATGTACCAGTGAGGTCTATTTGAGGAGCTGTGTGTCTAGCGGGATGTATGATGTATAGGAGAGGTTAGAGGGCAGACTGCTGGAGGAGGAGATCTGGGAGTCAGAACACACACACACCTCCTTCAGTATGATACACCTATAGACTGCTATCACACAGTCAGCAGTATGTGACGTGGAGGCAGAGGAGAAAGAACACAGTTGGGAGAAGGAGACAGAAAATGGACAGAGAGGAGAAGAGGGAGAAGAAAGGAGGAAATGAAAGAAAGAGAGGATAGGAGAGAGGACAGGAGAGAGGACAGGAGAGAGGATAGGAGAGAGGACAGGAGAGAGGACAGGAGCGAGGATAGGAGAGAGGACAGGAGAGAGGACAGGAGAGAGGACAGGAGCGAGGATAAGGAGAGAGGACAGGAGAGAGGACAGGAGAGAGGACAGGAGAGAGGATAGGAGAGAGGACAGGAGAGAGGACAGGAGGGAGGAGAGAGGACAGGAGAGAGGATAGAGAGGGGGGGAGCGAGAGAGAGAGAGCGATAGAGAGAGAGAGAGAGAGAGAGAGAGAGAGAGAGAGAGAGAGAGATAGACACACACACACACACCATCAGTCAGAAGAGCTGTGTGGGAGCATGTGAATGTTTCTGTGCATTTGTGTGGATGGGTGCTGTGACAGTGGACGTCTGTCAAGAGTGTTTGTTGTTGTTTACGTGTCTCAGATAAAGAGGCGCCTTTTTTCCTGTGTTTGTGTGAACGACCAAAAGTGAAGGTGTGTGTGGACCCTCACCTCCACTCTTTCCTGTTCCCCCTGCGGCCCCAGTTGCCTTAACAATGACCTGCTGACCCACGATGCTACCGGCCGCCCCGCTGACGATGGCCTTGGCAACATCCCTGGGCGACCACATGCTTCCCGCCCATCACCTTGGAGATGGAGGGGTTACCCTTGGTGACCAGAATCTGTCCGCTGCTGATGGCCACCTGCTTCATCGCTGCCTGGAGGGCAGAGCCTAAAGGGATACCCAGAATCTGGAGGGCAGAGGCTACAGGGATACCCAGAATCTGGAGGGCAGAGCCTAAAGGGATACCCAGAATCTGGAGGGCAGAGCCTAAAGGGATACCCAGAATCTGGAGGGCAGAGCCTAAAGGGATACCCAGAATCTGGAGGGCAGAGCCTACAGGGATACCCAGAATCTGGAGGGCAGAGCCTAAAGGGATACCCAGAATCTGGAGGGCAGAGCCTAAAGGGATACCCAGAATCTGGAGGGCAGAGCCTAAAGGGATACCCAGAATCTGGAGGGCAGAGCCTAAAGGGATACCCAGAATCTGGAGGGCAGAGCCTAAAGGGATACCCAGAATCTGGAGGGCAGAGCCTACAGGGATACCCAGAATCTGGAGGGCGGAGCCTAAAGGGATACCCAGAATCTGGAGGGCAGAGCCTAAAGGGATACCCAGAATCTGGAGGGCAGAGCCTACAGGGATACCCAGAATCTGGAGGGCGGAGCCTACAGGGATACCCAGAATCTGGAGGGCAGAGCCTACAGGGATACCCAGAATCTGGAGGGCGGAGCCTAAAGGGATATCCAGAACCTGGAGGGCGGAGCCTAAAGGGATATCCAGAACCTGGAGGGGGGAAACATGGGAGATGTATTTTAACAGGTCAAAAGCCTTGCTCTTTGATACCTTGCTCATTGGCTGTGAACCATATGTGTGTATGTGTGTGTGTGAGTATGTGTGTGTGAGAGTATGTGTGTGTGTAGTGTCAGTGTGTGTTTTGTCTGATACCTTGCTGGTTGTTGCCCCCGCCCCTTTGGCCCCTCCTGTCTGTCTCTGTGGCGACATGGAGATCAAGTGACTTCCTGCTGAGTTGCCGCGGCGAGCTGCTGGGCTGCCGTTACCGTGGAAACCATCTGCTGCTGCTGAGTGGGAACTTCTCCCGGCTCCTGCTTGATAATGGCCTGCAGACGAACAGAGCATAGAGTTAGAACATTACAGAGAAGACAAACACAGGTAAAATAAACAGTTTCTATGCAATCTACGTAAGTCAAGTGTGCCCACTGATTCATTGAGCTAAAATAAATATTAATTATACATTCTGTCCCATTCCAAACAGGCTAGAAAGACTAGAAAGAAACGGCTGGGCAGAAAATAGTTCCTCTGCCCTGAAATTGGGTTGTATCGTCTGTGGAGAGAAGATGTGGGAGTGGGTGGATTTTATTACAGGAGTTTGACACTGTCTCTCTCTTTCCATCTGTGTGTGTGTATGTGTGATACAAACGTGCAGTTATTCTCTCTGCAATGTCTCCCCCATCCTCTCTCTGACTGATGTCCCATTTAAACAGCTTGCCAAGTGGCTGCTCACAGCTGCTGAGGACAGCACCCTGGCAGGGTGGCATTCTATTGTGTGTGTGTTGTTACAGGAAGTAAGTGTCTACAGAGACAGGAAGTGACTACGCCACACAGAGACCTGTCTGGGAGGAGACAGCCAATCATAGAGACCCATCTGGGACCCTTCGCTCCTGGCAGCCCACCACTGCTGGGTTTGGTCTGACACTTCGCTCCTGGAAGCCCACCACTGCTGGGTTTGGTCTGACACTTCGCTCCTGGAAGCCCACCACTGCTGGGTTGGCTCTGACATGAATCTCCTGGAAACTAAACACTGTTAGCTCTATAAAAAGTACTCATGACAGGTGAAGACAGGTGAAATCAGTCCTGGAGGACTTTCAACTTTAAATCAACCCAGTCTGATAGATTTCTATAAAGCTCCTAATGTCAAAGAAACTACACGTCTTAGTGACGAAGGCCATTTCAGAATGTGGAGGTTAAGATGCCAGTTCTCCTCATGACAAAGACTCTTACTCCACTTAGACACACATATTGACCTTTGAGTGACTTCTGTGTGACCTCTGTGTAACTCACCTTGACCCCTGAGGACAGGAAGCTGCCCGTGTGAACCTTGGGGGCGAGTGACCTGGGCCGCACCCGACTGCTTGGCTGTAAGACTTCCTGTAATACAGAAAGACATAGACCATGAATTAATCAATCAATCAACATATCTATTGGTCACAGCCTGAGACTGGTTACTGGATAGAAGCACTGGTTTTAGTCACTCTGTGGGTTACAAGGGCTGCTTTTACACAGTCAGCCCAATTCTGATCTTTTGACACTAATTGATCTTTTGACTAATCAGATCAGATCTTTAGCCAATATTTGGGCAAAAGATCAGAATTGGGCTGCGTTTACAGCCAAATAAATTGAATTCAAAAGCTTTAGGTGGGTTAAAGCACTAAGGTATCGAGAGAAAGAGAGAAACTAAAGTATTGCCTAAGCCAGTGTTGGGATTCGTTATTTGAAAAGGTAATAATATATTACATGTCGTTACATGTCTCAAAAGTAACGCGTTACTTTACAATATTACTTTGCATGGAAAGTAACACAGTATATTACTAGTTATATTACTTCAAGATACTTTCATGAAAAACATTTTTTTTTTACTTGACAAAGTAACTATAATTACAGTACCAGTCAAAAGTTAGGACACACCTACTCATTCAAGGGTTTTTCTTTATTTTTTACTATTTTCTACATTGTAGAATAATAGGTAAGACATCAAAATTACGAAATAACACATATGGATTCATGTAGTATCCAAAAAAGTGTTAAACAAATCAAAATATATTTTATATTTGAGATTCTTCAAATAGCCACCCTTTGCCTTGATGACAGCTTTGCACACTCTTGGCATTCTCTCAACCAGCTTCACCTGGAATGCTTTTCCAACAGTCTTGAAGGAGTTCCCACATATGCTGAGCACATGTTGGCTGCTTTTCCTTCACTCTGCCGTCCGACTCATCCCAAACCATCTCAATTGGGATGAGGTCGGGGGATTGTGGAGGCCAGGTCATCTGATGCAGCACTCCATAACTCTCCTTCTTGGTCAAATAGCCCTTAAACAGCCTGGAGGTGTGTTGGGTCATTCTCCTGTTGAAAAACAAATGATAGTCCCACTAAGACCAAACTAGATGGGATGGCGTATCACTGCAGAATGCTGTGGTAGCCATGCTGGTTAAGTGTGCCTTGAATTCTAAATAAATTACAGACAGTGTCAGCAGCAAAGCACCCCCACACCAAAACACCTCCTCCTCCATGCTTTACAATGGGAAATACACATGCAGTGATAATCCGTTCACCCACACCACGTCTCACAAAGACACGGCGGTTGGAATCAAAAATCTCCAATTTGGACTCCAGACCATAGGACCAATTTCCACCTGTCTAATGTCCATTGCTCGTGTTTCTTGGCACAAGCAGCTCTCTTCTTCTTATTGGTGTCCTTTAGTAGTGGGTTCTTTGCAGCAATTCTACCATGAAGGCCTGATTCACACAGTCCCCTCTGAACAGTTGATGTTGAGATGTGTCTGTGACTTGAACTCTGTGAAGCATTTATTTGGGCTGCAATTTCTGAGGCTGGTAACGCTAATTAAATTATCCTCTGCAGCAGAGGTAACTCTGGGTCTTCCATTCCTGTGGCGGTCCTCATGAGAGCCAGTTTCATCATAGCGCTTGATAGTTTTTGCGACTGCACTTGAAGAAACTTTCAAAGTTCTTGAAATTTTCCGTATTGACTGACCTTCCTGTCTTAAAGTAATGATGGGCTGTCGTTTCTCTTTGCTTATTTGAGCTGTTCTTGCCATAATATGGACGTATACCCCCCTACCTTGTCACAACACAACTGATTGGCTCAAACGCATTAAGAAGGAAAGAAATTCCACAAATTAACTTTTAAGAAGGCACACCTGTTAATTGAAATACATTCCAGGTGACTACCTCATGAAGCTGGTTGAGAGAATGCCAAGAGTGTGCAAAGCTGTCATCAAGGCAAAGGGTGGCTATTTGAAGAATCTGAAATATAAAATATATTTTGATTTGTTTAACACTTTTCTGGTTACTACATGATTCCATATGTGTTATTTCATAGTTTTGATGTCTTCACTATTATTCTACAATGTAAAACATTGTAAAAATAAAGAAAAACCCTTGAATGAGTAGGTGTGTCCAAACGTTTGACTGGTAGTGTATATTACCCAGTTTTTAAAAGTAACACATTACACTACTAGTTACTGATAATAAGTAATCTGATTACGTAACGCTTTACTTTTGTAATGTGTTACCCCAACACACTGGCCAAAGCTTTTGCCTTCGTTTCAGCGTCAAAATATCTCTTTAGTTAGACTCGTGAATCAGCGCTAACTCCCACATCAGCATCAATCCTCCAGCTTGAAATAACATGAGACACTTTAAACCCCTCTGCCTGCCTGGATCTGCTGAAACTAAGCGTTGGTGGATACATGGGAGAGGTTTGTGGAAGTGTAGAGCACATGACTGGAATGTGAATGTGAGCTATAAAGGGCTGAAACACAGCAGAGAGGGAATGTGGTTTCACTGTGTTCCACTTGAGAATGACACTGATACATGGAACGACCAAATGCCAACAAACACATTAGTTCTGTAATTGAATTTACAATGAAGCGTAGCCTAGTCAATAAACACACACAAAGTCACATAGGAAAAGTAAAACATAGTTTTGTGCCGAGACCTGTGATGGCGAAATCTCTCTCTTGCGCTCACACACACACACACACACACACACACACACACACACACACACACACACACACACACACACACACACACACACACACACACACACACACACACACACAAACAGCAGACTCATCTAACCACCCCTCACTCTCCTGTAATCTGTCCCTGACACTGAGCCACAGAACACTGTAGTACAGCAGTGGTTCTGGTCACCATGGAAACCCCTCTCATACCATCGCATTGCTGCTGCCTCACCAACCGTCATGATCTATGAACGGAAGGAGATGGAGAGAGAGAAAGAGGGAGCGACTAAGAGAAAGAGAGAGAGATAGAGAGAGAAATAAAGAGAGGAAGAATGGCTTTGCCTGTAAAGATACAAGTGTAGGCATCTTCAAGATAACAGAGGAGAAACTGTCAGGGTTCAGGGATAGGAGAGTTAGAGAATACTAGTCAACTGTCAGGGTTCAGGGATAGGAGAGTTAGAGAATACTAGTCAACTGTCAGGGTTCAGGGATAGGAGAGTTAGAGAATAGTAGTCAACTGTCAGGGTTCAGGGTTAGGAGAGTTAGAGAATAGTAGTCAACTGTCAGGGTTCAGGGATAGGAGAGTTAGAGAATAGTAGTCAACTGTCAGGGTTCAGGGATAGGAGAGTTAGAGAATAGTAGTCAACTGTCAGGGTTCAGGGTTAGGAGAGTTAGAGAATACTAGTCAACTGTCAGGGTTCAGGGTTCAGGGTTAGGAGAGTTAGAGAATACTAGTCAACTGTCAGGGTTCAGGAATAGGAGAGTTAGAGAATACTAGTCAACTGTCAGGGTTCAGGGTTAGGAGAGTTAGAGAATACTAGTCAACTGTCAGGGTTCAGGGTTAGGATAGTTAGAGAATACTAGTCAACTGTGGTACAGTAGTACGAAGGGCAGTTATCAGTATGAGGGGAGGGGAGAGGACAAGAGAAGAGAGGAGAGCAGTGAGAGTGCACTAGATTTAGCCTTTGTGTGTAGCAGACAGTGGTCTGTGGGAGAGGAGTGTTGACCATACAGTGGCTGAGGATAATCTAAAACACCATTATCAGATGCTGTGTGGGAGGCACAGAGTCCACAGCACAGTCTCTTATAGTGCTGCAGGAACTGACCCAAAAAGAGAGGATAACTCCCTCTAGACAAGCAGAGAGCTCAGTGTTGAAATTGCCCTTAGGCACAGATCTAGGATCAGATTACTCCAGCTAAATCCTAACTTTTACCATTAGTGGGAAAACGCCAAACTGGCCATAGCTCAGTGTTTAGAAGGACTTCATCCTAGTCAGAGCAGCGCAGTAGCGTACCTGTGGAGGCGGCGAAGGAGGTCATTGCCATCCGGATGACCTGGCCGGGCTTGTCGACGATGATGTAAGGGTTTTTGAGTACGGAGGAGCCCTGTTTGGTGTGTACAGGGGTGGAGGTGAGGGTCCGGGGGAGGGGCGAGCGGCTGGGTGTGGAGATGGGTGAACCTTTGGGACCAAAACAAATCACAAACAAGCTGCTCATTGTAAAGATATTCATTATAAAGGCTTGCACACGTCGCACCACACGTGGATCTAGCATTCGTCTGCCTATCATTCAGCGACTGTGTTTTAGGGACCACCAGCTGTAGACGTCTGACTGACAAAAATGTTCAGGCGTGTCTTAGACCTAAAACATAAATTTTTCTAAAGCTCTGAATCCTCGCAAATACAGGCTATGAACAATCACAAGTTGTGCTTTAGTTTCAACAGCCAATCTATCTAAAGATTTTCCCTTAGGCATTTGTGTGCCCCAATTTAGAAATGTAACCCCATTTCCATGTTAAAAGAGGACAGTGTTTTTAAACTGAGATTGACTGACAGTTTCTTCCGTTTCCTTTGAATAAGAAAACGAATCACATAAATATCCCCACTGGAGGTCTGACTGACTACCATAACAAAAACCAAATAAAACTACTGAATCATTCAACAGTTCCCCTATCTCCCTCCCTTCCTCCGTTCGCTCCAATACCGCCAGATCCCATTGGTAGATAGTTACCTGACACAATCTTACAGCTGGCAGTGATTGGCTGGAAGGCTAAGTGTTGCCATGGGAACCCAACGCAATCTTCTCTGTGACTTTAGGCCGGGATGGGGTGCGTTCCGAGGCTGAAGGAGGCGTGCTGTACACCACGGACCTCCCCGCTTTGATGGGCAGACCTGGACGGGAAGAGAGGATAGAGAGAGAGAGAGAGAGAGAGAGAGGGGAAGGAGGTAATAACCATTAAAAACCACTCTGGGATTCATCTACAATGTAATTACCTTCATCCTGGCACAAAGAGATAGGGGGAGAGAGAGGTAGGATAGAGAGAGAGAGGGAGAGAGCCAGAGAGAGGGAGGGGATGAGACGGTTTCTCAGTCCAGCCTCATCAATAATTCACTATAGGCCTGCAGAGGAAAGGATTAAAAGAAGAAAAAAAAAAGAGGTGAAAAATAACAGCAAATCCACTTGGGCTGGTCGTGATTCACTGACTAGGAGATGAAAGTGACATCAATCCAATGCAAACAGTTACAGCTACTTATTTTGCAGTTCACGTCAAGGCCTCAATTGAAAATGTTTGTCTCTTCTATGGTGCGCGGACTAGAGTTACGCTAGATGTCTCAGTCCCAACTCTATCTGAATATAACCCCCCAAGCATAGAAACAGAATGACAGCCATATTGAATTAACCCTTGAGTGCACTTCAAATGGCAGTGGTCCGAGGGCTTATCCTGTTCTAGTAATTATATTTATATTCCCCCATGTATCTCACCTTTCTCTGCGATGGTGGGGTGGTTGTCCTGTGAGAGAGGGAGTGGAGAGCTGCAGCGGCCAGAGAGGGGGCCTGGTGTCTGAGGCAGAGAGTAGGGGGACGAGGGGCTGGCTGCACGCTGGTGGTGGTGGTCATGGGAGGAAGAGGAAGTGGGGAAGGGGACAGGAAGTTCCTGTGGAGCTCAACATCCACCACCTGACAGAGACAACAGAGAGAAGACAGAGTGAGTTTAAGGGTCAATGTTCACAGTGGTAAAAAACGGTATATTCAACAGAAAGAGTCAAATTTGAGATCAATGCTGGGGCTATGGTCCCATGTAGTGTAAGGTGTAGGTGTCTTGCTAGTAGATTTGTAAACGTAATAGAGAAGTTTGAAAGCAGTAAATTAATAACAGGCTTACTATTTCTGTTCGCACTGTCTGCAGGCCTGTGTAAGTTCTGTCCAGCTGTAGGAGAGAGAGAGAGACAGAGCGAGAGAGCGAGAGACAGACAGAGAAACAGAGACAGAGACAGGGAGAGAGACAGAGAGAGAAGAGAGAGAGAGAGGTAGAGAGAGAGAGAGAGGTAGAGAGAGAGCGAGAGGTAGAGAGAGGTAGAGAGAGAGAGAGAGGTAGAGAGAGAGCGAGAGGTAGAGAGAGGTAGAGAGAGAGAGAGGTAGAGAGAGAGCGAGAGAGACAGGTAGAGAGAGAGAGAGCGAGAGAGAGAGAGAGAGAGAGGTAGAGCGAGAGAGAGAGAGCGCGAGAGCGAGAGGTAGAGAGAGCGAGAGAGGTAGAGAGAGAGAGACTGCGAGAGAGACAGCGAGAGAGTTAGAGAGAGAGAGAGAGAGACAGAGAGCGAGAGAGAGAGGCAGAGAGAGAGAGAGGTAGAGAGAGAGAGAGACAGCGAGAGAGGTAGAGAGAGAGAGAGAGAGAGAGAGAGAGAGAGAGAGAGGTAGAGCGAGAGAGAGAGAGAGAGAGAGAGAGAGAGAGAGAGAGAGAGAGAGAGAGAGAGAGAGAGAGAGAGGCAGAGAGAGAGAGAGGTAGAGAGAGAGCGAGGTAGAGAGAGAGAGGTAGAGAGAGAGAGGTAGAGAACGAGAGAGAGAGAGAGAGAGGTAGAGAGAGCGAGGTAGAGAGAGGTAGAGAGAGAGTGAGGTAGAGACAGAGAGAGAGAGAAAATAAAGAAAGAGAATAAGAGAAGAGCATCATCTCCTCCTCTTTGATTTAAACGTGTTTCCAGTGTAAATAAAGTTGAGTTGAATATCTAATCTGACCTTGACATGATGTACGATGTCAATGCGTTTGTTGCTGGGCTCTTTAAAGTGGATCTGATGCGGACAGGAAACTCCCCCCAGCCACGGCACGTCAGGTGGAACGGAGGCTCACTGAAAACAGACACAGTCAAGAGTCATGAACACACACATACTTGGATCAGGGGGACACACACACATAAACACAAATACACGCACACACACACACACACCTTGGTTTAGATTAAACATAACATCCATGACAACAACATCATAACTACCCTTGAAAAACATCAAAAACAGTCTGTCAGAGAAAGTTTCCCATCTCCTCCTATAGTCTGACTCAGGCTTCTCTGTAGACATTCTCCCCCCAAATAAATTACCAGGAGGCTCTCTCTCGCTCATCTCCTCCTTTCTTTGAGGCCTCCTGTTCTCATCCAGTGGCCCAGAGGCTGATCTGACGGCCAGTGTGTGTGTGTGTGCATGTCTGTTTGTACTACGTGCGTGTGTTATATAGTCAGTGTTTGTTCACCTGTGTGTAATTCCCACACTTGAAGACCTTTGATGTAGCCTGAGTACCGCTCTCTTCATCTAACATTCCTACTCCTTGCCTCTCCTTGTCATTGCCAAAGAGACAGGCCTTTCGGCAATCTCAACGTTCAATATGCAGCTGGTTTTACGGCGCTGTTTCTGATTGGTAGTTGGTATATTCCATTACAACGTTATGGAACATGGGGTGCACACAAATTTGGCGCAATATAGAATTTGAATTTTAAGAACAACAAACAAACAATACTGTTACGACCTGCTGAGGTAATTCCCTTGTGAGAAGGCAATGTCAATACAAGATCATGTTGTTCAAAGAGGACTCCTGTCACGCCCTGACTCAAGGGACTCGTATTTGTTGAGTGAGGGTGTGTATTTGCTGTGTTGTGTATGTTCTATGTTATATATTTCTATGTTGATGATCTAGATCGTTTAGATCTATGTTGGCCGGTGTGGTTCCCAATCAGAGGCAGCTGTAGCTCGTTGTCTCTGATTGAGGACCATACTTAGGCAGCCTATTGGCACTAGTGGATTGTGGGATCTTGTTCCGTGTAAGGTATGTTGTGTTGTGTTGTGCTGCCGTGGACTTCACGTTTCGTTTCATTTGTTGTTTTGTCGCTTGTTTATTCAGTATAAATAAACATGTACGCATATCACGCTGCGCCTTGGTCCGTCCCGTCTATAAGCGATCATAACAGAAGATCCCACCAAACGAGGACCAAGCAGCGTGCCCAGGAAGAGCGAGTAGCGATGTCACAGGTGGGCAAACTGTGGTCATGGGAGGAGATATTCGCGGGGAAAGGGCCATGGGCGAAGGTAAATGCCCAGGCAGGAGAGGAGAAACGGTGCCAACCGTGCCGACGACGGACACCCGAGAGGCAACCCCAATAAATGTTTTTGGGGGGGCACACGGTGTGGACGACGAGGCAGCAGGAAGCAGCGACAGGGCGGATCTGCAGGTTAGGAGAGGAGGCCACCAGGTTACGGGGGCTATTGGTTCAGAGGGAGGGCCTGTTCCTGTCCCTCGCACCAAGCCAGTGGTGCGCGTCGCCAGCCCGGCCCGGCCTGTTCCTGCCCCTCGCACCAAGCCAGTGGTGCGCGTCGCCAGCCCGGTCCGGCCTGTTCCTGTCCCTCGCACCAAGCCAGTGGTGCGTG
This sequence comes from Coregonus lavaretus, assembly GCF_964263955.1. NCBI lineage: Eukaryota > Metazoa > Chordata > Actinopteri > Salmoniformes > Salmonidae > Coregonus > Coregonus lavaretus. The sequence continues at coordinate 6,342,392 of NC_140010.1, read as the reverse complement.
TGTCCAGTCCGGCACGGCCCGTGCCTGTTCCACTGGTTCCTGGTCCGGCACCGGTCAGCTGCTCCACTCCGGAGCCAGAGCAATCCGCTCCACCGGGGTCCAGTCCAGCTCCGGTCAGCGGCTCCACTCCGGAGCCAGAGCAATCCGCTCCACCGGGGTCTGGTCCAACTCCGGTCAGCGGATCCACTCCGGAGCCAGAGCAATCCGCTCCACCGGGGTCCAGCTCCGGTCAGCCGCTCCACTCCGGAGCCAGAGCAGTTCGATTCACCGTCGTCGGGTCCAGCTCCAGTCAGCGTTTCCAGTCCAGACCCAGACGTCAGCCCCTCTCCAGGTTCGGGGTCTCCCACACCAGGGTCCAGACAGGGCTTGGTACGTCGTGGGAGGAAGGAGAGGGGAAGCAGCGCGCCGAGGTCCAGACCAAACCAGGGGCGCAACAGGGAGGTGGAGAGTAAGTGGTGGTCACGCCCGGAGCCGGATCCGCCTCCGAGGTGGAATTCCCACCCGGCCCCTACCCTGTTATGTTTATGTGGCGCGGTCGGACTCGTATTTGTTGAGTCAGGGTGTGTATTTGCTGTGTTGTGTATGTTCTATGTTATATATTTCTATGTTGATGATCTAGATCGTTTAGATCTATGTTGGCCGGTGTGGTTCCCAATCAGAGGCAGCTGTAGCTCGTTGTCTCTGATTGGGGACCATACTTAGGCAGCCTATTGGCACTAGTGGGTTGTGGGATCTTGTTCCGTGTAAGGTATGTTGTGTTGTGCTGCCTTGGACTTCACGTTTCGTTTCATTTGTTGTTTTGTCGCTTGTTTATTCAGTATAAATAAACATGTACGCATATCACGCTGCGCCTTGGTCCGTCCCGTCTATAAGCGATCGTGACAACTCCGTAATGAGACAGAAATAATGATACAGAAAATATTAGCCTACAAGATTCAAACGAGCTACGTTTACATCAGTTGCATTCCATTAATGAGAGGAAAGAACCGCAAAACTGGCAACTGTCGTCATTCCTCGCACATACAGTTGAAGTCTACATACTCCTTAGCCAAATACATTTAAACTCAGTTTTTCACAATTCCTGACATTTAATCCTAGTAAAAAGTCCCTGTTTTAGGTCAGTTAGGATCACCACTTTATTTTAAGAATCTGAAATGTCAGAATAATAGTAGAGAGAATTATTTATTTCAGCTTTTATTTATTTCATCACATTCCCAGTGGGTCAGAAGTTTACATACACTCAATTAGTATTTGGTAGCATTGCCTTTAAATTGTTTAACTTGGGTCAAACATTTCGGTAGCCTTCCACAAGGTTCCCACAATAAGTTGGGTGAATGTTGGCCCATTCCTCCTGACAGAGCTGGTGTAACTGAGTCAGGTTTGTAGATCTCCTTGCTCGCACACGCTTTTTCAGTTCTGCCCACACATTTTCTATAGGTTTGAGGTCAGGGCTTTGTGATGGCCACTCCAATATCTTGACTTTGTTGTCCTTAAGCCATTTTGCCACAACTTTGGAAGTATGCTTGGGGTCATTGTCCATTTGGAAGACCCATTTGCGACCAAGCTTTAACTTCCTGACTGATGTCTTGAGATGTTGCTTCAATATATCCACATAATTGTCCTTCCTCGTGATGCCATCTATTTTGTGAAGTGCACCAGTCCCTCCTGCAGTAAAGCACCCCCACTGCATGATGCTGCCACCCCCGTGCTTCACGGTTGGGATGGTGTTCTTCAGCTTGCAAGCCACCCCCTTTTTCCTCCAAACATAACGATGGTCATTATGGCCAAACAGTTCTATTTTTGTTTCATCAGACCAGAGGACATTTCTCCAAAAAGTACAATCTTTGTCCCCATGTGCAGTTGCAAACCGTAGTCTGGCTTTTTTATGGCGGTTTCGGAGCAGTGGCTTCTTCCTTGCTGAGCAGCCTTTCAGGTTATGTCGATATAGGACTCGTTTTACTGTGGATATAGATACTTTTGTACCAGTTTCCTCCAGCGTCTTCACATGGTCCTTTGCTGTTGTTCTGGGATTGATTTGCACTTTTCGCACCAAAGTACATTCATCTCTAGGAGACAGAACACGTCTCCTTCCTGAGCGGTATTGTCACGACTTCCGCAGAAGTTGGTGACTCTCCTTGTGCGGGCGGCTATCGGCGGTCGTCGTCATCGGCTTTCTAGCTGCCACCGATCTAAGTTTCTGTGTTCCATTTGTTTTGTCTGTATTGTACACACCTGGTTCCCATCACGTTAATTTGTTTCCCTATTTAACCCTCTGGTTCCCTCATGGTGTTGTGCGTGATTGTTCTTTGTTTGATGTTATATACTGCTGTGAGCTGTTGTATTTCCCTGAGTGGAAATTAGATTTGTTGCTTTTTCGAGTAAAGTTTGTCATTTACTCGGTTCTGTGTCCTGCGCCTTACTCCGTCCTACCGCTGCACACTGACACCTGACAGAATCATGCACCCGATATGGAGTCAGCAGGTGCACCCAGTCCTCCGGTACCGGTGAAGGAGCGCATCCAGCAGCACGCGATGATGCTCCACAATCTGGGCACAGCCATGGATCGCGTGCTGCACACCATGGAGCGATGGGAGAGAGAGGGTTTTCCCACACCCCCATCAACTTCACCTCAACCCACACCGCTGTCCACCCCTCCGTCACCTGGACCCAGTGGGATTCGGCTCTCGCTCCCGAAGGCCTATGATGCGACGGCTGCCGGGTGCCAGGGGTTCCTGCTCCAGGTGGAGCTCTACCTGGCGACCGTCCACCCGGCTCCCTCGGGATACGAGAGAGTGTCCGCCCTCATCTCCTGTTTGTCGGGGAAAGCGCTGGAGTGGGCCAATGTCGAATGGGGAGGGATAAACGCTACGTTGGTCCGCTACGAGGATTTCACCTGACGCTTCCGGGGGGTCTTCGATCAGAGAGTGGCGGGGGAACGCTTGTTCCATCTCAGACAGGGGAAGAGGAGCGTACAGGACTTCGCACTGGACTTCAGGACCATGGCTGCCAGCGTGGGATGGAATGAGAGGGCCCTGATCGACCATTACCGGTGTAGTCTATGGGAGGACGTTCGTCGGGAGCTGGCCTGCAGGGACACCACCCTTACACTCGACCAGCTGGTGGAGTTATCCATCCGGCTGGATAACCTGTTGGCCACCCGCGGACGTTCGGATTGGGGTCCGTCCGTTCCATCCCCTAGCACTTCCGAGTCTACACCTATGGAGCTCGGAGGTGCTGCTCTAAGGGTGACCGGAGGGGGGGGCTGTTTCCTGCACCACCTGTGGCCACAGAGGGCACACTGCTGGTCGGTGCTGGGGAGGTTCCCCAGGGAGCCGAGGCAGCAGGCCGGGCACTGGTGGATCATCCCAGGTGAGTAGGCACCCGACTCACCCAGAGCTCCCTGTTGCGCACATGTGTGTCTGTATAAAGTTTCCTGAGTTTTCCCCGCATTCCCAGCATAAGGCGCTAGTAGATTCAGTCGCAGCTGGGAACTTTATTGACCATACGTTTGCACTTAGATTAGGGATCCCTATTGTTCCTGTTGATGTGCCCTTTCCTGTACATGCCTTAGATAGTCGTCCTTTAGGATCGGGCCTGATTAGGGAGGTCACAGCTCCACTATGTATGATAACGCAGGAGGGTCATGAGGAAAGTATTAGTCTCTTCCTGATCAATTCTCCTGCGTTTCCTGTGGTGTTGGGGCTTCCCTGGTTGGCCCATCATGACCCCACTATTTTGTGGCAACAGAGGGCTCTGAAGGGATGGTCACGTCAGTGCTCAGGGAGGTGTGTAGATGTTTCCATAGGTGCAACGTCGGTGGAAAGTCCAAACCAGGTCTCCCCCATGCACATCCCCCCCCGAATATGCCGATTTGGCTCTCGCCTTCTGTAAAAAGAAGGCGACTCAATTACCACCCCATTTTTCGAGTAAAGTTTGTCATTTACTCAGTTCTGTGTCCTGCGCCGACTCCGTCCTACCGCTGCACACTGACACCTGACAGGTATGACAGCTGCGTGGTCCCATGGTGTTTATACTTGCGTACTATTGTTTGTACAGATGAACGTACTTGCCAAAACTATAGTTTGTTAACAAGACATTTGTGGAGTGGTTGAAAAACTAGTTTTTCCAACCTAAGTGTATGTAAACTTCCGACTTCAACTGTATGCTGATCATCATGACTTGCTTACATTTTTACAATTTTGTTATGCTCATTTCAGTTATATTATTTGTCCAGACAAGCTACTTTAGGAAACTTTCTGAATGGACGTAGAGAGAATTAGTGAACACACACACACACACACACACACACACACACACTAAAACAGGCATCATCAACTAGATTCAGCAGCGGGCTGATTTTTTCTTCAGCAGATGGTCAGGGGGCTGGATCATAATTACAAATAACTTGTAAACTGCAAATTGACCGCAAGAAGCCCAAACGTATATAATATTGAACTAAAACAGAATCATTTCAAAACTTGCTTACATTTATATACGATCACATACTGTATATCTGTCTATTATGTGTGGGAATACTTTGGAAGAGATTTCCTAAATTAAAATCAGTCTGAGCTGATTTGCTGGTGTTTTTACAGTATTTAATGTCCAACAAGAAAATATATGTATTTAAATAAAATTAAAAATAATTTGCTCAGAAAACTTGTGGGGCCAACCAGTTTGGGAACCCTGCCCTAAAAGGACCCATCAATCAAAGCCACCAGCGCTCCTCAGATGTACACAAATCACATTCTCCTTTCCTAAAAACATATTCAAAACCTTGTCTCACCTTAAAAATATTGGCTGTAGTCCATCAGAAAGTAGGCCTAGGCTACACTATAGCATAATGCTAATATAATGTTGCCTATCAAATTAATTGAAAAGGAACGTTTGAAGGAGGGAGCGAGAGACTGCCAGGGGCACACACATTCTGAAATTGCATGTTAGTCCCCCCCAGTTTTGTCATTGCACTGTGATACAAAATGTGGCTCAGGTGTACTTTAGGACCATGCGGACGCCTCAGAGCAGCTTTAGAAGCTTCTGATAGGCTAATTGACATAATTTGAGTCAATTGGAGGTGTACCTGTGGATGTATTTCAAGGCCTACCTTCAAACTCAGTGCCTGTTTGCTGACATCATGGGAAAATCAAAAGAAATCAGCCAAGACCTCAGAAAACAAATTGTAGACTTCCACAAGTCAGGTTCATCCTTGGGAGCAATTTCCAAATGCCTGAAGGTACCACGTTCATCTGTACAAACAATAGTACGCAAGTATCAACACCATGGGACCACGCAGCGGTCATACCGTTCAGGAAGGAGACCAGCTCTGTCTCCTAGAGGTGAACGTACTTTGGTGTGAAACGTAAAAATAAATCCCAGAACAACAGCAAAGGACCTTGTGAAGATGCTGGAGGAAACAGGTACAAAAGTATCTATATCCACAGTAAAACAAGTCCTATATCGACATAACCTGAAAGGCCGCTCAGCAAGGAAGAAGCCATTGCTCTAAAACCGCCATAAAAAAGCCAGACTATGGTTTGCAACTGCACATGGGGACAAAGATCGTACTTTATGGAGAAATGTCCTCTGGTCTGATGAAACAAAAATAGAACTGTTTGGCCATAATGACCATCGTTATGTTTGGAGGAAAAAGGGGGTGGCTTGCAAGCTGAAGAACACCATCCCAACCGTGAAGCACGGGGGTGGCAGCATCATGCAGTGGGGGTGCTTTACTGCAGGAGGGACTGGTGCACTTCACAAAATAGATGGCATCACGAGGAAGGAAAATTATGTGGATATATTGAAGCAACATCTCAAGACATCAGTCAGGAAGTTAAAGCTTGGTCGCAAATGGGTCTTCCAAATGGACAATGACCCCAAGCATACTTCCAAAGTTGTGGCAAAATGGCTTGAGGACAACAAAGTCAAGGTATTGGAGTGGCCATCACAAAGCCCTGACCTCAAACCTATAGAAAATGTGTGAGCAGAACTGAAAAAGCGTGTGCGAGCAAGGAGGCCTACAAACCTGACTCAGTTACACCAGCTCTGTCAGGAGGAATGGGCCAACATTCACCAAACTTATTGTGGGAAGCTTGTGGAAGGCTACCCGAAACGTTTGACCCAAGTTAAACAATTTAAAGGCAATGCTACCAAATACTAATTGAGTGTCTGTAAACTTCTGACCCACTGGGAATGTGATGAACGAAATAAAAGCTGAAATAAATCATTATCTCTACTATTATTCTGACATTTCACATTCTTAAAATAAAGTGGTGATCCTAACTGACCTAAGACAGGGAATTTTTACTAGGATTAAATGTCAGGAATTGTGGAAAAACTGAGTTTAAATGTATTTGGTGTATGTAAACTTCCGACTTCAACTGTACATATATATACATATCCTTTTAAAAAATATATTTCCCTTTATTACTTTCCAACCCCACCACCCCTTCCTTAATTGGAGTAAACTAGTGAACAACAATGCTTAGGCCTCTACTTCCAGCTTATACATACTATATACATTTTACTCCTGAACTTCCTCTACCCTCAACCTCTCCGATCATTTTCATGATGTCCATCCGGTTTGCTTCTATATGCCATATATTTCTAACTGTGCTCTTTCACAAAAGCTCTCAACCTATAACCTATATACTTATTATAGACACAGTATGCTTTACATTAGTTATCTTGTTGTTATTAGTTGTTGTTAGTTGTTATTAGTCCCATCCTTCAACTCCATTCAACACCTCCCATCTATCTCTTAACACCATCCGTATTGGATTTCTATTTGCCATATATTTTTCAACTGTACTGTGATGTTTTACAAAAGTTCTGAACCCTTCTATTCTCATTGTTTCTACAGATTGTAAATTGAAAATAATTTTTTTTGCTAAAAGTATTATTATATTATTGATCGATTGACTATGACTTTTCAGATCACCCATTAGTGCTATCTGCAAGGTTAGCTCCAGGTAAATATTGCAATCCTTTAGCCATTCCTGGACCTGTGTCCAAAAACAAGCTACAAATGGACAGAACCAAAACAAATGATCTAATGATTCTGTCTCTTCACAGCAAAATCTGCAGAGCTGGGAAGATTGTATCCCCCATATAAATAACATTCTATTGGTAGCAAGAATTTTATATAATAATTTAAATTGAAAGATTCTAATTTTTGAATCCGGTGTCATTTTGCATGTCAGTTCATAAACACTATGCCATGGGATCGGTACGTCAAAAATCTCTTCCCAACTATTTTGCAATCTATATGGGACGGCTGTCAATCCTTTGGTCCTTAAGTGAAACTGATATGCTTTTTTATTTATCACAGTTTTCCTTAACCAATTATGTTCTTTAATGCAAGGCTGACAGACAAGTTCCTTACTTTCTCCCCCTTCCACTTTCCTCTTCCACTTTTGCGGTAAGGCTGCAATTATTTGGTTGTAATTTTGGGTAGAGCAGACATTTCCATATGTTTTTGTTAGCTGCATGTGCGACATAACTCCACCAGTCCTACCGATGATATCATTTACGAAGATTATACATTTTTTAAACATTCTGTCAAAAAATAAAGGTTTTTTGTCAATTAGTATATTTGAGTTTAACCACAATATTTGTTGCATTATTTGTTCTGTCGTTTCTGGAGGATTAAATTGAAATTGCAACCAACTTTCTATGGCTTCTTTTAGAAATAGTGATATTTGGGAGATGATTTCCTTTTCAAATAACTGCAAATGAGTTGTTGTAATCTGAATAATGGGAAAAAGGCCTTTCTTGAACATTGGGTGAGACAATCTTACTAATTTGCTTGAGAACCAGTTCGGATTTAAGTATAACTTTTGTATAATAATAATAATAATATAATAATAATAATGACTGAAGCTGATAGATTAATTATTAATGACTAATTATTACACCCTGAAACAGTGTATAATGTGTTAGAAATGTGTGAGTGTAGGACCAGTAAAGGCTATGGCATTGAGCCACTATTTAGCAATGTGAGTAAGAGTTAGGCCAGACAACAAAGACAACTGAGAAACTAAGATAAAGAGGCCTCCCAATTTAGGGAGGGGAGAAACTGTTATGAAAACATGGTGCAGAATATTGTGAGAACGGCAATAACTGAGTAATGCAGGGAGTAGGATATGTGTGTGTGTGTGTGTATGTATGTGTGTATGCATGTGTGTATATGTGTGTGTGTGTGAACTGAAGGTCAGTAGAGCAGTTTTAGAGTGGAAAACTACAGCCCGCCTACAGAGGGGAGGGATTTCTTTTTGTATGACGTATGAGTATAAAAGATGGACTCTGAAATTGTGATGGCAGAATTCTCAATGAATAAATATCTCTGACTATGCAGACCGGGACTCTGGCCGTTACTTAAATCCCAAAAGACTTACAACCTTTTGGGAGACGCACAGAGGCACTAAAATAGTTTGTTAAATAATTCACGTAACAGAAGCTTTTAGTGATAGGTCTAATGCTTTAATATTTAATAATTTCTGTCCTTCATTATATAAATATGCCCTTTTAATTTTGTCTGGCTTGCCGTTCCAAATAAAATTTAATATTTTTCTCTCATATAATTTCAAAAACTGTTCGCTAGGCGTAGGCAAGACCATAAGCAAATAGGTAAACTGGGATAATACTAAAGAGTTAATCAGGGTGATTTTTCCACAAATTGACAGGTATTTTCCTTTCCATGGTAGTAAGATCTTATCTATTTTTGCTAACTTTCTATTAAAATGTATTGAAGTGAGATCATTTATTTCCTTTGGGATATGTATTCCGAGTATATCCACATCACCATCAGACCATTTTATTGGTAAACTACATGGTAATGTAAAAATTGTATTTTTTAGTGATCCAATACGTAATATAGTACATTTGTCATAATTTGGTTGTAATCCAGAGAGGTTAGAAAATGTATCTAGATCATCTATGAGGCTGTGGCCCTAGGGATTCTAGTTGTGGATTTAAAAGAAAACATGAATCATCAGCGTACAATGACACCTTTGTTTTTAAGCCCTGGATTTCTAATCCTCTGATATTATTATTGGATCTGATTTTAATAGCTAACATCTCGATGGCCACAATAAATAGATATGCCGATAGTGGACAACCTTGTTTCACTCCTCTTGACAGTTTACAACTTTCTGAGAAATAGCCATTCTTTACTATTTTACACCTAGGGTTACTATACATGATTTTGACCCATTTTATAAGAGATTCTCCCAAATTTAAATGCTCCAGGCATTTTATATATAAACCCCAGTCGAACTTTATCAAATGCCTTTTCGAAATCTGCTATGAATAGTACCTTACTCTTGCTTCCTGGATATAAAATAGGCTACAGTGTTCACAATGAACTGGCGGGTAAGTTTGAATGGCAAGAGCTTCTCTGGTGTGATGTGATCACATTAGCTGGTGGTAGAAATGCAATAAACGGGAAGCCTCGGTTCTCCCCGCGTCCAATGTTTATGTTTACAATGTGCTTGTATTCTGTCAGAATGCCCAATGTTAGAAAGAATCCAATAAAATTGGCTCCCGAGTAGCTCAGTTGGTAGAGCATGGTGTTTGCAACACCAGGGTTGTGGGTTCGATTCCCAAGGGGGGCCAGTATGAAAAAAATAAAAAAATAAATAATGTATGCACTCACTAACTGTAAGTCGCTCTTATGCTAAATGACATAAAAATAAAATAAAATGTATGAATTAAGTTAGAAAGTTTTCCTATCAGTTTAATTTGCATAAATATTGTGATTGAATGATAGCTGTGAGGGTTATTCAATCCTCTGATCTCCTCGTGCTCATTAATGATAGAATGTTTGAAGATTGCCGAAAGGCCAGTCTCTATGGTAATGACAAGGAGCGGCAAAGAGTGAAATGTTAGGTGAAGAGACTGGTACCCAGGCTACCTTAGATGTGTCTTAGAAGGCTTTAGCTATGTGTCTGTGGGGTTCAGTGAGTTTGAATCCTCCACTCAGCCAGCCAGTCAGCCAGCCAGTCAGTCAGCCAGTTAGTCAACCAGCCAGCCAGTCTCTCAGTCAGGGTGCATCTATCTGGGTTACTAAGAGCCTTGTGTATCTGGTCAGCTAAAAACAGCCAGAGAGCAGAGGATCAGAAAAAACCCTGTGTCTATGGGGATTCTAAAGCAGGATCAACCTTTATGCGTGTCAGGGCTCTGCCTGAGGTATTCTGATGAGATTTTCGTATTTCTGAGTGGTTACACTGTCTGTAGGTGAAGGGTGTGTCAGCACGGTTAGTCATATTGACTCCTGGTCTGACTCAGACTGCTCACACAGGTCATAGGTACACAGGTCATAGGGTGTGTGTCAGGTGTGTCAGCGGGCTCTGTAGAAGTTGCCCTTAGGCGGCATTGCAGGTCTAGGATCAACTTTCCCACCCCAAATCATAACCTTTAACCATTAGTGTGGAAAAGGACAAGCTGGCCTTAGATCAGTGTCTAGGGACTAGTGGTGCGCGGGTCAGCTGTTTGTTCACTCGCACCCGCCCGCAATTGCTAACAACCCATCTGCAACCGCCGACTATGTTATAAAGTAAACATCTGAGGCCCACACCCAACCGTAATCCACTAATATAGAAAATGCGCTGTAGGCTACAGTCAGAGACGGCGGAACAATTTTTTCTCAGGGGGTGCAGGATTTTCATTTGCCTGCTTTAGACACGTTTCTGCTTGTCATTTCTGCTTGACTATTTGTTAGTCAACTTGTCTATAATTAGATACATGCAGCTTCTCTTCTGTCATTATATGTTGCCCTAGAATACTAAATAAACACTTGCTCACCAGAATAATGTCATAAATCAATAGAATGAATGCTTCAATCTAGCTGACATCGGTAAAGTTCTCTCTGTCATCTCTGCTTCTTTCTCGGCGCAAAGACATTTAGTGACCGCGGAGAAAATGCAATAACCAAATAAAAAAAGGGAAAGATTTTCTGTGCACAATTTGCAAATGACATCAGTTTGACCGGTTGTATGGAAATAGTAAGCTGTGAAAACGACCCAACATGTTTCTGATAAGATTTCAGTTCGGCTTGGATGCATATTCTATGTGATTGAAATACTATCAGCTTTTCTGATGCTGATAAAGATAGCACCTCTACAGACAGTATATAACTGCGCATTCGCATTCTCTCAAGATGCTGAATGAAATAAATAATATTTCTCCACTTCTGTTCCCGATAGAAAATGTAGCCTACATTTGATGCATCATTTTACTGCAAGAAATGCATAATTCTGCAGGAGTTATTATTAAAGCCATGTGAGAGGTTATAGACCTACAGTCAGTGTCCAGATTTCAGTTTACATTTAACCCATCTGAACAGTAGGCTACAGTTCCCTTGACTTGCCATAAGCCTATTTGAAGTCCCCGTCTTGTTGCTGTCGAATTTGTATAGCGCCTCACAATCATCACACAACATAGCCGGCACCGCTATCATCCTCTTTTACCACTTCACCAAATCTGTCACAAACATGACTTTTCTGACCCTCCCTTCTCTTTATTTTCAACTCTCCTTTACGCATCTTGTATTGAATTAAACTCCGACACTGTGCTTTTTGCCTCTGTGGATTGACATGAACGTTTTCTGCCCGTTCCCAAAAGCATTTGGCGAATGGCGTGTAGGCATACAGTTACACCCTGTTTAGGCTTATGCACTAATGCCAGATATCCTAAAAGAACTAAAGAAAAACCTCAATGTAGCCTATAAATATAAAGAGCACAATAATGGATTTTTTTGGGGGGGGGTATTGTTTTCTCTTTCTGGTCACACGCCCGCCCTTCATCCACACTATATTTAATTACACTAAACCCGCCCGGACTACGGCTATACCCACGGGGACTGCGGGTTATTAGTCAACCCGCGCATTACTACTAGAGACAACTTGACCGACCTAACTCCTGTGTGATGTCTAAAAGGTTTTGGTGCATAGTCTCATGTCCACATGAGGGTGCTATTACTCCATGACATTTCAGTTTGTGATGGGAGCGGCATTCTACTCAAGCAGTCTAACGGATGGGGCCTGAGGCTGGGTATCTGTAAAGCACTTTACGACAACGGCTGTTGTAAAAAGGAATTTATTTTTAAAAAAAAACATTTGATTGATTGAATTTGATTGCAACCGTTTATGTAATAGCTAGGCCTACATCATTGTCTGGCCAAACAAAAGTTTTTCATAAAACTTTTGTTGACCTGTAATATCAAATGGAAATGGTGTAACCAGGGGCAACACTAGATAGATGGTAGTATCAGATGAAAACATGTTGCTCAGAGAGTCTCAACCTTTCTGCTGTTGTCTGAGGCCTGCATATAAAAGCAACACTTCTTGCTGTTGCCTGAGGCCTGCATATAAAAGCAACACCCCAGTGATCTATTCAATAACAAGACCTACCTCCATAAAATACTGTCACACGCAATCACATTAACATCAGTACACACACACACACACACACCTGACTTGCTCCAGGTTGTCGGGTTGTAGCTGGGGTTGCAGAAAGAACCAGACTTTCTCAACAAAGTTGTCAATGCTGGGCTCTCTTCTGGAGAGGGGGAGATGAAGGAGGGAGAAAGGAGAGAAGTAGAGAGAGTAAAACACAAGGAGGAAGAGAGATAAAGTGTGGAGGGAGGAGGGAGGAGGGAGCTGCCTTGCAGGGGCAGAGTGAGGGAGCTGCCTCGCAGGGGGAGAGTTAGGGAGCTGCCTCGCGGAGGGGGGGGGGGGGGGGGGGGGTTTGGAGACTCTCTCTCTCGTTAATGGGATCCCAGAGAAACAGGGCACTTAAACCTTTCAAAAAAGAGTAAACCAATTCCAAATATATTTCATAGGCCATGGTAGTACATGATATAACTTTTGAACATAGTAATTCTAGCTACTTTGTGAAGTCAGGTGACATAAGTAGTAATTAATGTTTTATGTCACTGTTATGACACCTTATGACAGAGGTCATGGCCTAGTTGTTGTGTTCTGGTATAGTGTCTCCCTGTAACCCCTAAACAGGTTTGAGATCCAGGGGGAAAACATGTCAGTGATCAGGACACTGAGGCTCTTTATGTGCTGTATCAAGATTGGGCTTGCATGACATGCACCCAGTTACCCAACTGCTCGCTGTAGTGTGAGGGAACAAAAACAAGGTGTGCTGACTAAATGGTTACAGTACTGAGAAACTCAACTGTATACCAAGGGCTTGCAACACACTGCTGTTGTTCATATCTCCCTGTGTATGTCACAAAGGACTAGATACATTGTGAAAGGGTTTAGAAAGTTCACTGTGTCACAAAAAAATTATGGGAACCACTAGCTAGGTTTCCATCAACTTGTCCAGTGATTCATTTGTCGACATTTAGAAAGTTTGCATAGAAAATAGATGCGACAATTGTCTGCTAGGGTGAGGTTCCAAAAATAGAATGCAATAATTGACTAATATTTGCCATATTCTAATAATTCTCATGTACCAACGTATCGCCACAGTCCATGCCATGGTGAAACTTGCATTTCTGTAGATCTGAAATAATTGGATACTGAAACTTGCCAGCCAACCAGAAAAGCAAGGCGAAGCAATTCAGGCATTCTTGAAAGTCAGGACAATCCTTGTCCTGCAAAGAAACATAATTTTTGTTTGAAAAAAATACTTTTGCAAGCAGTAGGCATTTAGAATTAAATGTGGAGTGGAGCTTATAGTTACGTGATTAGCCTACATCACGTGCCCCGCGTACCTTCAAAGGTATTTGGCAATCATCATTTATTAGAAAAACACAATTTCCACCATAATTTGTCGCAATAAAGAAAGTTAGACAGAAGAAAAATCCACCCCTGTTGAACGGATAAAAATGTTGTTGATCTTTAGAAAATGTATCCTATATCGGCCATTTCCATTACACGTCTCAACAAAAACAATTGGTGACATTGCTTTTGTCGAATAAACCAATGGAAACCTGCTTATTGTCTTGAAAAGCTCTCAGATTCAATTGAGTAAAAAACAGGAAAACTCATTGATAATATCAGCCACGTACTTGGAGACATTTCCCACCACAATGGTCTTCCTCACGCAGAGCCTAGAGGCCTCGTCTCCTGTAGTGTGGTTGGGTACCCTCGGCTCCCCTACGACTGATGATGGGACACCAAACGTGTCCTTCAATGAAGGAGATAGTCATAGTAATGACCGTTAGAGGTTGCAGCACTGATCAAAAGGTTCATTATATGATCGCTTTTTTTCTTGGGTGTCTCTCAATAGTCTACAGTGCTTCCCTCTCCTTGTCTCCTTTACTGGCCTGAAAAGACAGGAGAGGTGGAGGCAATTTGCTCTTATCTAGCCCAGTCTTTCAGATCAGTATGGATGAAGGAAAGGACACGCGGAGAGAAAGCCACATCAGCCTATTGAGATGTGGCCCTTAACTCCTCACTCCACTCACCTTCCTTGTGTTGCGGCCCCTGTCCTCCCTCCAGGCCACCTCCCAGTCCGGCCCCTCGCCCTGCTGGGACAGGGACTTGGAATCCGAGGGACTCAGTCGAGGGGGGATGAGGAGCGGGAGGGCGACTCCAGGAAACGCTTGATGGCCGGGTGGTTCAGCACCGCCGGGTCGCTCTTGGAGACATGCTGGGAAACGTAGGAATGGAGAGGGGATGTTCCACCTTGATATCCTTTCTTAAAGACAAAGAACGATACAGCTATAATAGGCAGATGAACGAATAGGGAAGAAAGGGAAGTTGTAGAATACATGGTGTGAATTGGTTTCAGATAAACCGTGACAGTGAGATTAAAAACAAATGTACCTCCTGGAGCTTGAACGCCCCAGCGTTGGCATAGTAATTGGCCACTATTCAGGTTCTGAGCTTGTCCATCATTCACTTGGCCTCATTCAAACGCTGTGAGGAGACATGAACGGAGACACGGAATTCATTACCCACAACGAAAGGCAATAAACATGTAATGAAAACAGGGTGTTAGTATGCATTTGAGGTGTTAGTACTTTTGTCCACTCAAAGTTCTGTAAGGCTCATGTATGGCGATATGATACTCATTCAGTAGCTGAGGTTAACAGTTACCTGTCCAATCACTTCCATCTCATGTTCTGTGTTCTTCATCTCCAAAGAGAACAGATCGTTAATGATGGCCTCAATCTTCTGCACCGTAGCTTCCCTCACTGGCATGTATGGGAAAATACAGAATGAGATACAGTAGGGCACATGTTAGCATCATCATAGAGATACTGTGCCCATACAGTCCATACAAATAAAGGAAGGCTGCAATAGTACAATAGCATGTGTTCTAGCAAAGATTATCTACAGTGGGGTCCGAAATTATTGACACCCTTGATAAAGCTGATCAATAATAAACTTTATAAAATAAATAATTCAAATACTGAGCTATATTGTATGCTCAAAGGAATTGGGAAATTTTATAATTTTATACTAATACAACTGCTCAGAGAAATATATTTTATTTAACAAGTAATAATACAAAAATGAAATAACGGTAGTTATCAAAATTATTGACACCCCTAAAGATTCTTATAAAGTAGTCAGAAGTTTAGTATTTGGTCCCATATTCCTAGCACACAATGGTTACATCAAGCTTGTGACTCTACAAACTTGTTGGATGCATTTGCTGTTATTATATTGGTTGTGTCACTTTTATTATAAATAATAATATCATATGTTTCTAAACATTTCTAGATTAATGTGGATGCTGGATAATCATGAATGAATCGTGAATAACCGTTAGAGGTTAACGCCTCCCGAGTGGCGCAGTGGTCTAAGGCTCTGCATCGCAGTGCTAGCTGTGCCACTAGAGATCCTGGTTCGAATCCAGGCTCTGTCGTAGCCGGCCGCGACCGGGAGACCCACGGGACGGCGCACAATTGGCCCAGTGTCGTCCAGGGTAGGGAAGGGAATGGCCGGCAGGGATGTAGCTCAGTTGGTAGAGCATGGCGTTTGCAACGCCAGGGTTGCGGGTTCGATTCCCACGGGGGGCCAGTATGAAAAATAAAAAAATAATGTATGCACTCTAACTGTAAGTGGATAAGAGCGTCTGCTAAATGACTTAAATGTAAAATGTAATGATGAGTGAGAAAGTTAGAGGGTCAAAGGTCATACCCCCAAGACATGCTAACCTCTCACCATTCCTAATAACTGGGGAGGTTAGCATAAAAAAAGGTGAAATTAACAAATTAAAAATTGTGCACGGGGGCATTGTCATGCTGAAACAGGAAAGGGCTTTCCCTAAACTGTTGCCACAAAGTTGGAAGCACAGAATCACCTAGAATGTCATTGTATGCTGTAGCATTAAGATTTCCATTCACTGGAACTAAGGGGCCTAGCCTGAACCATGAAAAACAGCCCCAGACCATTATTCCTCCTCCACCAATCTTTACAGTTGGCACTATGCATTGGGGCAGGTAGCGTTCTCCTGGCATCCGCCAAGCCCAGATTCGTCCTTTGGACTGCCAGATGGTGTCACTCCAGAGAACGTATTTCCACTGCTCCAGCGTCCAATGGCGGCAAGCTCGGCCATGGAAATCCATTTAATGAAGCTCCCGACGAACAGTTCTTGTGCTGATGTTGCTTCCAGAGGCAGTTTGGAACTCGGTAGTGAGTGTTGAAACCAACGACAGACGATTTTTACGTGCTACACGCTTCAACACTCGACGGTCCCGTTTGTGTGGCCTACCACTTCGTGGCTGAGCCGTTGTTACTGCTAGATGTTTCCACTTTACAATAACAGCACTTACAGGTGACCGGGCAGCTCTAGCAGGGCAGGAATTTGACGAACTGACTTGTTGGAAAGGTGGCATTTTATGACGGTGCCAAGTTGAAAGTCACTGAGCTCTTCAGTACGGGCCATTCTACTGCCAATATTTGGCTGTGGAGATTGCATGGCGATTTTACACACCTGTCATCAACAGGCAGTGGTGGAAAAAGTACCCAATTGTTATACTTGAGTAAAAGTAAAGATACCTTAAAAATTAGTCAAGTAAAAGTGAAAATCCCCCAGTAAAATACTCCTTGAGTAAAAGTATTTGGTTTTAAATATACATAAGTATCAAAAGTAAATGTCATCGGCAAAATATACTTAAGTATCAAAAGTAAAAGTATAAATCATTTCAAATTCCTTATAATAAGCAACCCAGAGGGCACGATTTTCTTGTTTTTTTATTTACGGATAGCCAGGGGCACACTTCAACAGTCAGACATCATTTACAAACAAAGCATTTGTGTTTAGTGAGTCTGCCAGATCAGATGCAGTAGGGATGACCAGGGATGTTCTCTTGAAAAGTTTGTGAATTAGACAATTTTCCTGTGCTGCTAAGAATTCAAAATGTAACGAGTACTTCTGGGTGTCAGGGAAAATGAAAGGAGTAAAAAGTACATTCTTTTACTTAGGGATGTAGTGGAGTAAAAGTAAAAGTTGTCAAAAATATAAATAGTAAGGTAAAGTACAGATACCCCCCAAAAAACTACTTAAGTAGTACTTTAAAGTATTTTTACTTAAGTACTTTACACCACTGGCAACAGGTGTGGCTGAAATAGACGAATCCACTAATCAATACTTTTGGCCATGTAGTGTAAATGTATATATATTAAATATAATAAATATTTAATATTTCTCACTAACTAAATTAGAGAAGATGCTGCCAGTTAGCTTATTATCTTGCAGAAGCAGTAATTGCTGATTCATCAATATTATTCCAGGTAATCAATAAATAACAACCTAGCTTGTTGAAATGTGTTAAATGTCCCCTAGTACATGGTATTTGAGAAGTTATATAATAATATAATATAATATGCCATTTAGCAGACGCTTTTATCCAAAGCGACTTACAGTCATGTGTGCATACATTTTTACGTATGGGTGGTCCCAGGGATCGAACCCACTACCCTGGCGTTACAAGCGCCATGCTCTACCAATTGAGCTACACTGTCATTGCACTAGCTAGCATAAGCTGTGAAGTATGAATGCGCTAGATATAAACATTTTCTATTTCCAACAACAAATCATGGCATTCTATTGAATGGCTTTAGACTTGCAACATAGCTATATTTACAGTGGCTAGCTAGCTACATCGACTAATTTAGCATCTAACTAGTTAGCGAATTAGCTAGCTAGCCATCTATCTGGAGCTTTATGCGAAAAGTTAGCATTTAGCATAGCTAGGTGGTAAATTCTAGTTACTTGGCTAGATAGCATAAAATGGAGCTGCAAGTCGGGATCACTCTCCTACTCGACACCGATGTGTAGTTAGGCCTTTGAATTACACTATTAGCAAGCAGCTAGCTAGCTACCATTATTTCGTGGTAGCTACACAGGGGATTTGTGAAAACACGTTGCTACCAAACTTGACAATGCAGCTGTCTAGTGTACATTTATTAATTAAGATAACATAGCATTTGGTTATAGCCCCCCAGACTCACAGCATAGCTAGCTAGCTACCCGAGAATTAACCCTCCCTTACTCTCGTGCAGGAACCGGGAGGCGTGCTGGAGAAAGTTGCTAGCTAGCTGAACGTATGATGTGATTGTGTTTGCAAGCAATTATCAAGCTTATGTAGCTTGATAATTACTTTTCTGCGTGGAGAAGGTGCATTTAATGGACGTTTCTATATCAAGTGAGTTTTCATGTAAAGCTAGCTAATGTTTTGCTGTGTTTGTAGCTAGAATCTCGAGCTAGCTAAGCCCCTTGGTATACACCGACACAGATGGGCCTTGCAATTTCTGCGATGAACCAGAGGAGGGCGCTATAAAACAGAATCATAATTCAAATTACACAGAATTAGGATTGCAAAATTCCTGGAATTTCAATAAATTCAGTTTTTCCAGAAATCCTGGTTGGAGGTTCCGTGTTTCCTGCTTATTCCCTATTGACACCAGGAAGCCTCCAACCGAGGGAATTTATTGAACGTTCCTGGAATTTTGCAACCCTACACAGAATACAGTAACCTACCCAACACTGTACCTCAGTATCAGAATAATAATCTTAGCTTCATGCTGAAGAAATAGGTCAATAATTATTAACCTCACGGAAGTAAAATGTAGCTGTTGTCATAACAAAGTTTTAAAAACACAATCAATTCTGTTATTGAAACATCTTTACTCTTCATTGTTGGCCCTTTGCTTTCTCTCAAATGTGCAGTGTCAGAGTTACACACTTCAAATCGTTTGTGAACCCACTATACAGTAGCCAAGGTGTTCTAATGCCGAGAACATAGCCTACTTTATTTATCAGTTTATCAAATAGAAAACAATCTGGCTTGTGCCACATTTGTTTGGCACAGTAACCATAACAATATTTTCAGGTCCTGAAATGGCATAATGTATGCCAGAGAGAGAGAGAGAGTATACATGCATAGATAAGGAAGTCTGTGGTTCATGACAGTGTGTGTGTGGCTGAGATGAGCTGTGAGAAGAAGCGAAAGCTGGTGCCAAATATCTTCCTTACAGACTGGAGTTATTTGATCATCCACCTCTGGCCTGCTAGCCCCCTACCTCTACGGAAGCACAGTTCCCGCTCAGCCCAGTCAAAGCTATTCGCTGCTCTGGCACCCCAATGGAGAAACAAGCTCCCCCATGACGTCAGGACAGAGGAGTCACTGACCACCTTCCGGAGACACTTGAAACCCTACCTCTTTAAGGAATACCTGGAATAGTATAACAGTAATCCTTCTACCCCACCCCCCATAAAAAAAAGAAGGGTAGTTGTCCCACTGGCTATCCTAAGTTGAATGCACCAATTTGTAAGTCGCTCTGGATAAGAGCGTCTGCTAAATGACTTAAATGTTAAATCACACAGTCAGATTAATTTGAAAGATGGCATAGCTGATTAGAAATTGAACCTGATAAACCTTTGAGCCACTGTTTCATTCTCCCATATTAAATCCATGTGGGTTTGTTGCCATACAACCTGAGGAGAATGTCTGAGGTTTAGATGTTACCACTCTGTATTAGAATAAAACCAGAGGTATCTGAAGCATGAGCAACGGTGGTATGCCAACCTTCAATAATAACCGAATGGCATTTTGCCAAACAGATAACATTCAGTCCTGGCACCACCTGTTAACTGATATGATATTGTTACTGTTAGTTGAAGGTTGTATACACAGAGTATGATAGGTCCGTGTGTGTGTGGAAATACTTTTCACTTGGGATTTTAATACAAAATACAGCATCGACGGTCAGCTGCCAGGGCCAGGATGTCCAGTGAGGTGCAGAGACCGGACGATAGCCCCAGCACCAGTGGGGGGAGCTCGGATATTGAACAAAGAGAATCATCGGTACCCCCAGAACAGGAGCGGGAACAAGCACAGCACAAAAAGAAGGAGACCAAGATCTCCAGTAAAACAGCTGCCAAACTCTCAACCAGTGCCAAGAGGATTCAGAAAGAACTTGCAGAAAGGAGACAACATCTATGAGTGGAGGTCAACCATCCTGGGACCACCAGGATCTGTTTACGAGGGAGGGGTCTTTTTCCTGGACATCGCCTTCACACCCGACTACCCCTTCAAACCACCCAAGGCCTTACAAACGCCTCACACCGCGTGGCTGCTGCCTCTCTAACCTGGTGGTCCCTGCACGCACAACCCACGTGGAGTTCCAGGTCTCCGGCAGCCTCTGGAACTGCCGTTCTGCTGCCAACAAGGCAGAGTTCATCTCAGCCTATGCTACCCTCCAGTCCCTCGACTTCTTGGCGCTGACGGAAATATCTATTACCACAGAAAACATTGCTACTCCTACTGCTCTCTCCTCGTCTGACCATGTGTTCTCGCATACCCCGAGAGCATCTGGTCAGTGGGGCGGTGGCACAGGAATCCTCATCTCTCCCAAGTGGACATTCTCTCTTTCTCCCCTGACCCATCTGTCTATCTCCTCATTTGAATTCCATGCTGTCACAGTCACTAACCCATTCAAGCTTAACATCCTTATCATTTATCGCCCTCCAGGTTCCCTTGGAGAGTTCATCAACGAGCTTGACGCCTTGATAAGTTCCTTTCCTGAGGATGGCTCACCCCTCACAGTTTTGGGTGACTTTAACCTCCCTACATCTACCTTTGACTAATTTCTCTCTGCCTTCTTCTTTCCACTCCTCTCCTCTTTTGACCTCACCCTCTCACCGTCTCCCCCTACTCACAAGGCAGGCAATACGCTTGACCTCATCTTTACTAGATGCTGTTCTTCTACGAATCTCACAGCAACTCCCTTCCAAGTCTCCGACCACTACTTTGTATCCTTTTCTCTCTCGCTCTCCTCCAACACTACTCACTCTGCCCCTACTCAGATGGTAATGCGCCGTCGCAACCTTCGCTCTCTCTCTCCCGCTGCTCTCTCCTCTTCCATCCTATCATCTCTTCCCTCTGCTCAATCCTTCTCCATCCAATCTCCTGATTCTGCCTCCTCAACCCTCCTCTCCTCCATTTCTGCATCTTTTGACTCTCTATGTTCCCTATCCTCCCTGCCGTCTCGGTTCTCCACTCCTGCTCCGTGGCTTGACGACTCATTGCGAGCTCACAGAACAGGGCTCCGGGCAGCCGAGCGGAAATGGAGGAAAACTAGACTCCCTGCCGACCTGTCATCTTTTCACTCCCTCCTCTCTACATTTTCTTCCTCTGTTTCTGCTGCTAAAGCCACTTTCTACCACTCTAAATGTCAAGCCTCTGCCGCTAACCCTAGGAAGCTCTTTGCCACCTTCTCCTCCCTGCTGAATCCTCCTCCTCCTCCCCCTCCCTCCTCCCTCTCTGTGGATGAATTCGTCAACCATTTTGAAAAGAAGGTTGACGACATCCGATCCTCATTTATTAAGTCAAATGACACTGCTGGTCCTGCTCACACTGCCCTACCCTATGCTTTGACTTCTTTCTCCCCTCTCTCTCCAGATGAAATCTTGCGACTTGTGACGGTCGGCTGCCCAACAACCTGCCCGCTTGACCCTATCCCCTCCTCTCTTCTCCAGACCATTTCCGGAGACATTCTCCCTTACCTCACCTCGCTCATCAACTCATCCTTGACCACTGGCTATGTCCCTTCCGTCTTCAAGAGAGCGATAGTTGCACCCCTTCTCAAAAAACCTACACTCGATCCCTCCGATGTCAACAACTACAGACCAGTATCCCTTCTTTCTTTTCTCTCCAAAACTCTTGAGCGTGCCGTCTTTAGCCAACTCTCTTGCTATCTCTCTCAGAATGACCTTCTTGATCCAAACCAGTCAGGTTTCAAGACTGGTCATTCAACTGAGACTGCTCTTCTCTGTGTCACGGAGGCTCTCCGCACTGCTAAAGCTAACTCTCTCTCCTCTGCTCTCATCCTTCTAGACCTATCTGCTGCCTTTGATACTGTGAACCATCAGATCCTCCTCTCCACCCTCTCCGAGTTGGGCATCTCCGGCGCGGCTCACTCTTGGATTGCGTCCTACCTCACAGGTCGCATGGCGAGAATCTGTCTCCGCACCACGTGCTCGCACCACTGGTGTCCCCCAGGGCTCAGTTCTAGGCCCTCTCCTATTCTCTCTATACACACAATTAATCTTCTCCTTTCCCCCTTCTGATAACCAGGTGGCGAATCGCATCTCTGCATGTCTGGCAGACATATCAGTGTGGATGACGGATCACCACCTCAAGCTAAACCTCGGCAAGACAAAGCTGCTCTTCCTACCGGGGAAGGACTGCCCGCTCCATGATCTCGCCATCACGATTGACAACTCCGTTGTGTCCTCCTCCCAGAGTGCAAAGAACCTTGGCATGACCCTGGACAACACCCTGTCGTTCTCCGCTAACATCAATGCGGTGACCCGATCCTGTAGGTTCATGCTCTACAACATTCGCAGAGTACGACCCTACCTTACACAGGAAGAGGCACAGGTCCTAATCCAGGCACTTGTCATCTCCCGTCTGGATTACTGCAACTCGCTGTTGGCTGGGCTCCCTGCCTGTGCCATTAAATCCCTACAACTCTCCCAGAACGCTGCAGCCCGTCTGGTGTTCAACCTTCCCAAGTTCTTCCCAAGTTCCGCTCCTCTGCACACTTCACTGGCTTCCAGTTGAAGCCCGCATCTGCTACAAGACCATGGTGCTTGCCTACGGAGCTGTGAGGGGAACGGCACCTCCCCCCCCCCCCCCCCCCCAAAAAAAAGCCATACAGTGAGGGAAAAAAGTATTTGATCCCCTGCTGATTTTGTACGTTTGCCCACTGACAAAGAACTGATCAGTCTATTATTTTAATGGTAGGCTTATTTGAACAGTGAGAGACAGAATAACAACAACAAAATCCAGAAAAACGCATGTCAAAATTTTTATAAATTGATTTGCATTTTAATGAGGGAAATAAGTATTTGACCCACACTCAATCAGAAAGATTTCTGGCTCCCAGGTGTCTTTTATACAGGTAACGAGCTGAGATTAGGAGCACACTCTGAAAGGGAGTGCTCCTAATCTCAGCTTGTTACCTGTATAAAAGACACCTGCCACAGAAGCAATCAATCAATCAGATTCCAAACTCTCCACCATGGCCAAGACCAAAGAGCTCTCCAAGGATGTCAGGGACAAGATTGTAGACCTACACAAGGCTGGAATGGGCTACAAGACCATCGCCAAGTAGCTTGGTGAGAAGGTGACAACAGTTGGTGCGATTATTCGCAAATGGAAGAAACACAAAATAACTGTCAATCTCCCTCGGCCTGGGGCTCCATGCAAGATCTCACCTCGTGGAGTTGCAATGATCATGAGAACGGTGAGGAATCAGCCCAGAACTACACGGGAGGATTTTGTCAATGATCTCAAGGCAGCTGGGACCATAGTCACCAAGAAAACAATTGGTAACACACTACGCCGTGAAGGACTGAAATCCCCCCTGCTCAAGAAAGCACATATGCATGCCCGTCTGAAGTTTGCCAATGAACATCTGAATGATTCAGAGGAGAACTGGGTGAAAGTGTTGTGGTCAGATGAGACCAAAATCAAGCTCTTTGGCATCAACTCAACTCGCCGTGTTTGGAGGAGGAGGAATGCTGCCTATGACCCCAAGAACACCATCCCCACCGTCAAACATGGAGGTGGAAACATTATGCTTTGGGGGTGTTTTTCTGCTAAGGGGACAGGACAACTTCACCGCATCAAAGGGACAATGGATGGGGCCATGTACCGTCAAATCCTGGGTGAGAACCTCCTTCCCTCAGCCAGGGCATTGAAAATGGGTCGTGGATGGGTATTCCAGCATGACAATGACCCAAAACACACGGCCAAGGCAACAAAAGAGTGGCTCAAGAAGAAGCACATTAAGGTCCTGGAGTGGCCTAGCCAGTCTCCAGACCTTAATCCCATAGAAAATATGTGGAGGGAGCTGAAGGTTCGAGTTGCCAAACGTCAGCCTCGAAACCTTAATGACTTGGAGAAGATCTGCAAAGAGGAGTGGGAAAAATCCCTCCTGAGATGTGTGCAAACCTGGTGGCCAACTACAAGAAACGTCTGACCTCTGTGATTGCCAACAAGGGTTTTGCCACCAAGTACTAAGTCATGTTTTGCAGAGGGGTCAAATACTTATTTCCCTCATTAAAATGCAAATCAATTTATAACTTTTATAAACCTTCCATCAAAATTATAGACTGATCATGTCTTTGTCAGTGGGCAAACATAAAAAATCAGCAGGGGATCAAATACTTTTTTCCCTCACTGTATATGTACATATCTACCTCAATTACCTTGTACTCCTGCACATCGACTCTGTACTGGTACCCCGTGTATATAGCCAAGTTATCATTACTCATTGTGACGAGTACTGAGAATACGAAGAGGCAGGACGCAGACGCAGGAATTAACAAGGTCAAGGTTTACTTAAACAATGACAAAGAGAAATAACACCGATAGCGTACATGACACGAAGCTAAACAATCACACACAACATCACAAGGAACAGTCCAGGGCTAAATAGGGGTGGTGATGAGATGATGAGGTGCAGGTGCGTTGGAAGTGATTAGGGTGCGTTGGGTTTCCATTCCAGTGTTGCCGAGGTGGTGCGCTCAGACCGGTGGCTCAGTAGACCGGCGAATCAGAGCGCCGGAGGGGAGCAACGGGAGGAGACGTGACACTCATTGTGTATTTATTATTTATTTATTAATTAATATGTTTTTTACTTTTCTATTATTTCTCGATTTTCTTTTAGTTCTGCATTGTTGGGAGGCAAAGGGGGTTCCGACCCGGTACTATATGGGTGTACCTAATAAACTGGCCAGTGTGCATATGTTGTTGTTGTTGATACACAGTGGTGGGTCCATCTCTTAGGCCCTAAACACGGTCTGAAATTACACTGTACCTCTGCAAACATATAAACACCATAGGCACAGATCTAAGATCAGATTACCCCCATCCTACCCTAGGGGGTATTGCGGTGAGGGCTAGGGTGGATCAGAGCCAGGTGGCTCTGGGGTGGATGAGACTCAAAGACTCAAAACTTACCTTAGATCAGTGGCTAGGGATAACTTAATCCTATCCATGAATTCCATCATCACACTCGCCTGGATTCTGCTCTCTTGCCAACGATGGAATTGCCAAGCCAAACATTGTTTGACACGACAATGAGTGGAGTAATAGCTAAACAGACCGGTACCCAGGCTATCGTCACGCCACCTGTTGTAGCTAATCTCCAGTCTCTGCCAGCACAACAGATGGTTTCCCCCTCAGAGTAATCGTCCTGGGTTTATCAACATATACATTCACATGCGTAGCCTACACTCTTAGAAAAACGGTGCTATCTAGAACCTAAAATTGTTATTTGGCTGTCCCCTTAAGATAACCCTTTGAAGAACACTTTTTGGTTCCAGGTAGAACCCTTTTGGATTCCATGGAAGCCATGAATAAAGCCTCAGTCTAAAGCCACAATAAAACACTTTTCCAAAGTAGTGGAATTATTCTCTGAAATAATTGGTGTTTAAAAATATCCTTATTGTTCTTTGACTGTTTTCAGATGTATCTTGATGAGTCATCATTTGAGTAAAGTGCGATAAGGCATTTCCATGTAACTTCTCCCCCGGGTAACTTCCTTTAGACGATTGACAGGTAGTTGATACATTGACACCACTGTAATAACAACCCTGTACAGTGTTTAGTAGTCGTGTCATTTCTTTGGAATCTCTCCTCTCCGTTCCAGGCTATAGGTTTAGTGGGGGTGGTAGACAGGCAGACAGACATGTATCTTTACATTCTTCCAATCACTGTGATTATAAGACTGTAATGTATGGCTTGTTTTATCTACTACAGTTGCACTATATCATAGTATTGCTGCCATTTATGTTTTTAAACTGGTATTTTATATATTGTATTGCAATATTTCATAAAACTGTACACCGAGTTCAGTATAAAGAAGAACTTTATTAATGCTTCATTTACACACGTGAACAATTACTCTGATATACTGTAGCTCAGACAGTCCAAGTTACTTTTTCAGCGACAAACAGAAGAACGAAAGATTCAAACATCACATCATACATACTTTAATCCAATATTGGCTTATTCCATTAAGGTATAAAGGACTGCATTCTCCAGACGGTACTACCCTCCATCTTGTACACAAGTACTTTAGGCTGCACAAGTTAATCAAATCCACGGTTGAAATCCAGGGTTACCATGGAAGCAGGTTCAAAACAACGTCACCTCAGGGATTTGATCTGAGCCGAAGGCCTGATGCTGCATTCACATCCATCAACCACTTCTCCCCTGTCCAGGCCTTGCCCACTGAGAGTAATCCAAAATAGAATAGAGACCATTTGCATGTGACAGATTATCAAAAACAAGCATCACGCAATCACACATAATCCTAACCCTAATCCCAGCACTCAACAGCTATAGAAAGAGTAAGAATATGATCAGAAAAAAAGGATAATCTCAACAAGGCAGAAACAAAACCTCTACAATGCTAATAGAGAAAAACATAAATTATGGTGTTACATAGACATGAGGACAATGTTGTTTTGTCCTGTTAGTGTAAATACTCAATGAAGTCACAGACGCACTCACACTCACTCTTTCTTTCTCTCTCTCTCTGTCTTTCAATCTTTCTTTCTCTCGCCTGCCAGCCTCCTCTGGTTGGGTGCCACTGAGATAAAACCCTGAGCTAGGAATTCTGGGAGAGAATGAGAGTACACTTGAGGGGTTCTGAAGAATTCCAACATTCCTCTCATCCAATATTGCTTCCGGTGGTTTATTTGTGGGAAATCAGAGCATTAGCAGGCACAGACCAGTAGGAGTCACTGGCAGGCTCCATTCACCACACTCACATACGTCACATGAAAGCAAAGAACATTTACTGATACAGTAAACAAAGGAAATCTAAAATCATATTTACATTGCGATATTTTCATTTTCTACTTATAATAGTGAAAGTGCACAATTGGGGCTATCAGATACAAAAAACACCAAAAAGACACGATCCACAAAGACGTATACATTTAAATCAAAACGGAGTAAAGAAAAAGCCTTAAAGTTCACAGCAATACATCTCTATTCTAACCACACCAAAAGTAAAAGGAGACTTTTACTGACCAGAATAAAGACTTTACATTTCCACCGTCACACCTGCCAATGGATCATATCCTGTGTGAGGTAATACACTGGTGTCAGCTCGCACGAGCTGATGGCACACACACCTGGAGGTCACCATGGTTACCCCGAGCTCCACTGTGTACATGAGCTGTACATTACATAAGTATACAGGTGACACAGTCTACGTATGGCACAGAGTTCTATAGAATTTGCATATATGAGGCAAGGCCACTGGGTAAACGGCACAATAGCAAACAGTCTATTATGATGTAACGCGGTTTACATATGGTAAAAGTCACATAATATACTGTACCAGTCATTCAGAACAGTCTTGATATACAAAGGCATCTGATATCGACTAAATCACCCACACACCCAACATCCAGATCAACTATCCAAACATATGTAGCAACAAGCACACCGGTAAAGCTACATCAGTACACATATCCAAAGGTAAAAAAAGGCCAACAAATATAATTTAATAAATTCAAAAATAAAATAAATGTCTGTGTGTGTTTGTGTTTGTGTGTATGTATATGCGTATGTGTGTACCAAAGATTAAAGGGAGGACGACCGTGAAATATGATGACAGTGTCAGTGTAAGAGGTAGGATATGAGGAGAAAAGAGATGATATGGAAAGAGGAAGTAGAGGGAAGCTCTAACAGGAAATGGAAATAGGAGAGAGCAGATTCAGAGTTCAGACCACAGCAGGAGGGGAGCAGGAGCAGAGACAACTGGCTGCGTCCCAATGCTCTAATAAGGCCTCCTTTCCTTGCCTCCTTTCCTTGCCTCCTATCAATCATGTAATTGAGAGGAGATGAAAGGAGACACTGGAAGAAAAACTTTTCATACTATTTGGACATGGCCTCTGTTTTTCCATCAGCTATTAAAATATATATATTTATACCAAACAATTACTGCTTAACTCCATATCAAATTGAAGTCATGAAACTCAGTTCGACCACATTTCTACCCTCTAGCTTCCATCCCTACCCTCTGGGCTTCCAGGTAAAAGGACTCCCACACATTCCATGATACTGTTACACAAGTTTCCATGATACTATCAAGTGATCACGAAGGAAGAGGAGGCCATTTTAAGACAGTTGAAATACAGCCAGTGGAGTGATGAGTATAACATCTTGCCTTTTAAAACTGGCTTCCTAAGTATTCCTCAGTATCAGAGCCAGGTTCCAATGAATTTCTCTCAAGTCTGAATCAAAGCTTTGTTTCTTGTTCACTATCACTATTCACTGTCAACACTTGTCCACATGACAACATCCGTAATCTCTAAAAGCAACACTTTGTTTCCATTTCACTATCTGTCCATCAAAGAGCAGAATCTCTGGTTCTTAGGATGAGCAGCTGAGAAGCTGCTACTGGCCCTGGAATGCCCACGGCCTACACATTGATGCTGACATACTGTAGTGGTGCCTGGAGGCAAAACAACCCGTCTGTGGTTTGGTTCTCCAGAAAACAACAACTGGCAGAGATGGATCAGCTGTAGCATAGCAGGAATTCCATGATACCAACCACAGAGAGAGTTGCTACATAGGACAATGAGCAAATACGTTTATCGGAAACTGGGGCTGTAGGTGGTCTGAATTTCTAAACGAGTTGCTTCTTGAGATGAACAAAGAATGTGCGTGTATGTGTGTGTGTGTGTGTGTGTGTGTAAGTGGGGTGAGTATGTGTGAATGTCTGTTTGCAGCATTTTTTGAGAGAGCGTGTCTCAAGAAACATTTTTCATTGTGTCTGAAAGCGTGTTTATGTATAATCCTGTGTGTGTGTGTGTGTGTGTGTGTGTGTATGTGTGGTCAGGGCCGGTGGAGGAACTTCTCGTTGTAACGATGGATGGTGACACAGCCGTGGTAGGAGATGGGGCGAGGCATAGCGGCCACCCCAGTGATGATGCCTGTTGCCGGGTCGTAACACAGGATGGTGTCCGAGGCCTCGCCATTTTCACCCCGCCCACCCAGGATGAAGATCTTCCCGTTACACACAGACATCCCACAGCTCTCCTGGAGACCGAGAGAGAGAGAGAGAGAGAGAGAGAGAGAGAGAGAGAGAGAGAGAGAGAGAGAGAGAGAGAGAGAGAGAGAGAGAGAGAGAGAGAGAGAGAGAGAGAGAGAGAGAGGGGATGTTCCTCATCACTGTTGCCTCACATTCTTTGGGGGTGAAATCAAAAATCTCCAGTTATATGATGTAATGTGAACACTGTATTTGTTTTCATAGACTATTGTTACCTCATAGCAGCTCTGAAGTTGATAATGAAACACAATCTCCAGTCTCCCAGTGCCACAGCTGGTGTCAACATTACCTGTTTGCTGAAGGTGTGCACCACATGCATCCAGTAGTCCTCTGCAGGGTCGTAGCAGAAAATGGACTTGGTGAGACCTCCTGACACATAGATGAGGTTGTTCAGAGAGACCGCCGTGATGCAACGCTTTGCAATGGGGATACTTGCCCTTAGCCCCCAGGTGTCTGCCTCTGGGTCATAGCACTGGACCTAGAGAGAGCACGTGGATTGATTGATTGATTGATGATTGATGGATTAATGATTGATTGATTCATTATGTTAGGTTTAAAAAAAGGTAGTTTGAAAAATATAGCTGTGCAAGGATACATGGACTCAGAGCATAACACATGAAAACATTATGCAGTACAACATTTATTTCCTACGTGGATCTTGGTGAAACATGCAGAAACACTTGCAACATGCAGAAACGTTGGACAGACTGATTGTACCAGCAAGAGATATGGAATTGGACATGTTATCTAACACATATACATCTCGGATTAATCAATAATATATCTTTCAGTTGACCTATTTTCTTATCTGTTCAGTGGTGGAAAGTTTTACGGCAAGATATGCAAAACACTATTTACATTTTAGTCATTTAGCAGACGCTCTTATCCAGAGCGACTTACAGTTAGTGAGTGCATACATTTTATTTTCATACTATGAGGGCTCCTGGCCAAACCATGAGTCTCTCCCTCCCTCCCTCCCTCCCTCCCTACCTGCCTCCCTCCCTCCCTCCCTCCTTTACCTTCTTTCTCTCCCTCCCTGTTTTCTCTCCCTTTAAAGGTCATAAACAGAGCAGGTGCTTTAAATACTTTTTACAGCTGGCCCATCTAGCGGAAATGGCTCAGTTCTGCCAGAGCACGATTCATGACAATAAGTGTCAACCTGTGATGCAAAGGGGCGGCTAGGACAGGAGACAAATTAAACTATTGGAAATGTGACAAGTTTCTAGGAAAGTAGTCAAATGAGACTATAGGAAAGGTGACACGTTTCTAGGAAAGGAGTCAAATGAGACAATAGGAAAGGTGACACGTTTCTAGGAAAGGAGACAAAGGGGACTAGGAAAGGAAATATAACAATTAAAATACTATTAGACTAGAGCCCAAGTGTGATATCTGTGCTACCTGAGAGAGAGACAGAGACACTGCAGCCTTTGTTGTCTGTCTTTGTCTGTGTTCATTTATCAGACATCACCACTGGTTCCAAGAGGAGGATGGAGAAAACATTTACATTTAGGTCAATTAGCAGACGCTCTTATCCAGAGCAACTTACCGGAGCAATTAGGGCACAGACAGATTTTTCACCTAGTCAGCTCAGGGATTAGAACCAGCAACCTTTCGGTTACTGGCACAACGCTCTTAACCACTAAGCTACCTGCCGAAAACTGACTGCCGCACTACTTCCAGGAGATATGATTGTCCTGGACCCGTATTCATATCAGAGTAGGAGTGCTGATCTGTGATCAGGTCTCCTGTCTTACTCATTATAATCTGAAAGGCTAAATTGATCCTAGATCAGTACTCCTAGTCTAAGACCCTTTGTAAAAACTACTTTGTACATGACACAAGTCATTTTTCCAATAATTGTTTACAGACAGATTATTTCACTTATAATTCACTGTATCACAATTCCAGTGGGTCAGAAGTTTACATAAACTAAGTTGACTGTGCCTTTAAACAGCTTGGAAAATTCCAGAAAATGATGTTATGGCTTTAGAAGCTTCTGATAGGCTAATTGACATCATTTGAGTCAATTGGAGGTGTACCTGTGGATGTATTTCAAGGCCTACCTTCAAACTCAGTGCCTCTTTGCTTGACATCATGGGAAAATCAAAAGAAATCAGCCAAGACCTCAGAAAAAACATTGTAGACCACCACAAGTCTGGTTCATCCTTGGGAGCAATTTCCAAACGCCTGAAGGTACCACGTTCATCTGTACAAACAATAGTACGCAAGTATAAACACCATGGGACCACGCAGCCGTCATACCGCTCAGGAAGGAGACGCGTTCTGTCTCCTAGAGATGAACGTACTTTGGTGCGAAAAGTGCAAATCAATCACAGAACAACAGCAAAGGACCTTGTGAAGATGCTGGAGGAAACAGGTGCAAAGGTTTCTATATCCACAGTAAAATGAGTCCTATATCGACATAACCTGAAAGGCCGCTCAGCAAGGAAGAAACCACTGCTCCAAAACCGCCATAAAAAAGCCAGACTACAGTTTGCAACTGCACATGGGGACAAAGATCGTACTTTTTGGAGAAATGTCCTCTGGTCTGATGAAACAAAAATAGAACTGTTTGGCCATAATGACCATCCTTATGTTTGGAGGAAAAAGGGGGACGCTTGCAAGCCGAAGAACACTATCCCAACCGTGAATCACGGGGGTTGCAGCATCATGCTGTGAGGGTGCTTTGCTGCAGGAGGGACTGGTGCACTTCACAAAAAATAGATGGCATCATGAGGAAGGAAAATTATGTGGATATATTGAAGCAACATTTCAAGACATCAGTCAGGAAGTTAAAGCTTGGTTGCAAATGGGTCTTCCAAATGAACAATAACCCCAAGCATGCTTCCAAAGTTGTGGCAAAATGGCTTAAAGACAACAAAGTCAAGGTATTGGAGTGGCCATCACAAAGCCCTGACCTCAATCCTATAGAAAATGTGTGGGCAGAACTGAAAAAGCGTGTGCGAGCAAGGAGGCCTACAAACCTGACTCAGTTACACCAGCTCTGTCAGGAGGAATGGGCCAAAATCCACCCAACTTTTTGTGGGAAGCTTGTGGAAGGCTACCCAAAACGTTTGACCCAAGTTAAACAATTTAAAGGCAATGCTACCAAATACTAATTGAGTGTATGTAAACTTCTGACCCACTGGGAATGTGATGAAAGAAATAAAAGCTGAAATAAATCATTCTCTCTACTATTATTCTGACATTTCAAATTCTTAAAATAAAGTGGTGATCCTAACTGACCTAAGACAGGGAATTTTTCTAGGATTACATGTCAGGAATTGTGAAAAACTGAGTTTAAATGTATTTGGCTAAGGTGTATGTAAACTTCCGACTTCAACTGTATATAAGGAAAGTAAACAACATTAATTAATATCTGGCTAGGATTTATAGGTACATTCTAGGTGCATATCTAAACGGTAAGGTGTATGGTGTGTATCAAACTTCTTCTATTATCCATGCATATCTAACAGGTGTGGTGTATGGAACAGCGGGGACTGTGAAGCAACACAAACATAGGCGCAAACACACACGATAACATACGCACTATATACACACAG
The DNA here is from genome assembly GCF_964263955.1 of Coregonus lavaretus. Lineage (NCBI taxonomy): Eukaryota > Metazoa > Chordata > Actinopteri > Salmoniformes > Salmonidae > Coregonus > Coregonus lavaretus. The sequence goes on along the minus strand of NC_140010.1, from coordinate 6,309,274 downwards.
ATTTTTGTACTGTAGATATGTGGTAGTGGTGGAGTAGGGGCCTGAGGGCACACAGTGTGTTGTGAAATATGTGAATGTATTGTAATGTTTTGAAAATTGTATGAACTGCCTTAATTTTGCTGGACCCCAGGAAGAGTAGCTGCTGCCTTGGCAGCAGCTAATGGGGATCCATAATAAATACAAATACAAATCTACTGTATAAGAGGTAAAGGTGAACGTTAGCCAGTTATCCATGTGTATGGGTCTACCCACCTTGTCAGTTATCCATATGAATGGATCTACCCACCTTGTCAGAGCAAGTGTTGTCGTCTGGCCCTCCGCCGATGACGAAGAGCTTCCCAGCACAGCTGGACACGGCCGGAGAACTGACCGCCTCCTTCATGTGAGCCACCTCTGTCCAGCGGTTAGAGAAGGAATCATAGCACTCCACACTGCTAAGACGACTCTGGCCGTCATACCCTCCCACTGCATAGACCTGTACAGATATATAATCACAGTGGTTAGACAAGACAATACTGACTACCGTTTACATCAGAGATGGGCAACTCAAGTCCTTGGGGTCCGGAATGGTGTCCCTCTTTCTCCCCATTCTTAGCAAACACAGCTGATTAAACTAATTGCATTCTAAACTGAAGATCAGTTGATTATTTAATTATTGGAGTCAGGTGTGTTAGCTGGGGCTGGGGCAAAAGTGTGACACCAATCAGGAACTGAGGACTGGAGTTGCCCATTCTTTGATTTACATTGACTATAATGTACATACCCTCCCATGCCGAGGGTGTTCACCTGTGCACACACACAATCCTGTCCAAATAGGCTTACTGTACTGACACATCCACCCACAGTGACATTGTCTGTGGCATAGAGACAGGCTTGTTTCCAGGAAGCCACCGGCCCATGTGTGTATACCAGTTCCCGCCTCCTGAGGTAGAACCGGTCAATCCGGTTAACGATAAATTAGGATGTGATGCTTGCTTCATAACAAATGGCACCATCACCCTCCTATGTGTGTGACGTGTAATACATTACAGATATATCAGATAAACTAACTCCACCTCAATCACTCCACACACACTCCACACACACTCCACACACACTCCACACACACTACACACACACTACACACACACTCCACACACACTCCATCTCACACTACACACACACTCCATCTCACACTACACACACACTCCATCGCACACTACACACACACTCCACACACACTCCATCTCACACTCCACACACACTCCATCTCACACTACACACACACTCCACACACACTCCACACACACTCCACACACACTCCATCGCACACCATTTTCTAGTTTTTTTATTTTTTATTCACGGACAGCCAGGGGCACACTCCAACACTCAGACATAATTTACAAACGCAGCATGTGTGCTTAGGGAGTCCATCAGATCAGAGGCAGTGGGGATGACCAGGGATATTCTCTTGATAAGTGCGTGAATGGACCATTTCCTTGTCCTGCTAAGCATTCAAAATGTTACGAGTACTTTTGGGTGTCAGGGTAAATGTGTGGAGTAAAAAGTACATAATTTTAATTAGGAATATAGTGAAGTTAAAGTAAAAGGTGTCCAAAATATAAATAGTAAAGTCATGTCCAGATACCCCAAAAACTACTTAAGTAGTACTTTAAATTATTTTTACTTAAGTACTTTGCACCACTGCTCACACACCAGGGACAAGGAGCAGACAGTCAGACAGGTTCAACTGATATACAAACACATCTCTTATGCAACATGTTGCCTCTAGGCTCTCCCTGCCTCTCCTTTACACAGGCAGGTAAACCGGTAGAGAGGAAGAGAGGGAGGGAGAGAGAGAAGGGAAAAGAGAGAGGGGGAGAGAAATGAGAGGGAAGCAAAATGGACACCTGGCTATCTGCCTACATTCCAAACTGACAAAAATTGAGAGAGAGAGAGAGAGAGAGAGACCAAATTATCAACAAACCCATTTACTTTTTCTCTCTCCAGCCCCTACGCCACACTTGGCATTAACCAGGGACATGGTGGGAGAGAGGAAGAAAGAGAGAGAGAGAAAGGGAGAACAAGAGAGTGAGAGAAGAGAGAAATATATGTATTTTTTGTGTGTTTGTGTGTGTGTGTGTGTGCGTGTGTCTGTGTGTGTGTGTGTATGTGTGTGTGTATGTGTGTGTATGTGTGTGTATGTGTGTGTGTGTGTGTATGTGTGTGTCTGTGTGTGTGTGTATGTGTGTGTGTGTGTGTGTGTGTCTGTGTGTATGTGTATGTGTGTGTGTGTGTGTGTGTGTGTGTGTGTGTGTGTGTGTGTGTGTGTGTGTGTGTGTGTGTGTGTGTATGTGTGTCTGTGTGTGTGTGTATGTGTGTGTGTGTGTATGTGTGTGTGTATGTGTGTGTATGTGTGTGTGTGTGTATGTGTGTGTGTGTGTGTGTGTAAGTGTATGTGTATGTGTATGTGTGTGTGTGTGTGTGTGTCTGTGTGTTCAAACCACGCACCATGCTACACACAGGAGTCAAGGGGAGCCATGTGCTGCTAACAAAGCATCACAGTTCACAGAAGGACAAAGGGACGCTTTAGTTCTCCCCCTCTCCTAAGGACAGACAAACAGTCTTAAGGTGTCCGCATGCTTCCCATCCTAAACAGCTCGGAACACTTTGTGCAAATATTATGCCGACATTTTGTGACGTTTTTGTTCATTTTGGCCTTCGGCAAGGGTTTTTTCGACTGTTCGTGCACACTTTTTTTTAAATCTAGAGGTAAGTCGAAGTTCGGAAGCCGAAGTCTACGCCCCTACGTCGGTGATTGGTAAACAGTAGGGATTCTTCAATGAAGTGTTTGTTGTCATTCAACGATAGACTTATCGTTTTCATGCAAATTCTTTCACTTGAGAAATACTGCACCAAACACCCTAGTTAGATGTAAAATTGCGCGACTAAGATCTCCTTTGCAAAAACGTCAAAATTAATGACAGATTTCTTAGAGTTATCTTAGTTATCTTAGATTAATTCGGACTATTTTGGCTACGGCGTCTCAAGATGGACAAACAGTACTATTGCCGCTTTTTTCTCATTTTTCAAGTGAAGGTCTTTTCAAGCGAAGGTCGAAGGTATGCGAGCACACTAGTTCGTTCGCGTAGCCGAGTTCGGCTAGGCGCCAGCCGAACCGAAGCATGCCGATGCCTTTAGGGTCTGAGAGGAAGGACAGGGCTGGATCAGTTCCCCCTCTCTAAGGACAGACAAACAGAATTTAGGGTCTGAGAGGAAGGACAAGGCTGGATCAGTTCCCCCTCCATCTCATCCAACTCACACACTCACCATAAACACCTCACACCCTTGATAAACACACACACACACACACACAGTCTTGTTTAACTAACCGTATGGGGACACACAATCAACACAACCTTTAACCCCTAACCCTAACCTTAAACTCCTAACCCTAACCCTAATTATCTTCGCTAACACAAACCTTAACCCTAAACCCTCTAGAAATAAACAAACAAAATGTCCCCAGTTGGTAGACCCATGGGGCGGCACACAATTGGCCCAGCGTCATCCAGGGTAGGGGAGGGACTGGCCGGCAGGGATGTAGCTCAGTTGGTAGAGCATGGCGTTTGCAACGCCAGGGTTGTGGGTTCGATTCCCACGGGGGGCCAGTATGAAAAAATAAAAAAATAATGTATGCACTCACTAACTGTAAGTCGCTCTGGATAAGAGCGTCTGCTAAATGACTAAAATGTAAAATGTAGATTTTTTGTTTGTTTACTATTCTTGTGGGGACTTCTGATCCAGTATAGTTAAACATGTCTAACACAGTGCAGCATCAGTGGGAGAGAGGAGGACAGCTGTGGATGGGCACAGCATGTTCCAGAGAGAGGAAAAACAAGAGCTGACCTACATTACTGTGTCTGGCAGGAAGCCAGTCCAGCAGGATGTTAGGGACTGTGTCGAAAACTGTGCCCTTTTTCCTATTTAGTGCACTACTTTTGACCAGAGGCTTATGATCCCATGGTCAAAAGTAGTGCACTAAATAAGAAATAGGGTGCCATTTGGGAGGCAGACAGGGACGGCAGTCACAACGCACAGCTCCTACAATTGTGTGTGTGTGTGTGTGTGTGTGTGTGTGTGCGTGTGTGTGTGTATCATTTCTATAAAAAAAATTGGGTTACAATGCCATCCAAGGGTCAGCTCAAAACGGTGTGTGATGCCAATGAGTCTGCACAATGTATTCCATTTGATCTCTTTATAACTCCTCTTTGGAGAAATCCAAAATAACAGCATACAGAAGGACAGTAACAGCAGGGAAGTTGGTGGCTCCAGCCCTCTAGCAATAGGAACAAAAATCAAAAGAGGAAATTACTAACAACACAGCATTATACTCATCCAGACAGCCTTTTGAGAAGAGGAACAAACATATGGGAAAACCATAACGGCAGAAGAGATAGAGGGCTTGAGATAAGGGGGAACAGAGATTAAAAACAGGTTAGAAGGGGTGTAAAAATATATTTTCTTTCCGATGGTTCAAACCCTTTACTAAGCTACAGAGCTACAGTAATACATGGGTTTGTTAAATAGATAGAATCGTTAAGGCCATGAAACAAGCACCCTCTCAGATGTGGTCAGGAAGAGAGAGACAGAGAAAAAGAGAGAGAGAGGGACAGATGGACAGACACGAAAAGATAAAAAATAGTTTTAAAAAGTTTTAAAAACAGATTTTTTTTTACAAATTTAAAATGTCCTGGGAGAACAAAGACAGACAGACAGACAGACAGACAGACAGACAGACAGACAGAAAGAAAGAAAGAAAGAAAGAAAGAAAGAAAGAAAGAAAGAAAGAAAGAAAGAAAGAAAGAAAGAACTGAAAAAAAGAAAGAAAGAAAGACAGAAAGACAGAAAGAAGGACAAATAGAAAGAAAGAAAGAAAGAAAGAAAGAAAGAAAGAAAGAAAGAAAGAAAGAAAGAAAGAAAGAAAGAAAGAAAGAAAGAAAGAAAGAAAGAAAAAAGAAAAAATAAAGACAGAAATAAAGAAAGAAAGACAGAAAGACAGACAGAAAGAAAGACAGAAAGAAAGAAAAAAAGACAGAAAGACAGAAAGACAGAAAGAAAGACAGAAAGAAAGACAGACAGACAGACAGAAAGAAAGAAAGAAAGAAAGAAAGAAAGAAAGAAAGACAGAAAGAAAGAAAGGAAGACAGACAGACAGAAAGACAGAAAGAAAGAAAGACAGACAGAAAGAAAGACAGAAAGAAAGAAAGACAGAAAGAAAGACAGAAAGAAAGACAGAAAGACAGAAAGAAAGAAAGGAAGACAGAAAGACAGAAAGAAAGAAAGAAAGACAGACAGAAAGAAAGACAGAAAGAAAGAAAGACAGAAAGAAAGACAGAAAGAAAGACAGAAAGACAGACAGAAAGACAGAAAGAAAGACAGAAAGAAAGACAGAAAAAAAGAAAGACAGAAAGAAAGAAAGACAGAAAGACAGAAAGACAGAAAGAAAGAAAGAAAGAAAGAAAGAAAGACAGACAGACATACAGAAAGACAGAAAAAAAGAAAGACAGAAGGAAAGACAGAAAAAAAGAAAGACAGAAAAAAGAAAGAAAGAAAGAAAGAAAGACAGACAGAAAGAAGGACAGAAAGAAAGACTGAAAGAAAGACAGAAAGAAAGAAAAACAGAAAGACAGAAAGAAAGACAGAAAGAAAGACATACAGACAGAATGACAGATAGAAAGACAGAAGGAAAGACAGAAAGAAAGACAAAAAAAGACAGAAAGAAAGACAGAAAGACAGACAGAAAGAAAGACAGAAAGAAAGAAAGGAAGACAGACAGACAGAAAGAAAGAAAGAAAGACAGACAGAATGAAAGACAGAAAGAAAGACAGAAAGAAAGACAGAAAGAAAGACAGAAAGAAAGACAGACAGAAAGACAGACAGAAAGACAGAAAGAAAGACAGACAAAAAGAAAGACAGAAAGAAAGAAAGAAAGAAAGAAAGAAAGACAGAAAGAAAGACAGAAAGAAAGAAAGACAGACAGAAAGACAGATAGAAAGACAGAAGGAAAGACAGAAAGAAAGACAGAAAGACAGAAAGAAAGACAAAAAAAGACAGAAAGACAGACAGAAAGAAAGACAGAAAGAAAGAAAGGAAGACAGACAGACAGACAGACAGAAAGAAAGACAGACAGACAGAAAGACAGAAAGAAAGAAAGACAGAAAGAAAGACGGAAAGAAAGACAGAAAGAAAGACAGAAAGACAGACAGAAAGACAGACAGAAAGACAGAAAGACAGAAAGACAGAAAGACAGAAAGAAAGAAAGACAGAAAGAAAGAAAGAAAGAAAGAAAGATAGAAAGAAAGAAAGAAAGAAAGAAAGACAGAAAGAAAGAAAGAAAGAAAGACAGAAAGAAAGAAAGACAGAAAGAAAGAAAGACAGAAAGAAAGAAAGAAAGAAAGAAAGAAAGAAAGAAAGAAAGAAAGACAGAAAGAAAGAAAGAAAGAAAGACAGAAAGAAAGAAAGACAGAAAGAAAGACAGAAAGAAAGACAGAAAGAAAGACAGAAAGACAGAGGGAAAGAGATAGCAAAATAGAGAGAAAGCGGAAAAGAGAGAGGAGAACAGATAGATTACAACAACAACAAAAAAGGATGAAAGATGTGTGTGTTGCAGGCAGCTGTTCTAAACGACCACAGACACCTCATATAGGGATTTATCCAAGGATATGACACAACAAGGAAAGCTTTTAAACAGAATCTACTAAAGGGGAGGCCAGAAACCCTTTTCACAGACCTCTACAAAAACGGTGATGTGAGTAATCTCATCTTTCTCACTGACCAGCCAAATGCATGGCGCTCAGCAGTCTGCTCTCACTACCCATCCGTAAAGAAAGAGGGAATCTGTAATGGGTGGAAGCTGAAAGTGAAAGAGACAGATGACCCTGACAGCACCATGATAACAATCAACCTCTACAAGACTGGGACTGTCATGGTGCAAGGTAACCTTAGGCTGTTTGAAACAGACTTTCAGACCATTAAGGAGAGAGCAGAGAGAGAGAAGGACACCACCAGTGACATGCCCTCCCACAAGACAAACTCCACCAGCACCACCCTCACCCCCACTATCCCCACCCAAAAAGGCACATCCAGCACCTCTCTTCCCACCATAGTGGAGGACACGCCACAGGAGGAGAGCGACCCCCTCAGTGCAGAGCAGGCTCAGGCCCTCCTCAACACCATGGCTGCCATGAGGGATCAGTTCACCACACTGGAGGGAGAGGTGGTCCTGCTCAGGGAGAGTGTGAGCAAACAGCAACCAGACATCCACACCTTAGAGGAGCTCCTAACCAAGGTGCGGACAGAGCAGGACAGCAGCCTTGCAACACAGCTGAAAGAAGTTCAGCAAGAGAGAGACGGACTCAAGAGAGAGCTGGCTGATCTAACAAAGGAGGTGAGAGAGCTCCAAAAAGACAGGCAGAGCAGTAATAACGAGCTGACCACACTAAGAGAGGAGCTGCAGGAGAGAAAGAGAACAGAAGACAGACTGCAGGAGCAGCTAGATCACCACTCTATGACCTGCCATCACACAGCAGAGGAGCCCACCTCAACCAACCAGGCCTCCCCAGCCCTGCCGGCTGCATGCCTCCCCCCCAGCCCCCAGAACAGCCTCCCACTGACAGAGGCACCGGCACAGACCAGCCACACCCCAGCTCCAACACCCACCAGCCCCAACTCTACCCCCTCCAGTCCAGAAGAAACACTGGCTGAGATTGTCCTGTTGATGGACTCAAATGGGAAGTTTGTTCAGGAGAAGCAACTTTTCCCTAGACACAAAACGAGAAAGGTGTGGTGCCCAACAACGCAGAGTGCCATGGCGCTGCTTGATAAGGCCCAGCTTGGGTCGCCAAGCCACATAATCATACACACCGGAAGCAACGACCTGCGTGCTCAGCAGGAGAGGGTGGCGACTTCACTACGGGGAGTGATTGAGAAGGCCTCCGCAATCTTCCCCAACTCAAGGATCGTGGTGTCAACCCTTCTACAGAGGAAGGACTTCCACCCTGCCACAATCCAAAGAATAAACGCCAGCCTCTCCCGGGACTGTGCCCTACGACCCAATGTACACCTGGCCCACCATCCCACCCTCGATCTGGACTGTCTCTATGACCATGTTCACCTGTACAGGGAGACAGTCCCCATCTTTGCTAAGACTCTCAAGGACGTCGCTTTAAACCGCATCTCGACCTCTCCACCCAGGAACAGCGGAGCAATCGCCACCCCCCCGAGATCACCGAGACAACACCCCGGACCAGTACCCTGGACCCCCCAGCCACGGCCACAGCACCACCAACCTCAATGCCCACCACATCCAGCGCAGCACAGACCACCCCAGCCCAGCTTCAGACCCACCCAGACGAGGCCTAACACCCCCCTCCCCCCCACCACAGACCCACACCTGGAGGAGCCACAGCCCGGCAGACAGAGCTATGCACAAGCTGTGAGAGGAGCAACTGGTCCAGCTCCCACCAACGAAATGAGTGACATCAAACAAATGCTGAATCTACTATGCTCACATGTGATAGGCCGAGGGTCATGGTAAGATGAGCACAAGAACTCCACCATCCTCACACTACATCCACCCAAGTGGCATGACACAAATACTATCTGAAATGATAAACAAATCACATTTGCATAATAAGAGTTTACCTTAATTGAAAAATCCTATTTTAATAGTTCTTGTTGGATTGTGAGTGTTTATTTCATTTTGAATGTAAAGAAAAAACAGTTATGAAGTCTTTTTACGTTGCATGTTGGAATTTACAAGGCTTGAAGTCCTCTGCTTTTGGGCTAAAGAGCAGAAACCCAGACTTCCTTAAATAAATTTATGATGTTGATATTGTAGTACTACAGGAAACATGGTGCAGAGGTGATGTTTCCACTGGCTGTCCACTAGGTTATAGGGAGATAATCGTACCATCCACCAAATTAAAAGGAATCACACAGGGAAGAGACTCAGGGGGAATGCTAATATGGTATAAATCTGAACTAACTAATTCAATCGAATTGATCAAAACAGGAGAATTCTTTATCTGGCTAAAAATCAACAAGGAGGCTATCTTAACAGATAACAACGTCTTCCTCTGTGCCACATACATTCCCCCCTCAGAGTCACCCTACTTCAATGAAGAGAGTTTCTCCATTCTAGAGGGGGAGATTAGTCACTTTCAGGCCCAAGGCAATGTGCTGGTCTGTGGAGACCTGAATGCTAGAACAGCAGAAGAACTAGACACTATTAACAGTCATGGGGACAAACACCTACCGGGAAGCAACAACCTTTCCCTCCCCACATACCCCCCTAGAAACAACTATGACAAAGTGAAAAACAAAAATGGAGTACAGCTCCTGAAGCTCTGTCGAACACTGGGTCTGTACATAGTCAATGGTAGGTTAAGAGGGGACTCTTTTGGTAGGTACACCTACAGCTCATCCCTTGGCAGCAGTACTGTAGACTACTTCATCACAGACCTTAACCCAGAGTCTCTCAGAGCCTTCACAGTCAGCCCACTAACACCTCTTTCTGACCACAGTAAAATCACAGTGTATCTGAAAAGAGCAGAACCCAACCATGAAGCATCACAGCCCAATAAATTACATGGTACTAAACAGACCTATAGATGGAGTGCAAACAGTACAGAAATCTACCAAAAAGCAATTAGTAGCCAAAAAATACAATCTCTCCTGGACAACTTTTTAGCATTAACATTCTCCTACACCAATGAAGGTATAAATTTGGCCGTTTGGAACATAAACTTTATATTTGACAAATTAGCCTCCTTGGCTAATCTTAAGAAACATAAGAGCAAACCAAAAATAATAGATCATGAAAAATGGTTTGATAATGATTGCAAAAATCTAAGAAAGTCATTGAGAAATATATCTAATCATAAACACAGAGACCCAGACAACAAAAATATACGTCTTCAATATGGGGAAACACTGAAGCAATACAAACACACCCTAAGAACAAAAAAGGAACAGCACATTAGAAATCAGCTAGATGTGATTGAGGAATCCATAGAATCAAACCACTTCTGGGAGAATTGGAATAAATTAAACAAACCTCCCCCCCCAAAAAAATTGTAAAGTGGTTATCCCACTGGCTATAGGGTGAACGCACCAATTGGTGAGTCGCTCTGGATAAGAGCGTCTGCTAAATGACGTAAATGTGCCCTTGAGCAAGGCACTTAAGCCTAATTGCTCCTGTAAGTAGCTCTGGATAAGAGCGTCTGCTAAATGACTAAAATGTAATGTAATGTAAATGAATTGGCTATCCAAAATGGGGACATGTGGAGAAATCACTTTGCAAACCTCTACAGCAATATAACAAAGAGCCCAGAACAACAAGATATACAGGAAAAATTACAAATCCTTGAATCAGCAGTCAAAGACTATCAGAATCCTGTGGATACCCCAATTACAGAACAAGAATTATTGGAAAAACTTTGCACTCTCCAACCCAAAAAGGCCTGTGGTGCTGATGGTATTTTAAATGAAATGATCAAATATACAGACCACAAATTCAAATTGGCTATACTCAAACTCTTCAACATTATCCTAACTGCAGGTATTTTCCCCGATATTTGGAACCAAGGATTGATCACACCAATTTATAAAAATGGAGACAAATTTGACCCAAATAATTACAGAGGAATTTGCGTTAACAGCAACTTGGGGAAAATTCTCTGCAGTATCATAAACAGCAGACTACATCATTTCCTTGATGAACACAACGTCCTAAGCAGAAGCCAGATTGGATTTGTAAAAAATTATCGTACAACAGACCACATTTACACCCTCCAGACTCTAATTGACAAACAAGTAAATCAAAACAAAGGCAAAATCTACTCGTGTTTTGTAGACTTCAAGAAAGCATTTGATTCAATTTGGCATGAAGGTCTTTTTTACAAACTAATAGAAAGTGGTATTGGAGGGAAAACATATGATGTTATTAAATCAATGTACACTAAAAACAAATGTGCGATTAAAATCGGCAACAAGCAAACAGACTTCTTCTCTCAGGGACGTGGAGTGAAACAGGGCTGCCCAATAAGTCCAACACTATTTAACATCTACATTAACGAATTGGCAAAAACATTAGAAGAATCGTCAGCACCTGGTCTCACCCTACACAACACTGAAATCAAGTGTCTGCTGTACGCAGATGACCTGGTGCTACTGTCTCCCACTAATCTAAAAAATCTAAAAATCTAATCTAAAAAACTAATCTAATCTAAAAAACTAATCTAAAAAAAACGAATATAATGATATTCCAAAAAAGGTCAGGAAATCAGGCTGACAAATATTAATTCTATTTGGACACAGTTCTATTAGAACACACCAAAAATTACACGTATCTAGGACTAAATATCAGCAACACAGGTAGTTTTCACATGGCTGTGAATGAGCTGAGAGACAAAGCAAGAAGAGCATTCTATGCCATTAAAAGGAATATTAAAATCGAAATTCCAATTAGAATCTGGCTCAACATTTTCCAATCAGTTATAGAACCAATTGCTCTATATGGCAGCGAAGTATGGGGTCCGCTCTCTAATACTGAATTTACCAAATGGGACAAACATCCAATCGAAATACTGCATGCAGAGTTTTGCAAGACTGTATTGCAAGTGCAAAGAAAAACTCCAAATAACGCATGTAGAGCAGAATTGGGCCAATACCCCCTCCTTATTCGAATAGAAAAAAGAGCCATCAAATTTCTACTATGTCAAGAGATGAAACAAGAGAAGAGTCCCCTCAGCCAGCTGGTTCTGAGGCTCAGTTCACTAACAAAACCAACCTCATAGAGCCTCAGGATAGCACTCAGAAAATCTGGCCCAACCAAATCATCACAAAGCAAAAAGAAAAATATATCACCTATTGGAAAGACACCACAAAAAATCAAAGTAAACTTCAATGCTATTTGGCTCTAAACAGACAGTACATGGTGGCAGACTATCTGACCACTGTGACTGATAGAAAACTGAGAAAAACACTGACTAGGTACAGACTCAGTGAGCACAGTCTGGCTATAGAGACCGGTCGTCACAGGCAAACCTGGCTGCCCAGAGAGGACAGGCTGTGCTCACTCTGCCCCCGGGGAGAGGTAGAGACAGAGCTGCATTTCCTATTACACTGTGACAAATACTCAGACCTAAGAGAATCTTTCTTTCCCAAAATTATCATTCAGTACAACGAATTTGAAACTATAAAAGAGGAAGAAAAAATTCAATATTTATTGGGTGAAAAGCCAAAATGTGCAATTTTGGCAGCCAAATATGTGTCCTCCTGCCACAACCTGAGGGACAGCCAGTGAAAATTGTAATGTAATGTCAATAATATTTCCTGTTTTGTTTTGGCTTTCATAGCATGTAATGTGTCTTCTCAGTCAGGTTGAGACTGGTCGACTACTATTGCTTTAATGTATTGTTATTCTCATTAATATTGTTGTTGTAGTTGCTGTTAATGGTAATCCCATTTCCACTACTACTATTATTATTGCTGTTGGTCCCACCATTTTTGTTATATGTATACTTTGACAATGTAAGTAATTTTACTTGCCATGTCAATAAAGTCTGTTGAATTGAATTGAATTGAGAGAGAGAGAGAGAGAGAGAGAGAGACAGAGAGACAGAGAGACAGAGAGAGACTTGGAAGATGCTGACCACTGGTGTAAGAATGCTGTTATTACCTGGTAGTAACGCTGACTAAATGTCTAGATGACTAAATGGAGACAACATTTTAATAGCCTGAGTCAAAGAAAGCAGGCTGTAAACTCAGAAGATGTCATGAGTCCGACATGCACACACATCTCTACAAGGCCCTTGGAAGAATTTGGGCTGAATTGGTGCAACATGGGCTCAGTCAGCAAAGGCATAACATGGGCGGTTTGTTGTGATTTACAGCGATTGCGCAAACAGGCTTTCTCTGGCTCTTCAAGGCCTGAATGAGGCCAGTCTGCATAATGAAGTAACCAGCTATACAACATGCACACACACACACACACACACACACACACACACACACACACACACACACCAGTGTTACACAGTGAGGTAACCAGCGAAACTGGCACACCAGAGCAATTAAAGTACATATTTTAAAAACAAAGGCACAGCTAAAACAACCGGTCAGATATGGTTTCCAGTCAGCTTGCCATTCTATTTCACTATAATAGGACACTGTTGAGAACCAGTCAGGTTTTCAGTTACCGTCTGATCCAATGAGATATTTACTAATGAAAACCACTGGGCACAGACGAAACGAAACAAATACTAATCAATTGGACCCACTGTTACATTTGTTTCACTCCAATCCACCCCACATTGGCAAGATGCAAGTAATGGTCATGGTTTTAGCTGGGATGGGAGTGAGACATGGTGAAATGCAGCTGGGTTGGATCGGACCAAGTATGGCAGTTAGCTTTAGGAATCAGCTAAATTCATACATAACAGCTGAAATGGCAGAAAGATGCTCTCACAAAGCCAACAGTTCAACCGTCTGTAAAGGTTGATTGAGTTGATGGTTTTGCAACTATATGACATAACCTGTCTCTGTAGGAGATATAAGAGGAATTCCCATAAATATGAGTCTGGTTATATGGCTCCAGGAAGTTTGAGTTTAAGTTTGAGTTTAAGTGGCTGTTTGTAGAGCCTGGAGGCGACCGGGGGAAGCGTGAGATGCATATGGCATGATGTCATTACTAGCCAGAAGGCAGAAACGGAAAACTAGAGTCGCCACTGAAGTTCAACAGTGTGGATGGATGATACCATTTCCAAAGAGGATGGGGGGAGGGGACACCTATAAAGGGGAGGCGACACCTATTAAGAGGATGGAGGGAGGGGACACCGATAAAATGGAGGCGACACCTATTAAGAGGATGGGGGAGGGGACACCTATAAAGGGGAGTTGACACCTATTAAGAGGATGGGGGGAGGGGACACCTATAAAGGGGAGGCGACACCTATTAAGAGCATGGGGGGAGGGGACACCTATTAAGAGGATGGGGGGAGGGGACTCCTATTAAGAGGATGGAGGGAGGGGACACCTATTAAGAGGATGGGGGAGGGGACACCTATTAAGAGGATGGAGGGAGGGGACTCCTATTAAGAGGATGGAGGGAGGGGACACCTATTAAGAGGATGGAGGGAGGGGACACCTTTTAAGAGGATGGAGGGAGGGGACACCTATTAAGAGGATGGAGGGAGGGGACACCTATTAAGAGGATGGAGGGAGGGGACACCTATAAAGGGGAGGGAACACCTATAAAGAGGCTGGAGGGAATTTCCGCTAAGAATCACTGTTTCATCAGCCAAGGAAAAATACAGGATTAACTCTGCGATAACAGCTCTGTCACAACAGTTGATTTTCCAAGTAACATTTGCTTGTCTTCCTGTAACGTTTTTTTTCTCTTCTTGGCAGTCACTCTAATTGACTGTTTCCATGGACACACCCGATGCTAGATACTAACTGCTAAGTAAATGCTGCCAGCTACCTTACCTACTGTACCATACAGTAGCTGCAAGCAGAGTGGCTTAGTAGTTAGGGAAAACATCTGGCATTGCTAGTGTACCGATTCATTAACACACACATTCAGTAGCACTTATGCTATGTCCAAATGCTATGTTCAAATATTCAATATTGCTGTAATTTCTCAATCATGTCAAATAAGTGATTCAAGGAAGGGGAGAAAGGAAAGATGCATCCTTCAGGTGTTCAAATAGGACTAAATTATCATTTTGAGAGGTACAGGGAGATCACCTGCTTACAGATCTTAATTTGACCAGTATTGTCGCAGCAATATAATCCTGCAGCAACAGGATTTAAATGTTTAGTCCATAATGTTGCTTGATCGGTGGTTAGGATATTAGCTGGAAAAATTAGGCTACGTGAAAAGTTCAAGACTGTTAATATGTTAATAACTGTTAATACATTAACTGTTAATACTGCTAATGTGTTATTGCGTGTTTTCAGTTAATTTATGTAAATCATGAAGCTCATCTGGAGGGAAGCCAAAGTCATTTCGCTACCCAAGAGTGGTAAAGCAGCTTTTACTGGTTCTAACAGCAGACCTACAGTTGAAGTCGGAAGTTTACATACACTTAGGTTGGAGTCATTAAAACTCATTTTTCAACCACTCCACAAATTTCTTGTTAACAAACTATAGTTTTGGCAAGTCGGTTAGGACATCTACTTTGTACATGACACAAGTCATTTTTCCAATAATTGTTTACAGACAGATTATTTCACTTATAATTCACTGTATCACAATTCCAGTGGGTCAGAAGTTTACATAAACTAAGTTGACTGTGCCTTTAAACAGCTTGGAAAATTCCA
Source organism: Coregonus lavaretus (assembly GCF_964263955.1). Classification (NCBI taxonomy): domain Eukaryota; kingdom Metazoa; phylum Chordata; class Actinopteri; order Salmoniformes; family Salmonidae; genus Coregonus; species Coregonus lavaretus. The sequence continues at coordinate 6,293,905 of NC_140010.1, read as the reverse complement.
GAAAATGATGTCATGGCATTAGAAGCTTCTGATAGGCTTTTATTTTTATTTCACCTTTATTTAACCAGGTAAACCAGTTGAGAACAAGTTCTCATTTACAACTGCGACCTGGCCAAGATAAAGCAAAGCAGTGCGATAAAAACAACAACACAGAGTTACATATGGGGTAAAACAAAACAAAGTCAAAAATACAACAGAAATACATATATATACAGTGTGTGCAAATGTAGCAAGTTATGGAGGTAAGGCAATAAATAGGCTATAGTGCAAAATAATTACAATTAGTATTAACACTGGAATGATAGATGTGCAAGAGATGATGTGCAAATAGAGATACTGGGGTACAAATGAGCAAAATAAATAACAATATAGGGATGAGGTAGTTGGGCGGGCTAATTTCAGATGGGCTGTGTACAGGTGCAGTGATCGGTAAGCTGCTCTGACAACTGATGCTTAAAGTTAGTGAGGGAGATAAGTGTCTCCAGCTTCAGAGATTTTTGCAATTTGTTCCAGTCATTGGCAGCAGAGAACTGGAAGGAATTGCGGCCAAAGGAGGTGTTGGTTTTGGGGATGACCAGTGAGATATACCTGCTGGAGCGCAGACTACGGGTGGGTGTTGCTATGGTGACCAATGAGCTAAGATAAGGCGGGGATTTGCCTAGCAGTGATTTATAGATGGCCTGGAGCCAGTGGGTTTGGCAACGAATATATTTGGCGACGAATATTCTGATAGGCTAATTGACATAATTTGAGTCAATTGGAGGTGTACCTGTGGATGTATTTCAAGGCATACCTTCAAACTCAGTGCCTCTTTGCTTGACATCATGGGAAAATCAAAAGAAATCAGCCAACCTCAGAAAAAACATTGTAGACCTCCACAAGTCTGGTTCATCCTTGGGAGCAATTTCCAAACGCCTGAAGGTACCAGGTTCATCTGTACAAACAATAGCACGCAAGTATAAACACCATGGGACCGCGCAGCCGTCATACCGCTCAGGAAGGAGACGCGTTCTGTCTCCTAGAGATGAACATACTTTGGTGCAAAAAGTGCAAATCAATCCCAGAACAACAGCAAAGGACCTTGTGAAGATGCTGGGGACATGGGGACAAAGACCTTACTTTTTGGAGAAATGTCCTCTGGTCTGATGAAACACAAATATAACTGTTTGGCCATAATTACCATTGTTATGTTTGCAGGAAAAAGGGGGACGCTTGCAAGCCGAAGAACACCATCCCAACCGTGAAGCACGGGGGTGGCAGCATCATGCTGGGGGGGGGGGTGCTTTGCTAGATGGCATCATGAGGAAGGAAAATGATGTGGATATATTGAAGCAACATCTCAAGACATCAGTCAGGAAGTTAAAGCTTGGTCGCAAATGGGTCTTCCAAATGGACAATGACCCCAAGCATACTTCCAAAGTTGTGGCAAAATGGCTTAAGGACAACAAAGTCAAGGTATTGGAGTGGCCATTACAAAGCCCTGACCTCAATCCTATAGAAAATGTGTGGGCAGAACTGAAAAAGCGTGTGCGAGCAAGGAGGCCTACAAACCTGACTCAGTTACACCAGCTCTGTCAGGAGGAATGGGCAAAATTCACCCAACTTATTGTGGGAAGCTTGTGGAAGGCTACCCAAAATGTTTGACCCAAGTTAAACAATTTAAAGGCAATGCTACCAAATACTAATTGAGTGTATGTAAACTTCTGACCCACTGGGAATGTGATTAAATAAATCAAAGCTGAAATAAATCATTCTCTCTACTATTATTCTGACATTTCACATTCTTAAAATAAAGTGGTGATCCTAACTGACCTAAGACAGGGACATTTTACAAAGATTAAATGTCAGGAATTGTGAAAAACTGAGTTTAAAGGTTTTTGGCTAAAGTGTATGTAAACTTCCGACTTCAACTGTATCAGCTTGCTGCCAGCTCTTAGCAAACTGTTGGAAAAGTTGGTGTTTGACCAAATACAATGCTATTTCTCTGTAAACAAATTGACAACAGACTTTCAGCATGCTTATAGAGAAGGGCACTCAACATGTACTGCACTGACTCAAATGACTGATGATTGGTTGAAATAAATTGATAATAAGAAGATTGTGGGAGCTGTACTGTTAGATTTCAGTGCAGCCTTTGATATTATTGACCATAACCTATTGTTGAGAAAACATATGTTTTATGGTTTTTGAAGCTTCTCTAATGCCAAACATGTAGGGTGTGGTGTACAGCAGGGCAGCTCTCTAGGCCTTCTTTTCAATTTTTGGACCCCAGGAAAAGTAGCTGCTTTCAACAGCTAATGGGGATCCTTATAAAATACTAAATACCAAAAATCTGAATTTCCTCCGTTGCAAGAAAATCCTCAGCAACAAAAAAGTGATCAAATTAAGATCGTATACAGTGCCTTGCAAAAGTATTCATCCCCCTTGGCGTTTTTCCTATTTTGTTGCATTACAACCTGTAATTTAAATGGATTTTTATTTGGATTTCATGTAATGGACATACACAAAATAGTCCAAATTGGTGAAGTGAAATGAAAAAAAATTACTTGTTTCAAAAAATTCCAAAAAATAAATAAGTGGTGCGTGCATATGTATTCACCCCCTTTGCTATGAAGCCCCTAAATAAGATCTGGTGCAACGAATTACCTTCAGAAGTCACATAATTAGTTAAATAAAGTCCACCTGTGTGCAATCTAAGTGTCACATGATCTCAGTATATATACACCTGTTTTGAATGGCCCCAGAGTCTGCAACACTACTAAGCAAGGGGCACCACCAAGGAAGCGGCACCATGAAGACCAAGGAGCTCTCCAAACAGGTCAGGGACAAAGTTATGGAGAAGTACAGATCAGGGTTGGGAGCACCATTAAATCCATTATTAAAAAATGGAAAGAATATGGCACCACAACAAACCTGCCAAGAGAGGGCCACCCACCAAAACTCACAGACCAGGCAAGGAGGGCATTAATCAGAGAGCCAACAAAGAGACCCTGAAGGAGCTGCAAAGCTCCACAGCGGAGATTGGACTATCTGTCCATAGGACCACTTTAAGCCGTACACTCCACAGAGCTGGGCGTTACGGAAGAGTGGCCAGAAAAAAGCCATTGCTTGAAGAAAAAAATAAGCAAACACGTTTGGTGTTCGCCAAAAGGCATGTGGGAGACACCCCAAACATAGGAAAGAAGGTACTCTGGTCAGATGAGACTACAATTTAGCTTTTTGGCTATCAAGGAAAATGCTATGTCTGGCGCAAACCCAACACCTCTCATCACCCCGAGAACACCATCCCCACAGTGAAGCATGGTGGTTGCAGCATCATGCTGTGGGGATGAGAGAGGAGCTGGTCAGGCAAAGGGTGAGGTCGTCGTCGGGTGAGGTAGTCGGGTAAGCTTGGCTTTATACATAGTTTGGGCTTTGTCGAGTAAGGCTAAAACTATGTATTTAGATTGTAGTTAGGTATTGTAGGTAGTTATCGTGGGTTGTTGTATGTAATTATTGTAGGTTAGTATTGTATTCGGCTGAGCCCGGCGTAGCACGAAGCTAGCTGGCTAAACCACCACCTGGACTAGCTGGCGGATAGCTACTGGCAACTATTAGCAACAGTATAGTTGTTTTACGCCTGAGAGTGCCTGTAATTATGCCAGCTGGCTGCCTACAATAGTTACATACAATAATTGCCTACCATTCAGCTGTTTTCTAACCTCATTGTCTGAACCGTTAACGCTAGGTAGTAAGTGGCTACTGTGCTTGAAATTTAGCTAGCTTGTTGCTACCTGGATAGCAACTAGTATACAATAGCTGGAACGACCTCGCGAACAGACGCGAACTGGCTGAGTCAATTCAGTGGCTAGCTTTGCACTTGGCTAGCTAACAGTAGCTGCTAGGGGTAAGTCATAACATACATTTGTGTTTTTTGGTAGCCATAGTCGTTCAAGGAACTCGGGACATGGGTGACTAGTTAACGTTAGTTTGGCTCTCTCTGTGTGTTCGTGCCGTGAAAGGAGGGGTTTCTTCTTTGTCTGAAAGCAATGGCTAGCTAGTATGCTAACTATTCTAGCTAACTAACTGGCTGAATAAGTTGTCGACGGACTCGCTCAAGCTGTCGGGACTAACCCACAACGTTAGACACGGACACAAACGATCTGCTTGGCGTGCTGACACACTGGTGGTTTGTTGTGGCCGAGTATTGGTGCTAAACCGTGTTGTTGGAGTCCGGCATGCTAGCTGGCTGCGGCATCTTATGGCTAGGTGCCCTGGACGATTTTCACGGAAGAATACTGTACCTAGTCAGCTAGCTGAATAAACTAAGTTAGTCTATTCCTAGAAAACATTGAACCGCTGTAGTTTACAACAATTATAGTTTCTGAGGTGGAAGTTGGGAGAGTTATATTTGGGTGTTGTGGTGAGGGAGGCCCCGCTCTCTCCTTTCCCAGATGTTTAGTTCATTTCATTCCGATCTCCTTTGCATTATTGTAGCCATTTTCTGCAGCCTGTCAACTATGCCTCTGTCTATCCCTGTTCTCTCCTCTCCGTACAGGCTATACAAACGCCTCACACCGCGTGGCTGCTGCCTCTCTAACCTGGTGGTCCCTGCACGCACCACCCACTTGGAGTTCCAGGTCTCAGGCAGCCTCTGGAACTGCCGTTCTGCTGCCAACAAGGCAGAGTTAATCTCAGCCTATGCTCCCCTCCAGTCCCTCGACTTCTTGGCGCTGACGGAAACATGGATTACCACTGAGAACACTGCTACTCCTACTGCTCTCTCCTCATCTGACCATGTGTTCTCGCATACCCCGAGAGCATCTGGTCAGCGGGGTGGTGGCACAGGAATCCTCATCTCTCCCAAGTGGACTTTCTCTATTTTTCCCCTGACCCATCTGTCTATCTCCTCATTTGAATTCCATGCTGTCACAGTCACTAACCCATTCAAGCTTAACATCTTTATCATTTATCGCCCTCCAGGTTCCCTTGGAGAGTTCATCAATGAGCTTGATGCCTTGATAAGTTCCTTTCCTGAGGATGGCTCACCCCTCACAGTTATGGGGGACTTCAACCTCCCTACGTCTACCTTTGACTCATTTCTCTCTGCCTCCTTCTTTCCACTCCTCTCCTCTTTTGACCTCACCCTCTCACCGTCCCCTCCTACTCACAAGGCAGGCAATACGCTTGACCTCATCTTTACTAGATGCTGTTCTTCTGCTAATCTCACTGCAACTCCCCTCCATGTCTCCGACCACTACTTTGTATCCTTTTCTCTCTCGCTCTCCTCCAACACTACTCACTCTGCCCCTACTCAGATGGTAATGCGCCGTCGCAACCTTCGCACTCTCTCTCCCGCTACTCTCTCCTCTTCCATCCTATCATCTCTTCCCTCTGCTCAATCCTTCTCCCTCCAATCTCCTGATTCTGCCTCCTCAACCCTCCTCTCCTCCCTTTCTGCATCCTTTGACTCTCTATGTACCCTATCCTCCCGGCCGGCTCGGTCCTCCCCTCCAGCTCCGTGGCTTGATGACTCATTGCGAGCTCACAGAACAGGGCGGCCGAGCGGAAATGGAGGAAAACTAGACTCCCTGCGGACCTGTCTTCTTTTCACTCCCTCCTCTCTACATTTTCTTCATCTGTTTCTGCTGCTAAGGCCACTTTCTACCACCCTGTCTTCTTTTCACTCCCTCCTCTCTACATTTTCTTCATCTGTTTCTGCTGCTAAGGCCACTTTCTACCACTCTAAATACCAAGCATCTGCCTCTAACCCTAGGAAGCTCTTTGCCACCTTCTCCTCTCTGCTGAATCCCCCCCCCCCCCCCTCCTCCCTCTCTGTGGATGACTTCGTCAACCCTATGCTTTGACTTCTTTCTCCCCTCTCTCTCCAGATAAAATCTTGCGACTTGTGACGGCCGGCCGCCCAACAACCTGCCCGCTTGACCCTATCCCCTCCTCTCTTCTCCAGACCATCTCCGGTGACCTTCTCCCTTACCTCACCTCGCTGATCAACTCATCCTTGACCGCTGGCTATGTCCCTTCCGTCTTCAAGAGAGCGAGAGTTGCACCCCTTCTCAAAAAACCAACACTCGATCCCTCTGATGTCAACAACTACAGACCAGTATCCCTTCTTTCTTTTCTCTCCAAAACCATTGAGCGTGCCGTCTTTAGCCAACTCTCTTGCTATCTCTCTCAGAATGACCTTCTTGATCCAAACCAGTCAGGTTTCAAGACTGGTCATTCAACTGAGACTGCTTTTCTCTGTGTCACAGAGGCTCTCCGCACTGCTAAAGCTAACTCTCTCTCCTCTGCTCTTGTCCTTCTAGACCTGTCTGCTGCCTTTGATACTGTGAACCATCAGATCCTCCTCTCCACCCTCTCCGAGCTGGGCATCTCCGGCGCGGCTCACTCTTGGATTGCATCCTACCTGACCGGTCGCTCCTACCAAGTGGCGTGGCGAGAAGCTGTCTCCGCACCACGTGCTCTCACCACTGGTGTCCCCCAGGGCTCAGTTCTAGGCCCTCTCCTATTCTCGCTATACACCAAGTCACTTGGCTCTGTCATATCCTCACATGGCCTCTCCTATCATTGCTATGCAGACGACACACAACTAATCTTCTCCTTTCCCCCTTCTGATAACCAGGTGGCGAATCGCATCTCTGCATGTCTGGCAGACATATCAGTATGGATGACGGATCACCACCTCAAGCTGAACCCTGGCAAGACGGAGCTGCTCTTCCTCCCGGGGAAGGACTGCCCGTTCCATGATCTCGCCATCACGGTTGACAACTCCGTTGTGTTCTCCTCCCAGAGTGCGAAGAGCCTTGGCGTGACCCTGGACAACACCCTGTCGTTCTCCGCTTACATCAAGGCGGTGACCCGATCCTGTAGGTTCATGCTCTACAACATTCGGAGAGTACGACCCTGCCTTACACAGGAAGCGGCACAGGTCCTAATCCAGGCACTTGTCATCTCCCGTCTGGATTACTGCAACTCGCTGTTGGCTGGTGTCACGATCGTCAGGGAGAGACCAATGCGCAGCGTTGAAGGTGAACATATTATATTTATTAAATGATCACACGATCAAAACAACAAACGAAAAAACGTGACGTCTATGGTTTAAACACAAACCAACACGAACAAGAAACCACAAACACAAAGTGAAAGACAGACAGTTAAATATGGCTCCCAATCAGAGACAACCAGCTGACACTCGTTGCCTCTGATTGGGAGTCACTCAGGCCAACATAGAAATACAAACATAGAATACACACCCTGGCTCAACATAACAGTGTCCCCAGAGCCAGGGCGTGACAGTACCCCCCCCTAAAGGCGCGGACTCCGACCGCGCCAACTAAATACCACAGGGGAGGGACCGGGTGGGCACTCCGCCTTGGCGGCGGATCCGGCTCCGGGCCTGATCCCCACTCCCTCTCCAACCCCCCAAAGTACCCCTGGTCCGGTCTGGCCCCGCTGGCCGGAGCTGGACTGCACACTGATGGAGCGGATTGCTCTAGCTCCGGCGTAACGCATCTGACCGGTGCCGGACCAGGCACCAGTGGAACAGGCACAGGCCGTGCCGGACCGACGACGCACACCACTGGCTTGGTGTGGGGAACAGGCACGGGCCGTGCTGGACTGACGACGCACACCACTGGCTTGGTGTGGGGAGCAGGAGCGGGCCGGACAGGGCTGACGAAACGCACCACAGACTTGGTGCGGGGAGCAGGAATGGGCCGGACTGGGCTGGCGACGCGCACCACAGACTTGGTGCGGAGAGCAGGAACGGGCCGGACAGGGCTGACGAAACGCACCACAGACTTGGTGCGGGGAGCAGGAATGGGCCGGACTGGGCTGGCGACGCGCACCACAGACTTGGTGCGGAGAGCAGGAACGGGCCGGACAGGGCTGACGAAACGCACCACAGACTTGGTGCGGGGAGCAGGAATGGGCCGAGCCGGGCTGACGAAACGCACCACAGACTTGGTGCGAGGAGCAGGAATGGGCCGAGCCGGGCTGACGAAGCGCACCACTGACTTGGTGCGGGGAGCAGGAACGGGCCGAGCCGGGCTGACGAGACGCACCACAGACTTGGTGCGGGGAGCAGGAATGGGCCGGACTGGGCTGGCGACGCGCACCACAGACTTGGTGCGGAGAGCAGGAACGGGCCGGACAGGGCTGACGAAACACACCACAGACTTGGTGCGGGGAGCAGGAACAGACCGGACCGTACTGGGGACACACACCACTGGCCTTACACCGGGATCTGGAACGGGCCGGACCGGACTGGTAACACACCCCAGTACCTCTCGCCGTGCCTCTCCACCTTCCATCCCCTCTTCGACCAGTGGCCCCCGTAACCTGGCGGCCTCCTCTGCCAACCCGCTGGACCGCTCTATCGCGGCCTCCTGCTGCCCCGACGTCGTGAGCCCCCCCCTAAAAAATTTCTGGGGGTCTCTCCTCCCCGTGGGCCAGGCCTCTATCGTTTTCGCCCAACTCTCGCTCCTCTGTCTCCAACTCCCGCTATTCAGCTCCTCAATGGGCTTGACCCAGTCGAAGCTCTTCCTCAACTGTTCCCAAGTCCACCCTCTCTGCTCCTCACTAGGCTTGACCCAGTCGAGGTTGCCACGGAGATCTGCTAGCGATGGCTCCTGGACACGCTGCTTGGTCCGGTTTTGGTGGTTTCTTCTGTCACGATCGTCAGGGAGAGACCAATGTGCAGCGTTGAAGGTGAACATATTATATTTATTAAATGATCACACGATCAAAACAACAAACGAAAAAACGTGACGTCTATGGTTTAAACACAAACCAACACGAACAAGAAACCACAAACACAAAGTGAAAGACAGACAGTTAAATATGGCTCCCAATCAGAGACAACCAGCTGACACTCGTTGCCTCTGATTGGGAGTCACTCAGGCCAACATAGAAATACAAACATAGAATACACACCCTGGCTCAACATAACAGTGTCCCCAGAGCCAGGGCGTGACAGCTGGGCTCCCTGCCTGTGCCATTAAACCCCTACAACTCATCCAGAATGCCGCAGCCCGTCTGGTGTTCAACCTTCCCAAGTTCTCTCACATCACCCCGCTCCTCCGCACACTCCACTGGCTTCCAGTTGAAGCTCGCATCTGCTACAAGACCATGGTGCTTGCCTACGGAGCTGTGAGGGGAACGGCACCTCCGTACCTTCAGGCTCTGATCAGTCCCTACACCCAAACGAGGGCATTGCGTTCATCCACCTCTGGCCTGCTGGCTCCCCTACCTCTGCTGAAGCACAGTTCCCGCTCAGCCCAGTCAAAACTGTTCGCTGCTCTGGCACCCCAATGGTGGAACAAGCTCCCTCACGACGCCAGGACAGCGGAGTCACTCACCACCTTCCGGAGACATTTGAAACCCCACCTCTTTAAGGAATAGCTGGGATAGGATAATGTAACACCACCCCCCCCCCCCCCCCCACCAAAAAAAAACAAAAAAAAACATTGTAAAGTGGTTAACCCACTGGCTATAACGTGAATGCACCAATTTGTAAGTCGCTCTGGATAAGAGCGTCTGCTAAATGACGTAAACGTAAACTATGTATTTCATCGGCAGGGACTGGGAAACTGGTCAGAATTGAAGGAATGATGGATGGTGCTAAATACAGGGAAATTCTTGAGGGAAACCTGTTTCAGTCTTCCAGAGATTTGAGACTGGGACGGAGGTTCAACTTCCAGCAGGACAATGACCCTAAGCATACTGCTAAAGCAACACTCGAGTGGTTTAAGGGGAAACATTTAAATGTCTTGGAATGGCCTATTCAAAGCCCAGACCTCAATCCAATTGAGAATCTGTGGTATTACTTAAAGATTGCTGTACACCAGCGGAACCCATCCAACTTGAAGGAGATGGAGCAGTTTTGCCTTGAAGAATGGGCAAAAATCCCTGTGGCTATATGTGCCAAGCTTATAGAGACATACCCCAAGAGACTTGCAGCTGTAATTGCTGCAAAAGGTGGCTCTACAAAGTATTGACTTGGGGGGGGGGGTGAATAGTTTTCAGTTTTTTTGTCTTATTTCTTGTTTGTTTCACAACAAAAAATATTTTGCATCTTCAAAGTGGTAGGCATGTTGTGTAAATCAAATGATACAAACCCCCAAAAAATCAATTTTAATTCCAGGTTGTAAGGCAACAAAATAGGGAAAATGCCAAGGGGGGTGAATACTTTCGCAAGCCACTGTATATGTACTTTGCCCAGCATTGAGAACGATAATGGATATATAAAGAATACATAGTGAATAATGAATAATTATAATGAATAACAAGGCAACATGTTGGGTCTTGACAGTGTTTGCAACATGCGTACCAAATTGTGTTACAATACAAATATCTGTGACTGATTTATATGCATTTATGTGCCAGACCACGTCCATGTGAATGTTTATTGGTCAATAGTGGCCATGTTGTTTTAGGTACCAGTCTGGAAAATATTGCGTTGAGGGTCCATAGATGCCACATATCAAGTTTCGTAAATATCGGTCCTTCGCTGCCAGAGGAGTAGAGTTTTAAGTGTTTTTCACAACATTCTAAATGGCGAAAAATCCATCATGGTGGATCTTATGGGTCCCTGAGGCAAATGTGTTCCTTGTGAGGAGAGGGACCTATGTACCGAATGTCATGACTTTAGGTCAAACAGGGCGAGGGGCGTGACCTTTCAAAGTTTGCATTTTCAATCGCTTTTTAAAGCGTCACCATCTGGCCAATCAGTGTAATTTTGTAAATGCCGGATCTCTATGGCAGGATGCATCATTCACACAAGTTTGGTAAAAATCGGGCCAGTACTGTCTGAGATATGGCGTGTGACGAGCGTACAAACGTTCTAACAGACGGAGACAGATCCACAGTCCCCTCCTCGATTTCAACGTGGGGACAATGAATACATCAATAAACAGAAAGATTAGTAAATAAAGGGTGGTTAGGTCATCTGCTTACCTTCCCCAGTAGGACGGCCATCTTGTGTCTCCAGCGTCCCTTGTTGAGTGAAGCCACTCTGATCCACAGGTTGAGCTGGGAGTTGTACATCCACACGTCTCTGCCGTTGATACGACCCCCTGGAACACACACACACACACACACAAACACAGACACACACACACACACACACACACAACACTGTTAGCCTTGAGTCTGCGTGACTCTGGTCGGTGTTAGCCCAATGAGCTAAAGCCTAGGCATTAACACTGGGAGGTAGCACAAAGGTCTCAGGCAAGGTGACTCATCTTGTGAGAGTGTAGTTCACCGAACCACCTCTACTACAACAGTGTTTCAACTTTGTCATTGTGTTGTCTTGTCATTGTCTTCTTCGGCTGTTTTTACTCATCTGAAAACTGTTTTGTCTGAGACCAACAAAAAAAACAAAGCAAGCATCAATCCTAAAATCTGTCCAATTCAATCCAAGTTGATCTTGAGTTGATCTTGAACAACATCCAAACTGTGCATGGGTTATGTATTTGGGCTCAAATGTCAAGGTCACATTTAGTGAGGCACAGCTGACTCTGTCTAATCTGAGTTAAAAGTTTGAGCTAGGCTTCATGGGTAATCCTGCTAATCAGTCTACTCTGACACGAAGCAAACAAAACACACGCATACACACACGCAACCTGATAAAAAAAAGACGAAATTACAACACACACGTATAGCACATAAACACACACAGAGACACACACAGACACACACCCTGGCCTATTACACTTCTTTATAAAGCAGCAGTTGGATGATTTCCTCTACTCCCTGTCTCTGGGCAAACATGTACTTTAAGGAACTGTTTTTTTTCTCTTCTCCTCAGCAAGAAGCAACAACAACATGTGTAGTTAAACCAACCAGGTTGCAGACACGTTGCTAGCAAGCTCTGACACAACACCTCACTCCCTCCCTCTTTCTCTCCCTCTCGCTATCGCTCGCTCTCTCCTTCCCTTCATCACTCGCTCGATTGCTCTCTCTCTCTCTCCTTCCATTCCTCTCTCTCGCTCTCTCTCTCTCTCTCTCTCTCTCTCTCTCTCTCTCTCTCTCTCTCTCTCTCTCTCTCTCTCTCTCTCTCTCTCTCTCTCTCTCTCTCTCTCTCTCTCTCTCTCTCTCTCTCTCTCTCTCTCTCTCTCTCTCTCCTCCCTCCCTCCCTCCCTCCCTCCCTCCCTCCCTCCCTCCCTCCCTCAGCACCTGCCTGCTGTTCCTTTACAGCCTGAGTCAATCAAAAGGCCCCACTGATCCTTGTGAAAACAAAGACATCACTAAACCAACAGGACTTTTTTGCTAACACAATAGAAACAATGGAATAGATGCAGGGTAAACGGACAGTTCAACAAATCATGTTTGACTGTTTTCATGTTTAACATGACTCTATGTTTTTGAGAGAAGTCATGAAATAGGTCAAGTTTTTCCCTGTACATGAGTTCCCTCTGACTTGATATGAAGATGTTGGGAGATTGACATGAATGCTGAGTGTCACAGAAAGAAAACCCTCATCAGAATCATCCTACTGGCTCAGGGCAAACTGATTTCTTCTAAACAAACAGATGGTTCAGTGTTTGTGAAGCTGTGTTGAGAGAGAGAGAGTAGAGGAGAAACGATTAACCAGGGGGTCATGCATGTTAGCCAGACTCAGCCTCAACAGAATCCCAAAACAACAATATGAACAATAACATCCCACTGGGCACACACTGGTTGTATCAACGTTGTGTCCACTTAATTTCAATGAAATCACGTTGAACCAACGTGGAATAGACATTGAATTGACATCTGTGCCCAGCGGGAAGCAACAAAACCAGATGATAAGTCCTATGGTGACATAAAGACATATTCATAACATTGACAAGTATAATTATGCATGTCTTAATGACAATATATGATACATCAAATATAATTGCCAAGCTGGTAAACATTAAGATCAGAAGTCCCATCTTCATTTCACTCCTCCACACCTGCTCCAACTGCTAGAGCTTATCTTCTAACAATGAAATGAAATTATTTCTCAATCCGTCACAGTCTGTTGGTCTTAGAATGGGTGTTTAGCCATAATTAAGAAAGGGTGTCTATAGAGCCTCAGAGGCTGTCTGTGTCCTGCAGTGAGCAGCAACATGACCTCAGAGGCTGGCTGTGTCCTGCAGCGAGCAGCAACATGACCTCAGAGGCTGTCTGTGTACTGCAGCGAGCAGCAACATGACCTCAGAGGCTGGCTGTGTACTGCAGCGAGCAGCAACATGACCTCAGAGGCTGTCTGTGTACTGCAGCGAGCAGCAACATGACCTCAGAGGCTGGCTATGTCCTGCAGTGAGCAGCAACATGACCTCAGAGGCTGGCTGTGTCCTGCAGTGAGCAGCAACATGACCTCAGAGGCTGGCTGTGTCCTGCAGCGAGCAGCAACATGACCTCAGAGGCTGTCTGTGTACTGCAGCGAGCAGCAACATGACCTCAGAGGCTGGCTGTGTACTGCAGCGAGCAGCAACATGACCTCAGAGGCTGTCTGTGTACTGCAGTGAGCAGCAACATGACCTCAGAGGCTGGCTGTGTCCTGCAGCGAGCAGCAACATGACCTCAGAGGCTGTCTGTGTACTGCAGCGAGCAGCAACATGACCTCAGAGGCTGGCTGTGTACTGCAGCGAGCAGCAACATGACCTCAGAGGCTGGCTGTGTACTGCAGCGAGCAGCAACATGACCTCAGAGGCTGTCTGTGTACTGCAGGGAGCAGCAACATGACCTCAGAGGCTGTCTGTGTACTGCAGTGAGCAGCAACATGACCTCAGAGGCTGGCTGTGTACTGCAGTGAGCAGCAACATGACCTCAGAGGCTGGCTGTGTCCTGCAGTGAGCAGCAACATGACCTCAGAGGCTGGCTGTGTACTGCAGCGAGCAGCAACATGACCTCAGAGGCTGGCTGTGTACTGCAGCGAGCAGCAACATGACCTCAGAGGCTGGCTGTGTACTGCAGCGAGCAGCAACATGACCTCAGAGGCTGTCCAGAAAAAAACAAATGTGTTGGTTTCTTTTTTTGTATTCAGCTAAGCCGGTTTATTGGTTGCATTCATGTTGTCCATTGAGACAAACCTCTGAGGCACTGAGTGACTACTATCATTAAATGCTCCACACATCAACAGCCAGCTGTCAACTGGGCAGATGGGGCTACAGACAGAGGCTCGTGTTTGATCCTGACGTCACACAAACCAAACAATGGACAATGCTGTATGTCCCAGTCCTCTGATTCCCCTTCTGTCCACCCATAGGAATAGACTGGATAGTGGAAACCAGTCGTTTTTTGAGAAAATAATTTTTTGTGAAAACGCTGGCTGAAACATAATGCCATGTGACTTCCATCAGAGAATTATTTTAGGTGAAGACTGAGGATAGGACAAAGTAGATGAAGTCATAGTCAACAGCCATTGTTATGTGTGAGTGGTGGGTAGTGGTATGTGACTATTATATAACCCTCTAATAGTGGTGTCTGTCAGTCAGTCAGTCAAGGTACTGTTACTAATCAACTGATAATCACATTGGTCTCTCCATCTCTACTCCATCTCTATAGACTACCACCCTCTGGCTCCTGTCTGTCTCCAAATAACAAACAGAGCATATGATAAGAACCAGTTTTCAAGACAAAAAAACAAAACAAATAAACTTCAAACACTTCAAAGTGCACCATGATGTTGAACCTACTCATTAAGCTTCCAAACCAGGTCTGTTCTCACAGGAAGGAAGTGTTCCTACTGAGCATCAACTCCTACACAGGAGGACGGACCGTCACGTTAAAAACACCCCTTAGGAAAAGTCAAGGAGAGGGGCATGCCGAGACACAGGAGGCAAAGGTGATTTATTTGACAGCTTTCTCAGAAATGTAGGTATAGTACAGTAGATCATTACGGTCGATCTCTGAGTTATTTTGAACATTCCAACTACTGTCAAATACAATCACTGGTGTGTTCTGGAATTCTGGATTTGCAGGAATCCAGTGAAATTAGCGTTGGTTGGGTTGGTTAATGTGGTCAAATGGCCACCCAAATCTCCCACTGACATCAGTTCAGGTTAGGATACCCACAGTGGTGAGCAGAGAGGTGAACCGTTTGGTCATATTGTGGTCATTGACAGTGAGTGTTGAGAGCTGAAGTATGCAGTCACTGTGGGAAAGATGTTTAGGGTCATGGTCACAGTCACGGTTCATCTCATTCTGATCCTATTGAAGACTGGGCTTTACTGCAGCTGTACTGATGGACACCCTCCAGAGTAGGTGTGTGAGAGCCACAGAGGGAAGAAGAGAGAGAAGGGGGGACAGAGGGAGAGAAGGTGAGAGAGAGGAAAGGAGAGGGGGGGACTGAGGGAGAGAGAGAGAGAGAGAGAGAGAGAGAGAGAGAGAGAGAGAGAGAGAGAGAGAGAGAGAGGGCGGGATAGAGAGAGAGAGGGACAGAGGGAGAGAGAGAGAGAGGGGCAATAAAGGGGGAAAATGTTGTAGATAAAGTTAGAGAAAGAAAGGAGGGGAAAGGGAAAGAAACTAGTAGAACTAATGGGGAGAGAGAAAGACCAATGAAGAATGAGAGAGGGTAATAAATAATAAGAGGAGGAATGAGTGACCGAAAGAGAGAGAGCAAGAGATATGAGAGGGAGGGAGGGAGGGAGGGGGACAATATGTTGACATTTCCAGGCATGGCTTGCGGGTAGATTGATAGCGCACACGTGAGGACATGTAGAGCACAAGACATAAACACTGAACTCTTTCCCTCAAGGCCAGACTGTGAACTTACAGGGAAAGCCTGAGGTTTGGTATTACATTGGAACCCGTTCTGTTTTCATCAGGGACTGTAGATGACGTTATCCTACTGATGCCCTGTTAAACTTGGGCCCACTGAGGCTTTAAAAAGGGCAGTTTGCGCCACACTTGGTCAGCACACTTTTCCCAGTATTAATCAGCCCGGTCAAATGGCTATAAAAGCCCTGGGTAGAAGTTCCTCATTGGCTCAGATCTAGGATCAGCTTACCTTCCGTAAACCCTAACCTCAACCATTAGAGGGTAAGACTCAGACTGACCATAGATCAGCATTTATGAGCAATTTTATCCTCGAAAGCTATAAAGCACAAAGAGCCGTGTGACCCTGACTCTTGGCCAATGGGAAAAGATGGAATGAGTGAGCTGGCCAATAAGGGCCTCCCTGGGCACCGCGCCTGCAGAGTGTGTCCAGATGTTGCTCTCACATTTTCCTCTTATAAAAAAACAAAAAACACATGGCTAACATTACATTACATTACTCCCTTTTCTTCACTCCACAGAGAGGGAAGACATATCTGAGTACTCTACAGCTGTGTGTCTCAATAGGCTGTAAAATAATTATTCCCTTAGCTGGTCTCCTTTCTTGAATGACTGAGTTTTTCATTTTTTCCTGGTCGGACCAGCGATTCCTGTCTCTATTAATGGCCATCTGGACTGGTAGCATAGGTTATAGTGATAGGTAGAGCCCTATCCAATCATTCTAGCTATCTGTGGTCATTAAGCAGATGATACAAGGGAAGGATGTTACTACAATTAACCAATTAAAGTAGATGGCTCCCATGTATACTTCCTGGCATTTCCTGATCTCTTTCTTGACATAACCAATTCATGATGACATATTCCATGACTAATCCTTGTTTAGGATGGCAGACTGTCAGCCAACAGACGAGGAGCTCACCTGAGACCAGGATGTCGTTACGCAGGGCACAGACGGCGTACTCTGACTTGGTGAACTCTGGGAGCTTGGCCAGGGACTTCCACTCTCCCGTCACAGGGTCGTAACACTCTGTATAGGGCAGGTTGAACCCTCCCACCCTCTCACAGCCCCCCACCACCACGATCACCTCTGAGAAGCCTGTTGACCTGCAGATAGAGGGAAGGAGGAAGGAGGGGAGAGAGAGAGAGAGAGAGAGAGAGAGAGAGAGAGAGAGAGAGAGAGAGAGAGAGAGAGAGAGAGGAGAGAGAGAGAGAGAGAGAGAGAGAGAGAGAGAGAGAGAGAGAGAGAGAAAGAGAGAGAGAGAAAGAGAGAGAGAGAATAAACCAACAATAGAGTAACAAGACTCATCAAAATAAACCTAACACTAGTCGCTGTGGAGAAATAAGACGACAGCACAGAAAGACTACACATAGCAACATTACACAACACAGCACAACTCCAGAGGAACATACACAATGCAGGTGACTGTGGGAAAACGAGACAGCAATGAGATACAACTAAGCAACACCACAATACAGGCCAGTCAGTTTGATTTATGACTAGAGTGAAAAAGAGAAGGCAGTACGCTGCACAGCTATAGACTGGTAATTCACAACGTGTAATATGTCATACTTTATTCACATGATTGTACTTGTCTACCTGGCAAAAGACTCAAAATACACATTCTTCATAACAACAGAAATAACCTACTAAAGACCACTGAATATCAATGACCTCAATAAACCAACTGAATGCTTCTCTATCTGCCTCACTGTTTGGAAAGTGCATGCCAGGGCTATGACATGATTTCCTTCGGTTGGGGGGAGCGATTCACTGCAACTCCACACTATGTGGTACTGTCAAGAATCCTTAATCCTTTATAATTAAACTTCAGAATATCCTAACTCTAAATCAAACTCAATGACATTTAACCTTGATTTATACAGGGAGTCAATTTGCTAGCCAACAACATGTTTTCTTACACTTTCCCCATACCTTTCCCCTACATTCCCCCTTTCTGTTTAGACACAGCACTGGTAATGACGAGTGCAGGTCATAGGTAAGAAGCTGAGGTCAGGGGTGTGTGGAGCTAAACTCAGGTGAGTGATCCACAGAGAGCATTCAGAGCCCCAGGCTTTCCCCAGAGATGGGGGCCCTGTTGGGGGCTGAAAGTTGGTGATGGCATGCATCTGTTGGCAAGAGCTGGAACTAGGGGTCCTGGGGCTACACACACAGACACAGACACAGACACAGACACAGACAGACAGACAGACACAGACAGACAGACAGACAGACAGACAGACAGACAGACAGACAGACAGACAGACAGACAGACAGACAGACAGACAGACACAGACAGACACAGACAGACACGGACAGACACATACACAGACAGACAGACAGACAGACACAGAAAGACACAGACAGACAGACCCAGACAGACCCAGACAGACACAGACAGACGGCAGGCTCCACGCCAGTTCTGATCTGCCTGGATACTGACACGGTACTCTTGAGAGAGACACGTCACCTCCCTGCTAGCTAACTGGCACCCAGCGTCAAATAATACTTAACCCAGACAACTCCGCAGGCAGGAGAAAAGCACTGTTGAAACCAGTGACAGGAGAAAAGCACTGTTGAAACCAGTGACGTCTAAAAAAGCAGACGTGTCTATGTGGCTTTAAAGACCAGTTGAACTGATCTGCTAACACTCATCACACATACTCTAACATGTAACACAGAATACATAAAGACACGTCCAGAACATTCTCTGTGGATGAACTCATCACACACACTCATATGATCCTATGTATATCGTACACAAACAAAACGGGGCTGTATGTGACTCGCTGCTTCACTACTGCTATTAAAACAAGACCCAATGTACGAATGGTTAAGGCTACAAAGGCTTGCAACATAGCCGTTATTCTGGCAGAAAAACTGGAATGTGTATGGACAAGCTCTTCCACCTCATGACACAATTTCATTACAAAACATGACTATAAAACAAACCTCTGTGTCTGCACAATAACACTGCAGGCACACATTCATGTTGTAACCCAAAACCATCTACTGTGGAGGAGAAAACAGTGGAATACTGAGTCTGACATTCTTCCTCTTATCTTTCACTCATCTCTGTCTTATCCCTTTCTTTCTTTCTTTCTCTCTCTCTCTCTCTCTCTCTCTCTCTCTCTCTCTCTCTCTCTCTCTCTCTCTCTCTCTCTCTCTCTCTCTCTCTCTCTCTCTCTCTCTCTCTCTCTCTCTCTCTCTCTCTCTCTCTCTCTCTCTCTCTCTCTCTCTCTCTCTCTCTCTCTCTCTCTCTCTCTCTCTCTCATCTTTCTCCTCACAGAGACAAAGGTGGGTGGTTCTTTACCTGAGCTGAGAGCAAAGTGGCAGTGGTTTTTGTTTGCAAACAGACATTTCCTATCCTTCTTTTTAGGATTAGAGTTAATCCCCATAAAATGATTGTGACAGATGAGTGATGAGCCAAGAGGAATTAGAGATGACATATAATCTGTCTTCCAGTTGACTTGCAGGGAAGAAGGAACTGTACCGTGTTCAGTCACAACACTTCCTCATATCTGAGTGGGCCCTAGTGCCTTCAGGGCCTTACAATAAATAGAGGACTATTTGAAGACATGAGGTGAACTCTGCCCTACCTAGATCTGTTGAATTGTTCTATCCCAAAAGCTGTGCCAAATCAATTTCCCCTTGAGGAACAATACAGTTCTATTGAATTGATTGACTGATCAAGTCTCTGAACTACACCTCCCAACATCCCCTGCACTGTACCTGCGTGGGCGGGTCCTGGGGGACATCATCTCGTTGCCCAGTACGTGGTACCGCCGGGCCTCGTGGAGGAGCTGGTAGCACTCTGGCGCCGTCTGGATGATCTGGTCTCCTTCCACTGTCTGGACAAAGTAGTTGGGGTGCAGCAGGGGCAGCCGGACGTGGTGCAGCAGGTCCTTAAGCACGGGCCTCCGGGGCTCCACACTGTGGTACACCCAGCGCATCACCGCCTCAAACACCACCTCCTCCTTCCCGATGGTCAGTTCGTCACTGCAGATGTACTCCTCCAACTCATCTCTCCTCAGGTCCAGGAACTCCTCGTGCTGGGCCACGTCAGGAAAGTTGGCCAGGGCGTACGAGCGGCAGCGGCTGGCCAGCTGTTTCAGAGCGTGGGCATCGGCGAAGCGTTGGATGCCCAAGCAGTTGCAGGGGTCGAGTTGGTCTTCCAGGAACTTGGCGCAGGCGTCGCGGAGCGTGGAGATCTGGAAGAGGCTGGAGGTCTCGAAGAGGAACTGCACGTTGTCGGTGGTGATCTTGGCGCGGCCCGTGTAGACGTAGCTGAGGAAAGAGTCCATGGCCTCGGCCAGGATGCCGTTGATCTCCACCAGCATCTCACGCGACTCGCGGTGGTCGTTGCAGAACATGGCGCGGAAGTAGGAGGAACAGGCGGAGAGCACTGCACGGTGGCAGGGGAACTCGCGGCCCTGCACGCTGATGACCACGTCAGTGAAGAGGCGGCTGTC
This sequence comes from Coregonus lavaretus, assembly GCF_964263955.1. Lineage (NCBI taxonomy): Eukaryota > Metazoa > Chordata > Actinopteri > Salmoniformes > Salmonidae > Coregonus > Coregonus lavaretus. The sequence continues at coordinate 6,273,688 of NC_140010.1, read as the reverse complement.
GCGGAACTCGTTGAACACCTGCAAGATGGCCTCCGAGTGGGAGGAGCCGGAGGAGAAGTCCAGAACTTCATTACCGGTCAGAGTTTTGGAGTCCACTTCGAACACCTTGGAGGGATGAGAAGAATGAGTTTCATTTTAAAGGCCTACTCTTTAACTTTTAATCTACAGTCAAAAGTGATAAACTGAAGGTGTTGAGGGTCTTGGCACCCCAATGGTGGAACAAGGTCCCTCACGACGCCAGGACAGCGGAGTCACTCACCACCTTCCGGAGACACCTCTTTAAGGAATACCTGGGATAGGATAAAAGTAATCCTTATACCCCCCCCCCCCCCCCCAAAAAAAAATATATATATATATAGATTTGATATATTGTAAAGTGGTTGTCCCACTGGCTATCATAAGGTGAATGCACCAATTTGTAAGTCGCTCTGGATAAGAGCGTCTGCTAAATGACGAAAATGTAAAATGTAATGTCTTGGCCATGTTCAGTTTGTTTTGCTTCTTGGAAAAATTTGTTTTTAGTATGTTTTTATTTGTCACTGGAGAAATAATTGATACATATTGCACTTCAAAACACTTATCAGGACTAGTAAGAACTCTGAGTTGTGATAAAATGTGTGGGTTTAGTGAGCACCTTTCGTTTGACGGCGGGGGAGTCCCTGGTCCCAGAGTCCTCCCTGTTGAGCCGTCTGCCCAGGATCAACACCATGGCTGCTGCCCTATAGACCTATGTGATACCTGGAGGGACAACAGGAAATAAGGTTAGACCGACCGGATACCGGGAGGGACAACAGGAAATAAGGTTAGACCGACCGGATACCGGATCATGTTACATGTGGTGATATACACTAAGGAACAGTAGATCTGATTGTGCATGTTTTATAGACGTGTTATAAGCATATGTAGCTCTAGATCAAATCTTACAATCGTTATATATAAGTACAAATCAAGTTATACAAGTCACTTGAAGTTGAACTTAACTACTGAACTTGAACCACTGCTGTGACGAAATGGAGAAACCAAGTACTCTCCAGAGGCAATAGTCATAAAGAAGTCACATGGGAAACAGCCTGCTTTGAGCTTCAGAGAGAGAAAACTAGTTGTACTAACAATTCCACTGTCTTCAGGGTAGAAGAAAAGTTGTAGTTTTGAGGGCTTATAAACTTGAGCCATTCACACAGGGCCGCTTCCAGGCATAAGCGACATACAAAATATTTTTATTTTTTTTATTTTTAGAACTCAGTGGGGTCTCAACTTACTATTGAGAGTAAGAATAGTAGAACACACCAGGTGCCATTTCAAAACGTGGTTGTGCATCAGCAGTTGTTCTCTTGTTATGTCAGTCACTGACAGTCAGCATATCAGCTAACAATGTTTAGATTGGTAGTTAGTCTAGCCAGCTATCTAATTATGGTCAAATACTGTGCCCAGAGGCCCTGACCTCCAGGGGGCCTCGATTGATTTTGTTTGTAATTCTCAAATATCATATTAACATGGCATAAGTCATTACAAAATGTGTAGAATTTCAGAAAACTTGCTTTAAAACTGCAACATTTTCTCTACGCCCCATGGTAAAATGTGTAAAATTGCAGAAAACTTGCTTTAAAACTGCAACATTTTCTCTACACTCAAAATATGTTGTATTGCAGGAAATTAACTTTGCCGAAAGGCTAGAGCCGGCCCTGCATATGCACATATCTACTAACCACTTCCTCTGTCTCTGTACTGAAGCAGATGTGCCCTGGGCCATAGTACTACAGTTGAAAAGGCCAGTAATCACAAGGACAATAGAGCTAGAAAGGTTGTGGTGCAACGGTACATCAATCATGTTTGTTTTGAAGGAAACTAGGAGAAGAAAAGAAAGGCATCACCTCATCATGCTTTTATCAGTGAGCAATCTGCGAAGCCTGTTGAAGCCAGGCCTGTAGTCTTTTCAACAGTGATGCTCTAACTGTGGGTCCTAGGGGCATAGTCTTTGAAACAGACAGACTGCCAAACCAGATTAATGCCAACCAGATTAATGGCAAACTAGATTATCATCAATTCTGGGAGAGAGCCTCGGGGTCACTCCTGAGTCTGAGTCATCTTTTTTCACCTCCAGAGAATGGCAAGTTTGGAGCATAAAACAGGTATAATGCGTAGTATGTCTTCAGCGCACAGATGTTATACGAACACACACGCGAACACGCACACACACAGGTGTACAGCCCCAGGCCTACTATCTCAAACCATCTATTTAATTCAGAGGGGAAATTAATTCCTTCACTGTCTCATTCTGCCATGAGAACCTGCTTGTTTTTACATAATGATAAAGAAGTTGACATTGTCTCATCATGATGTCTTTCAGGCACCAGCGTGCACTCTTCACTCAGGTCACGTGCGTGCGGTTACTAAGCAGAGGTGGTAAATAACCGCAGCGCACCGGTCTGGCTATCTGATGAATGTGGTCATTCTCATCCGAGCTATATTTAACCTGGCGGTTGAGACGTACAAGCGGAACAAAACACACAACTGTTTGTGTGAGTTATCCTAGTCCGCAGCCGCAGCACCTCCTAGTAATTAAGCAACACAAAGGACAGGGTTGCAAGTGGCAGTGCCTTCTTTGACCTGTGTAGCTAGGCTATAAAGACAACAACAAAGTTAGCGGACTAAACTCCACTCCATTGGAGTTCAGTCCTGCCATAGTAAAGTGTTCTCTGTAGCTATTGCATCTCTTATATAGCCACAGTGACCTCGTCTTCTTGTCGCGTCTTTTTTGAGAGATTAGACTAGGTGATTTCTAAAATGGGAATGGTCATATACACGTATTTACGCACAATAAACAAGCAAATCACAAAAATGTTGAGCATATTAAATTCTGATCAGGATTGACAGAATCTATGTTATGCAGCATGGAATCGAACATTATTATAATGATCAAATGTCAATATTGATGAAGCAATAGGTGTATTATGACTGTCAAAATGTTTAAAATAAAACGCATGTACAATAACAACTCCAAAAAAGTTACAAACCCGTGATATCTGCTATAGATGGTAGCCTTTTCTATTGTGTCTCATCAGCCAAAAATCGATGACCTATTCTCGGAAACCTTGAACAGTGCGCCTTTACGCTTAGACCAACAAAATGAAGGCATACAGTATGTTGACCAAAAATCCAATGCCACAACTGAATACAAGAGAGTATTGGAATATACGTTATATATTACTTGCTATTTTTACTAAAGTACCTTACCTTCCTTATGCAAAAGTCTCCGTATGAACCGCCTCGGCTATTTGGAGTAGTGGAAAAAGAAAAGAAAGTTGAAAGAAAATGTGTATCCGAAAATTATTGGTCCAAAAATTGTATGATAAAAATACGTTTATTTATACAAAAAAAAAAAACTGAAAAATATGTATTTCTCTATTTTCTAGACATCCTGACTTGTTATGCTCGCAGAGACAAAGAACTGTAACAAATTGTAAACATCACAGCGAGATATATGTCACATCCTCAGAATATGCCGACCCAGTCAGCTGGAGTTATTGGTGCTTATGGGTAGTGTATTTCATAAGAAGGGGTTGTGCTTTACAGTTGTGCAATCAGAAAACAGCACTTCCCAAAGTACCTCTGTCCTCCGCGTGGCTGGCCTTTGTTTGCAAACAAAACTTCCCTGATGTAGAATTTTTTTTCTCAGAAAATCAGGAAACTTTTTTGTCAACAACAAGAATGTAATAAAGTGCAGGATATGGCCTGATAGTGCTATAGGTCTAATTTATACTCATTGGGTCACTTATGATCATGAGTTGAGAGACCAGAATAGTATAAATCAGACATACTTTAGTAACTTTCCTTATTGCTGAATGCTGACAATGAGTTTACAATATAAATTGGATGGAAAACAAACAACCATTTACATGATTTACAAGCACACTCTGGTCAATGACATATAGTTGTGTTGTATTCTACTGTCCTGATTTTTTTGTAATTTTAAAGATACATAAACAGTCAAGATCCTTATAACGCTCAGCCATGTGGTAAACAAAGGGTATGCTTTGTAACCCGATATGGGGCACGTGGATAGAACGGTTCAAAACATGCTGCTGCAGCAGATCATCTCTACAGTAGGGGACAGGGGGAGGGGTTAAAGGAATCATGTCATAATTTCATAACAATGTTGCACAATCCTACTTAGCCAAGGAAAGTTATCTTTAGAGAGCTACTTCCTCACTTTTGGTCTCTGACCCATTTTCAACGTTTTTTCCCAACTCGTCAATGCCTTGTGTCAACATCAGTTTTGAAACACCATTACCCTCTAGTGGATATTCAATGCATATACATTGTGGCATTGTGATCAAGAACAGAAAATAAAGCAATTTCTTGACCAAATTATTTTCGAAAAACGTATTGCCTTTAGTTTACATTGACATGACAGTTGATAGATAAGTAGGTTGTTACATAATATATTGTGGACAGACTAGGTAAATAATAAGGTATCTGACCAAATTACCAAGATTTTAGTTCTGGGTTAAACGAGATTAGTAGTTTGATAACATTTCTCCACTTCCTGTGGTACTGTTCCTTTAACATCCAGCAACAGATGTGGATTCCAGATGTTGTTGACTCCCTATCTGGTCTCTTTGAGGACTACAACATCTATCTACTCATGACTAATGCCATAGTTGACCATCTGCCAAAATCAGTTTAATATCGAATTATTAGTGTGCATGTAAACATACTCACTGTTAACTAACCATTCAGAAAATGACAGAGTCAGAGAAAGCAGCTTGGTCAATTAATGTCAAAAGTGTTTATGTCACAGACTCGTGGGACACAGTTCTTCTTGGCATGGGGGATTTGAGCTATCATTACTTCCCGAAGGACAAAGTAGAGGAGACCGGGGTTGGTTGTCTCACGGGTTGGTTGTCCCAGTGATTATTACTCCAAATCCAGAGGGAGGCTGTGTCATAATTTCAAGATTAAAATGGTTGTCCTCTATAGGAGAGGTCATCCATGTGGTCAATTCAGGTCAGGGTCACAAAACATTGAGGTGAGAGGAATATTATAACTTTTCATGGGTGAAAGTAAATATTCATAGCTTGTTATTTCTTTAATAAATAGTTGTATGATGGGAGTATTCATTAACACATAATTTTATTGAAAACAGGAAAGGGAGAGCTTTATTTCAAGCCTATTTGTGAGTTTCTTATAGGTCAAGCCATGTGGTAACTAGCATCTTAATTAGCATTGGGGGGATGGTTGGGGATGGTGTTTGCATTGATGTTGGGGTTGCTTCTCATAATCTGACAACCATCCCCATTGTAACAATGTACCAGTAAACTAAATGACGTTGAAAAGACGCCTAGAAAACGTATTTTCCAGATGTTAAAAAGACGTCTATGTTTCACAAGTTTGGACAGCACAGCACAGCACAGTAGAGTTTAATTCAGCAGAGTATTTACATTTACGTCATTTAGCAGACGCTCTTATCCAGAGCGACTTACAGTTAGTGAATGCATACATTATATTTTTATTTTTTTCATACTGGCCCCTCGTGGGAAACGAACCCACATCCCTACCGGCCAAACCCTCCCCTACCTTGGACGACGCTGGACCAATTGTGCGCCGGCCATGGGTCTCCCGGTCGCGGCCGGCTGCGACAGAGCCTGGACTCGAACCAGGATCTCTAGTGGCACAGCGCCACTCGGGAGAGAGCCTTAACACTGTAATTCAGTAGAGTACAGTACAGTAGAGTACAGTACAGTGTAATTCAGTACAGTAGAGTTCAGTACAGTGTAATTCAGTAGAGTACAGTAGAATTCAGTACAGTACAGTGTAATTCAGTAGAGTACATTTTACATTTTACATTTTAGTCATTTAGCAGACGCTCTTATCCAGAGCGACTTACAGTTAGTGAGTGCATACATTTTTCATACTGGGCCCCCGTGGGAATCGAACCCACAACCCTGGCGTTGCAAACGCCATGCTCTACCAACTGAGCTACACGGGGAGTACAGTACAGTAGAGGTCAGTACAGTACAGTGTAATTCAGTAGAGTACAGTACAGTAGAGCAAATTAATAATAATAACACATTTAATTTGTATAACGCTTTTCAGTACAGCAAGAATCTCAAAGACGCTCTTATAAACAAAACAAAACATTTCAGTTAGCCTATTGACAGTTCTGGCTGGAAGATCTTCCACGGCCATCCACTACAGTACAGAACAGTTGAATTCAATAGAGTACAGTACAGTACATTAGAGTACAGTACAGTACAGTTGAGTTTAATTCAGCAGAGTAGAGTACAATACATTAGAGTACAGTACAGTACAGTTGAGTTTAATTACATAGACGAAAGTTTAGTACATTAGAGTACAGTACAGTACAGTTGCGTTTAATTCCGTAGAGTAGAGTAGAGTACATTAGAGTACAGTACAGTACAGTTGCGTTTAATTCCGTAGAGTACAGTACATTAGAGTACAGTACAGTCACGTTTAATTCTGTCGAATACAGTAGAATATAATACTGAAAGTACTCTACTTCTACTGTACTGAATTGAACTATACTTTACTTTTAGTTTATTTACTGTATTGTACTGTACTGAATACACTCTACTTTTCTTTTCTTTACTGTACTGTACTCTACAGTATACTGTGCTCTACTGTAACTTACTCTGCTGAATTGAACTCTACTGTACTGTACTCTGCTATACTGTACTCTACTATATACTGTACTGTACTCTGCTTAATTGAACTCTACTGTACTGAACTCTATTATACTGTACTCTACTATATACTGTACTGTACTCTGCTTAATTAAACTCTACTGTACTGTACTCTGCTGTACTGTACTCTACTGTATACTGTGCTGTACTGTATCGAATACACTCTACTTTTCTGTACTGTACTCTGTTGTGCTTTCCAAACTTGTGAAACTTTGACATCTATGATCATTTCAGACGCACACACACACCTGTTCCTGTTTGAAAAATTATTTTTTCAACAAAAAATTTAGTTAACACAAATGTTTACAGCTTTACTTTTTTTAACTTTAAAAAATATGTAATTTTCATCCAAATATCAGATGGTTACTGTTTGTTTTATTAAGCATTGATATGACGATTTGAGTGGAGTAAGAACTACAATGTCGAAGCAAATATTCAACTATGTAGAATTTATTTATACTTATTTATTTTTATTATGTTAGATGGAAATATTGTTCAATAAAGAAAGCCTTTACTTTTTTTCAAATGAAGGTTTTACTTTTTTGTAAATTGGTTCAATTGTTGCTGAAAAACAAAAGGCAAACATTGTGACAACTATGTAGAATTTATTTATACTTATTTATTTATACTTACATACAACCAACCCCATACTGTCCTGACAACCAACCCCATACTGTCATGACAACCAACCCCATACTGTCCTGACAACCAACCCCATACTGTGTGACAACCAACCCCATACTGTCCTGACAACCAACCCCATAATGTCATGACAACCAACCCCATACTGTCCTGACAACCAACCCCATACTGTCCTGATAACCAACCCCATACTGTGTGACAACCAAACCCATACTGTCCTGACAGCCAACCCCATACTGTCCTGACAACCAACCCCATACTGTGTGACAACCAACCCCATACTGTCCTGACAACCAACCCCATACTGTGTGACAACCAACCCATACTGTCCTGACAACCAACCCCATACTATGTGACAATCAACCCCATAATGTGTGACAATCAACCAACCCCATACTGTCCTGACAACCAACCCCATACTGTCCTGACAACCAACCCCATACTGTCCTGACAACCAACCCCATTCTGTGTGACAACCAACCCCATACTGTCCTGACAACCAACACAATACTGTGTGACAACCAACCCCATACTGTCCTGACAACCAACCCCATACTGTCCTGACAACCAACCCCATACTGTCCTGACAACCAACCCCATACTGTCCTGACAACCAACCCCATACTGTCCTGACAACCAACCCCATACTGTGTGACAACCAACCCCATACTGTCCTGACAGCCAACCCCATACTGTCCTGACAACCAACCCCATACTGTGTGACAACCAACCCCATACTGTCCTGACAGCCAACCCCATACTGTCCTGACAACCAACCCCATACTGTCCTGACAACCAACCCCATACTGTCCTGACAACCAACCCCATACTGTCCTGACAACCAACACCATACTGTCCTGACAACCAACCCCATACTGTCCTGACAGCCAACCCCATACTGTCCTGACAACCAACCCCATACTGTCCTGACAACCAACCCTATACTGTCCTGACAGGCAACCCTGGGAAGGGACTGGTTGTCAAGAGGACAGAGTGTGTTTAATGGCTTATAACTCCATGTTTGAATAAGATATGAGGATAAAATGGTCCCCATTTCAACTCAAGACCTTGGTATTTCTCCTAATATTGAAAAGAGTCTTGTAAGATATACTGATGCTGAGAAATACACACCAGAGTGAAAAGTGTGACAAGCAACCCATCTCCCCAATTCTTCTTCTGTGCTAATATTCTTATATGTACAGGAAAATATTTTATTGTATTATCTTTCTCCCGTAGCCCCCTTCATCCAAAGCTCACATGACAGGCGAGATGGCGGTGGGCCGCTTCAGCCCATAAAAGGCCAACAGGGCCTCACACAGGTCTCTGTACCTGAAGCCGTAAAGGTAGGGAGCCAGGGCCTTGGGGAGCACCAGGAGGATGTTACACACCACCAGGGACACCCACAGGTTGGCACGCAGGTCCAGGGCATCAAGGTGGCAGTAGAGCAGTAGCTTGATGAGAAGCACCAACATGGGCAGGAAGGACAGGAAGAGGTGGAGGTAGTGGATGAGGAATGTGCCTTTGGCCCGGGAGGAGCGTTCTCCTCTCCACACGCCAGACATGCGGGTGCGATAGTACAGAACGACATAGCCAGAGAAGACCAGGAGCAGGATGAGGAGGATGCCTGTTACTGTCAGCAGCATGGACACCTGAGAATGACAATGTAATGTACTGAAAAAGAATCCAATAGTGTGCAAAAACAGATATTGGTTTCACTTTACAATACATAAAGTAGATATTATACCAAAGTAATAAAATTGTAATATACATAAACCTTCTCACTCTAGAATGTAATTATTGTTTAGGTTTACATCAGGTGTTAAAACGGCCAGCTGCAGTCAGCTGATTCTAGCCATCCCTTGATTAGTTCTAGTCAGGCAGCTTAGTCTCCCATTCAAAGGACCCCCACTTTTGTTATTGTCTTATTGGTTAATGTCACGACAAATAATTATCACCACATCTCGTTCAGCCTATCAGTGGCCTTGATTCCCGGGGCTTCGGTTTCAGTTAGTCTATGACCCAGCACGCTGTGTGGCCAGAAACGTGCTTTCCCAATCCTGATGATAATTTCCACAGTTTGCCCTCCTGGTGAACTTTTCCTCCTGTGGACTGAATCCCTGTATGTCTGATGTTTAATTGAGCGTGCATCTAAACGTAAATGCCTTGAGACCTGTGTCATATTATGTGGAGCTAAGTTTTGTGGTCTATAATTACCGTGTGTTGAGCTTGTTAGCTAGCTCGCGCTCCTGATAGCGTTAGCACTACCGTTAGCATTTTGCGTTGGAATGCATGAGCATTTTAGCATGACTGTTAGCGATTAGCCGTTTATTAGCATTTCTCATTTATGGTGCCAGGCTATTTTCTATTCAATATATCACTCATGCTCATTGTATTTATATTATGTATACATTTCAACATTACTGTAATGTTTATTTGAGCACATTTGCCTGAGTTTCATGTGTACAGCCGTGGTCAAAAGTTTTGAGAATGACACAAGTATTGATCTTCACAAAGTTTGCTGCTTCAGTGTTTAGATATTTTTGTCAGATGTTACTATGGTATACTAAAGTATAATTACAAGCATTCCATAAGTGTCAAAGGCTTTTATTGACAATTCCATTAAGTTTATGCAACGAGTCAATATTTGCGGTGTTTACCCTTATTTTTCAAGACCTCTGCAATCCGACCTGGCATGCTGTCAATTAACTTCTGGGCCACATCCTGACTGATGGCAGCCCATTCTTGCATAATCAATGCTTGGAGTTTTTCATAATTTGTGGGTTTTTGTTTGTCCACCCGCCTCTTGAGGATTGACCACAAGTTCTCAATGGGATTAAGGTCTGGGGAGTTTCCTGGCCATGGACCAACAATTTCGATGTTTTGTTCCCCGAGCCACTTAGTTATCACTTTTGCATTATGGCAAGTTGCTCCATCATGCTGGAAAAGGCATTGTTCGTCACCAAACTGTTCTTGGATGGTTGGGAGAAGTTGCTCTCTGAGGATGTGTTGGTACCATTCTTTATTCATGGCTGTGTTCTTAGGAAAAATTGTGAGTGAGCCCACTCCCTTGGCTGAGAAGCAACCCCACACATGAATGGTCTCAGGATGCTTTACTGTTGTTATGACACAGGACTGATGGTAGTGCTCACCTTGTCTTCTCCGGACAAGCTTTTTCCCGGATGCCCCAAACAATCGGAAAGGGGATTCATCAGAGAAAACTATTTTATCCCAGTCCTTAGCAGTCCAATCCCTGTAACTTTTGCAGAATATCAGTCTGTCTCTGAAGTTTTTCCTGGAGAGAAGTGGCTTCCTCGCTGCCCTTCTTGACACCAGGCCATCCTCCAAAAGTCTTCGCCTCACTGTGCGTGCAGATGCACTCACACCTGCCTGCTGCCATTCCTGAGCAAGCTCTGCACTGGTGGTGCCCCGATCCCGCAGCTGAATCAACTTTAGGAGACGGTCCTGGCGCTTGCTGGACTTTCTTGGGCGCCCTGAAGCCTTCTTCACAACAATTTAACCTCTCTCCTTGAAGTTCTTGATGATCCGATAAATGGTTGATTTAGGTGCAATCTTACTAGCAGCAATATCCATGCCTGTGAAGCCCTTTTTGTGCAAAGCAATGATGACAGCACGTGTTTCCTTGCAGGTAACCATGGTTAACAGAGGAAGAACAATGATTTCAAGCACCACCCTCCTTTTAAAGCGTCCAGTCTGTTATTCTAACTCAATCAGCATGACAGAGTGATCTCCAGCCTTGTCCTCGTCAACACTCTCACCTGTGTTAACGAGAGAATCACTGACATGATGTCAGCTGGTCCTTTTGTGGCAGGGCTGAAATGTAGTGGAAATGTCTTTTGGGGATTAAGTTCATTTTCATGGCAAAGAGGGACTTTGCAATTAATTGCAATTCATCTGATCACTCTTCATAACATTCTGGAGTATATGCAAATTGCCATCATATAAAAACTGAGGCAGCAGACTTTGTGAAAATTAATATTTGTGTCATTCTCAAAACTTTTGACCACAACTGTACAAGTCTAATAGGTTGTGTAGTCTATTGCCATGTGACTAGGCCTTATGCCTGCTGTAGTGTATAGCCCTTGCTGTTATATACTTACCTGTGCTAGCTTATACAGCCATGGCATTCATATTATAGCAGTGCTATTGTCTACATTTTCTTTCTCCGCTTTCCTTTCAGAACCACATATGTTATCTGAACCATGAGTGGTCAGATTTGTGTGGATGTGAACATCTTATTCCATTAAACTCCCCTTAACCTGAACACCCGCCTCATCCTTGTTCTGACTGGACATTCTGTAGTGATTGCTACCGGCCTTAAGGTTTCTTATTACATTCATGGTCCTTCGATTCTCTACAACACTCCACTCTCTTTTACATCAGGGGTAGGCAACCCTGTTCCTGGGATGCCGCAGGTACTGCAGGATTTTGTTCCAACTAGGCACCACACCAGACCAACTGAGCTAATTGATCGGTTCAGTGATTGCCTAAATTCAACACACCTGGTCTTCCAGGTCAGTTAAATCAAAAACATGAAGCACTCCAGGACCAGGGTTGCCTACCCCTGGTTTACACAGTAATCTCCACTGCGATTGCTTTGTTGATTGATTGCTTGATTGATTGACTGAGAGCCACCTGCATGCGAGTGGACTGGCTGACGGTGAGGACCAGGAAGAGGGGCAGGGAGCAGATGTGCAGGGAGCAGGGTCCAGTAGAGTGGTACCACACCAACACCCCTACAGACGCTGCTGGTAAGAACACAGATACAGCCCAGATACCAGCGATCGCCCTCCTCGTCCTACAGAGAGGAGAGGAGAGACAGATATGAGAGAGAGGCAGGGAGAGGGAGAGAGAGGAAAGATGGAAGATAAATAACGGTTTCTCTAAACTCCATCCATTATTACATCATACAGTGAAGTCATAAGAAGTACTGACAAAACTCTCCCAGCCCGTGTTCCCATTACCTGGAGATGGGCCACAGGGCGTAGTATCGAAGTGGAGCCATCACGGCCAGTGATGTGTCCAGCACCATGGCCTTGTTACTGAGGATCCCAGCGCAGTACAGCACCCCCAGCAGGAAGAGGATGGTAGCGCACGCCCACTCTGACATCAGCACGCCCGTCGCGTTCAGACAGGCGCTCACCATGTACAGCGACATGAACAGCATGTCGCTTAGCAATGCATTGGCCAGGAGGAGATAGCGGGTCTCCTGGCGCATCCAGGGGCTAGGAGGAGAAGGAGGACAATGATGATGATGATGATGATGATGAATGCTACATATGCCTAACTCCAAATCAACCTTACCCTAACCCAGGGGTTTCAAATCCATGGTGTCTGCAGGTTTTTGGTTTTTCTTTTCAATTAAGACCTTGACAACCACGTGAGGGGAGTTCCTTTACTAATTAGTGACCTTAATTCATCAATCAAGTACAAGGGAGGAGTGAAAACCTGCAGACACTCAGCCCTCCGTGGAATGAGTTGGACACGTGCCCTAAGCCTTCTGCGCTTAAGTAGATCTGAAAGCATTGTATAAAGCAGTAGCCTTACCAGTCTGCTGACTAGCTAGGTGAAACTGCTCACACCTGTCCATCAGATCTACACACCATCACACCCATGCATCCCATCTACAAACTTAGGGGGTAGGGGTTAAGGGTCCATTTTGGAATTGGGGTGACTCACCTGGTCAGGATTCGGGTGAGGATGACTGGAATCACCAGGGAAACCGCCAGGAAGCCCAGGATGGGGCAAACATGCATGGCCCTGGAGTGGCGTGGAGGCAGGAAGACGTGCCACTCGCGGGTGAACAGCTCCACCTGCCTCTGGAAGGAGTTGGTAGTAGTGTTTGTAGTGTCTGAGGTGTTGCCGCTGGTCTCAGAGGAGATTCTGCTATGTCTCTCAGCGTGGCCAGAGCTGTTGTACCAGGTCCCAAAGGCACAGAGGAGAGACAGGACCATTTGGTTCTCTTCAGTGGCCATCTCTACAGCGCTAACGTGCTGTCTCCCTCTTTGTCCAGTGTCCAGCATCCCCGACCGACTGTGTCAACAATGAGTTTGAGGAGATAGTGCTTTTATTTTCTATCTGAGTGTGAAGTCTTCGATTAGGCAATCCACAGATCCGTTTGTTATTGGTCTCCTTGGACACCCAGATAAGGGCAAACACGTCTTTAGAGACAAATGGACAGAAATGCTACTTTCCCATAATATTATGGTCATAAAACCCCAGCTGTTAGGTGCTTATGTAGCTTGTTGACATTATATAATGTGTGACGATCATGTAGGCTACATTTGGGTTATGTAGAATTGATTCAACCCCCACCTACATTGTTTTTAAACAAGCTCAATGTTCAGTGCATGAAACAGAGAGCTGATATAAAAGTATATGAGAACGCAACAATAAAGTCATTTCTCAAAGTAGACACCCAACAAAACCAACCCTTACAAAAAAAGATTGCAGTCAGAGTACACTGTAGTTTAACTGCAGTCAGAGTGCAGTATAACAACAGTATGCTGCAAATACTGCGTCCAAAATAACACTGTTTTTTCTACTGCAGTAGTTTTGCAGTGTAGGTGCAGTATAACTGCAGTTCAACTGCAGTATAACTGCAGTTATTCTGCAATTACTGCATCCAAAATACCACAGTTGACTGCAGTTTCAAAACTGCAATCTTTTTTTTGTAAGGGCAAAGCAACACAAGCCGTTTTAAAGTCACCACATAAAGAGCTGAATACGGTATGTGAAAATAAGAGGCCAATGAAGTTTAATTATTTGGGAAGGTATTAGGACAGCATTCCAGAACAGTCACAAACATATAAAACGTGTTTCATGTACAAATATCCCCAAGACATGCTAACCTCTCACCATTACAATAAAAGGGGAGGTTAGCATTTTTGGGGTGGTATGGTATTTGTGCGTTCATTATTCACGATCCATTCAGGATTATCTGTAATCATGGTAGCATCCTCATTAATGTAGAAGTGTTCAGAAACATTATTATGATTATGCACACGGCATACTGCGGGTCACAAGAGAACATACTGGGCTTCATTAGGTACAAATATTTGGGGACAAGTGCTTTAGGATGGGCACTCTCACAAGAGTGTTTATTAAACAAACTCTCGGTCCTCTCATGTCTCTTTATGGGGTTGTGAGTGTGTGGGTCTTTCTCTCTAGGCCACAGTGACCTGGCTGAGCCTCCTGCGTCGGTGCAGCACCGCCAGCAGAGTATCAGAGATATCCCTGTACCACAGACCATACAGGTAGGGAGCACAGGCCCTGGGCAGTAGCATCAGCATGCACATATTGACTGTGTTGATCCACACGCGGATATCCTGGCTGACATCCTGGCGCTGGTACAGAACCAGCTCCACAATGAAGACCAGGCCCGGGCCGAAGTAGAGTAGGAGCAGCACCCCGTGGGCCAGGAGGGTGACCCGGGCCCGGGAGTAGCGGTTCTGCCAGATGCCCTGGGTCTTGGTGACCCAGTAGAGACGGCCGTAACAATACAGGATGAGAAGGGTGCAGACGATGGCTCCGATGGTGAAGTACATGTGAACGCCCGGCATCATTTCTCTATGTATGATGCCTATGGAGATGAGAATGAGACAGACCTCTGACCTCTGTGGGGCGTCGTCCTTCATCGCCTCCATGACGATGAACAGGGAGACTGGGTACATGGCGGCTAACAGCCAGACCCCGGCTAGGATCTTTCGGGTACGGGCCGGGGGGAGCAGGTCGTGGTAGTGGAGCGGCCAACGTACTGCCACGTACGTATCCACCACCTTCAGCGTGACGGTCAGCACAGCACAGCAATACGCCGTGACGGTCACTGCCGAAACCAGCTCACAGACTACCCTCAGCATGGCTACCCCTAATGTATTACAGACTACAATAACAAGGTTGAGGGAGAGGAAGAGCAAATCTGCGGCCAGGGTGTTGGCCAGCAGGAGGTAGCGGGTCTCCTGGCGCAGGGACCGGGAGAAGAGGATGCAGGCCAGGAGGATGGGGTTGGCCAGTAAGGTGGCCAGGGTGAGGAGAGAGGCGGGGATCAGGAAGAGCTCCAGGTGCCAGCGCTGCAGACTGTCATACCACTGGTGTGAAATGTTGGTTATGGCTGTCATGTTCTCTGATAGAACCATCTGGAACTGTGTGGTTAGGTGCTGGGTCGTATTCATTAGTGCACAGCGTAGCAAAATGTTTTGCAATGGAAAATGGAAAAAAAAGCGTTTCTTAGTGGACAAGTTCAGGTAGTCCCTCCCTGTTTCAGTCCGTTCTCCTCCGTTTGGTGCCAAGTGAATACCTACCTGTGGATTGAAATAGACAGCATTGTAACTCTGTGGACGGGTGCAGGACGCCTTTCCTAAAGATGGTATTTTCTTTCTGTGGCAAATCAGATAGACTGAAACAATGGTATAAAACTTAGTGGGCCTACCCTTATACCAGTGTTTTAGAACCTAATAAATGTTATTATGAAGTGTATACAATTTATGTATATAGATATGCTTATCTCAGTCTGTTTGGCTGTCTAGGAAAGCCTAGATGTTACATTACAGTAAGATGGAGAGATTTCAAACCCATTTGACCCACTATATGACAGCCCTGTATGTCAGTGTGTACCTTAATTAACAGACTGATTAAAACAAACAGCGGCGTTCATCTGAAGGAGCTTATCTCTGCATTATATGGACACAGGTACTATGATGGAGAGTCTTCAGCAAACTAGATTCTTTGAAGTTGTTATTGGGTAAACATTCTTCAATATAGCAGATAGCTAATATTATTTCAATGGAAAGTAATCTTGTCTCCCCCTCCCTCTCTCTCAGGCGCAGACAGTGTAGATGTCATCTGCTTTGCAATTTACACAATATATTCAAATTAACAACAAGATTAATCACACATTAATTCAAATTTGAAACCACAGGGTGTCATAATCCCATCCTCGTCTGTGAACTATCCACCACCTTTAGTGTGTCAGCACAGCAATACGCCTGTACCCTCAGCATGGCTACCCCCCAAATACGTTCTCATTTAGGCTACTATAAGAATAACAAGTCATCATCTGTTCTCTCATCCAGGTCCGACCCTGTTTAGCTTCAGATAGATCAAGAGACATTTAGGATGGTATGTCTGCTGGATATCCAACATTACTCGACTCATAGCAGCCAGTCATCTAAAGATATATACAGTTGAAGTCGGAAGTTTACATACACCTTAGCCAAATCCATTTAAACTCAGTTTTTCACAATTCCTGACATTTAATCCTAGTAAAAATTCCTTGTTTTAGGTCAGTTAGGATCACCACTTTATTTTAAGAATGTGAAATGTCCGAATAATAGTAGAGAGTGATTTATTTATTTCATCACATTCCCAGTGGGTCAGAAGTTTACATACTCAATTAGTATTTGGTAGCATTGCCTTTAAATTGTTTAACTTGGGTCAAACATTTCGGTAGCCTTCCACAAGCTTCCCACAATTAGTTGGGTGGATTTTGGCCCATTCCTCCTGACAGAGCTGGTGTAACTGAGTCAGGTTTGTAGATCTCCTTGCTCGCACACACTTTTTCAGTTCTGCCCACACATTTTCTATAGGTTTGAGGTCAGGGCTTTGTGATGGCCACTCCAATACCTTGACTTTGTTGTCCTTAAGCCATTTTGCCACAATTTTGGAAGTATGCTTGGGGTCATTGTCCATTTGGAAGACCCATTTGCGACCAAGCTTTAACTTCCTGACTGATGTCTTGAGATTCAATATATCCACATAATTTTCCTTCCTCATGATGCCATCTATTTTTGTGAAGTGCACCAGTCCCTCCTGCAGCAAAGCACCCCCACAACTTCCGACTTCAACTGTACATTTTGAATGATATAGCAATCTATATAAACAATTCAAAAAGTTGATAATTTCACAACTTTCTATAGCTAATTATTTAGTGATAAATGATAAAACCATCAATATAAATTATGATTTTGACTTTGTCACGTCAGACTTCATGCTTTAGCTTTTTAATCAATGCCGTTTTAATCATTAAACTATATCATTACAAAATAACTTCTGTATCAACTTTTCTCCCTTGTCTAGAACATGAACACAAAAGAAAAAAACAGAACGCAGTCAAGTTTACACAGACACACCTACACCTATCGACAAGCGTATCGATCAACCAAAGGCAACGTTTCATTCATGTAACCAGTTTCCGTCAACAATAAATACAAGTCCAAAGGGATTTTCTTACCTTATTTTCAAAGCAATGGCTGGCATTCATCCATTAGTGTTAATGCTTCTATAAATCAATGATCCAGCAACTGACTGACTGCACCACTTGCCTTATCAGTCCTGATGCACTGTCTGTTGACTCATAGAACATAGCACAGGGATGAATAAAGACATGGCCACTTAGCTGTTTCACAGAGATACGGGCTGTGTCTCATTCCAGAAAATGATGTACCCTCCCCTCTTGCCTTACTCACTCCCCATCACAGATCTGAGAAACATGGTTGGTGTAAGTTTATGTCAATAGTGCCACTTTCAGTTTCCACCATATTGCTTTCACCAATAAAACCCTATAAGGTCTACGAAGGTCAAAGAGGGGAGGGGAAATAACTTTGTGGAATGAAATGCAGCCATAGAGCATCAGTGAATAGGATCACTCTCCCCCTCTCATCCAGACAGTTGGGGCTAAACTAACAGTGCAGGTGTAAGCCACGCCAGTTCAGAGTGTTCTTATCCATTAGCCCTCATGGTGTTGACATCCTCATCTGATCTCATATCCGGATGGGACAGACATTAATGACTAAGCCGCCATATGCTGCCTGGGGCCAGGCCAACTCTGACAGGGACCACTATGGTGCTGGGGCCAGGCCAACCCTGACAGGGACCACTATGGTGCTGGGGCCAGGCCAACCCTGACAGGGAACACTATGGTGCTGGGGCCAGGCCAACCCTGACAGGGAACACTATGGTGCTGGGGCCAACCCTGACAGGGAACACTATGGTGCTGGGGCCAGGCCAACCCTGACAGGGACCACTATGGTGCTGGGGCCAGGCCAACCCTGACAGGGAACACTATGGTGCTGGGGCCAGGCCAACCCTGACAGGGAACACTATGGTGCTGGGGCCAACCCTGACAGGGACCACTATGGTGCTGGGGCCAGGCCAACTCTGACAGGGACCACTATGGTGCTGGGGCCAGGCCAACCCTGACAGGGAACACTATGGTGCTGGGGCCAGGCCAACCCTGACAGGGAACACTATGGTGCTGGGGCCAGGCCAACCCTGACAGGGAACACTATGGTGCTGGGGCCAGGCCAACCCTGACAGGGACCACTATGGTGCTGGGAACAGGCCAACCCTGACAGGGAACACTATGTTGCTGGGGCCAGGCCAACTCTGACAGGGACCACTATGTTGCTGGGGCCAGGCCAACCCTGACAGGGAACACTATGGTGCTGGGGCCAGGCCAACCCTGACAGGGAACACTATGGTGCTGGGGCCAGGCCAACCCTGACAGGGACCACTATGGTGCTGGGGCCAGGCCAACCCTGACAGGGAACACTATGGTGCTGGGGCCAACAGGGAACACTATGGTGCTGGGGCCAACTCTGACAGGGACCACTATGGTGCTGGGACCAGGCCAACTCTGACAGGGACCACTATGGTGCTGGGGCCAGGCCAACCCTGACAGGGAACATTATGGTGCTGGGGCCAGGCCAACCCTGACAGGGAACACTATGGTGCTGGGGCCAACCCTGACAGGGACCACTATGGTGCTGGGGCCAGGCCAACCCTGACAGGGAACACTATGGTGCTGAGGCCAGGCCAACTCTGACAGGGACCACTATGGTGCTGGGGCCAGGCCAACCCTGACAGGGACCACTATGGTGCTGGGGCCAGGCCAACCCTGACAGGGACCACTATGGTGCTGGGGCCAACCCTGACAGGGACCACTATGGTGCTGGGGCCAGGCCAACCCTGACAGGGAACACTATGGTGCTGGGGCCTCAAAGTCAATATGGGCCTCAAAGTGTACACTTCACTTTGCCCTACCGTTGCCATGGATACCTGGACAGGTAAATAAGTGAATGGGCACACAGGTGCAGTTTGGAGAACGAGATGAAAGTGGTTGCCATCCCAACGGGACATGTTCATGTGTTTTTACAATTGTGTGTTTGTTCAATGAGCGGACAGTCATTGATGGAAGACACACAGTATTACTAAATGTTCATACAACAGATCAATAACAGTCAAAATAGTAAAGCAAAGGCCAGCAATGAAAATGAAAATACTTTATTTCATTTTTACAAGCGATAAATAGCTAGATCATTTTGAATATCCATTATGTTTCAGATATCACCAGTTCCCCCACAGTCTCATCTCTTTCTCCTCTGCCTATAGCCACTTTTCATATCTTCCTCATCTTCATCTTCCTCTTCATCATCACTGTCAGCTCCCATATCCCTCTCCTCCTCTTCATCATTATCCTCATCCTCCTGCCACTCTCTCGTCATCAGCTTCTGAAACACCTCAAACTCCTCCTGCGTTGCCATGGCGATGTCGGCCAGGTAGGTTTCCTCGGCGACGGCTAGGATGTCTTTGAGTTTGGGGTTGACAATGAGGGTCTGGCCCTTCTTGTCTGGCGTCTGGTACAGCCCCCTGCGCTCCAGGAAGCTGTGTCTGCAGCGTACCTCCTCCAGGGTGACACGGAACAGCTTGGACTTCACCATCTCCGCCTGCTTGACCCCCATGCGGAAGTAAGCGTACTGCCGAGACGGATGGGGGGGGGGGAGGTGTAAGGAGACAAAGAAAACTTGTGTCAAATGTTCGACATTAAGGACCAACATATAAAAAAACATATAGGCCTAGTGATAAGCATAAGGCATTTGTAGTTGTCTTGCTGGCAGCTGGAGCTTCAATTTCTTTACTGTCCCAATTGGGAATTTTTCATTGAGAATACAAAGTCTCATTTCCTAAAGAACTATAATCCGCCTCGTGTTTTGTTTCTTTGCCACGATACTAACGAGTATCGCGATACTAGTATCGTCCCGGCCCAATATTTTGGTATCAATCACATCCACCACAATGGGAGAAT
Organism: Coregonus lavaretus; assembly: GCF_964263955.1. Classification (NCBI taxonomy): domain Eukaryota; kingdom Metazoa; phylum Chordata; class Actinopteri; order Salmoniformes; family Salmonidae; genus Coregonus; species Coregonus lavaretus. The sequence continues at coordinate 6,253,243 of NC_140010.1, read as the reverse complement.
CTCAATCTAATGTCCTTTATTACCTGCATCCTCTCTCCTTCTCAAAACCCATTGGATGAGTCCCTCCCCTCTGACCTCATCCAATGGGTTTTGAGAAGGAGGAGAGAGGAACGCAGTTAATCAAGGACATTAGATTGAGATTCTCCCTATAACTCCCAATGAGTGTGAGCGCTGACCTGGAACTTGTACTCCAGCTGTCCCAGGTCATCCTGAACCACGGCTGGAGAGTCTCTGAAGATGTCAGTGGCCTGCTGGACGGTGAAGGCACACTTCTCCCTGAGGAACCTGGCTACCGTGTTCACCCTCTTCAGAGGCAGTGTCAAGATCTGAGGGTAGTGGCTCACCACCCTCTGCAGACTGCCTGGAGACACACACATAGGGGTTACTGAGCATCCATGGAAAATGGGTGGAAGATGTTACGCACATACACATCCAATGCAGTGGAGGCTGCTGATGGGAGGAAGACTCAATAATGGCTGGAGTGGAGTGAATGGAATCCAAAACATGTGTTTGATACCTTTCCATTCCAGACATTGTTATGAGCCGTCCTCCCTCAGTAGCCTCCACTAATCCAATAATAATAATATAATATATAATATGCCATTTAGCAGACGCTTTTATCCAAAGCGACTTAGTCATGTGTGCATACATTTTTACGTATGGGTGGTCCCGGGGGATCGAACCCACTACCCTGGCGTTACAAGCGCCATGCTCTACCAATTGAGCTACAGAGGACCACGATAGTGTTGTGAATATTGTAGATATTCCAAAAACATATTTAATAACAATCACAACCTCAGTTATGCAAAGTACAATTCACTGGGTCTGACTCTCAAATGATAAAGTACACTGCACAACCTGTGAGAATAGAGAGCTAAGACAGGTCCATCCTCTCACCTTCAAGCAACCCTAGTCTCCTCAGGTTGTCCATACGTTGCTGCAGCTGAGTGCCCTTCACGTAGAACAACTCTGGACACTTCTCCAGCACCTTCAGCACACTAGATAGGTTGAGGCCCAGGACGAACAGAGCCATGAGCGTGGAAGAGGCATGTTCACTCTGCCCTCCTCGACCCTTGGTTGCTGCCTCTAAGAGTTGATCTGCCTGGGTGTCTGTGAAGCCCATGTCAAGGAGAGCCTGTATGGATAGCTCCCTGCCCGGCTGCAGTTGGTACTGTGACAGGTCAGTATGTTGATGCAGGGTGCTCGTCTGGTTGTGGGTGGAACAGAGGAGTCTGCATGTCATGAAACCTCGTTGTCGTACATTGTCACTCCCAAGGATGGTTCTTAGATTTAGGACTGGGCACGTTGCATTTCTCAGTGTCCATCGCAGACCCTGCAGAAGAAAATATGGTAATGTAGCAGATGTGCAGCTGGAACTGAAAAGAATGGTAGCTTGGTGGTTCACTTAGTCCTTGCCTGAGCAGTATGTTACAATCAGGTCAGGCATTCAAACCTATGTAACGTCAAAATACGTTACTTGACCTAGCTAGCTATCAAGCTAGCTGTGTAGTCTAGCTGCTCAAAACCGTTATCAAACTGAAAGTGTTAAACGTTTTTTTTTTTTAAGGTAAAAAAAAATAGACCTCCATTAATTCACAATGCTTAACATTTACATTGTATCAGCACAAACGCTCTAGAAATAGTAAAAACGTAGATACCAGCTTACCAGACGTCCGGTTGCTTGAACGCTCATGTTTGTCCGACTGCAAAATATCTCCCCCTAGACTTAGCATAAGAGCATAGCGTTCCCCACTAGCTTAAGAGACCTTTCCGTCCATAGAAATAAAAAATGGTTCCTACTCCTCTTTTCAAGTTTCAGAGTATAACAGTACATTTATATTTGATATTATGAAAGTAGTTAAAGCTAGAGTCCTTAACCACGCTCAAATTCAAAGAGCTATGCATTGTGACCGACCAGCCATGATATCAAAATTATAGTTTTAACCATATTGAGGCTATACATTGTTTACAAAAATCGGAGTAAAAAAAGCTTATATTTCGTGTTATGATGGGGTATGACAGTTGAACTAAGCTCATGAGGCTTTTATCATTTAAATACTTTAAGAATCAATGGGTATGCATACACTCCCCTATGTATTTATTTGGACAGTAAAGCTAAAGCATTTAATTTGGATTTGAGATCAAATGTTTTAAATGAGATGACAGCACATAATGTAATTTGAGGGCATTTTCATACGTGTATCTAGTCCCCCCATTTGAAGGTAACATAAGTATTTGGACAAATTCACTTGAAGTGTATTAAATAGTCAAAAGTTTAGTATTTGGTCCCATATTCCGAACACTAAATGACTACATCAAGCTTGTTGGATGCATTTGCAGTTTGTTTCTGATTATGTTGTGCCCAATAGAAATGAGTTGTAAGTAATGTATTGTGTCATTTGAGTCACTTATTGTGAATAAGAATGTGTTTCTGAATACTGCAACATTAATGTGGGTGCTACCATGATAACAGATAATCATTAATAATGAGTGAGAAAGTTAGACAAATATCATACCCCCATAAATGCTAACCTCCCCTGTAATGGCGAGAAGTTAGCATGTTTTGGGGGCATGCTCTTCGGGCATCTAACTTTCTCACGATTCATTCATGATTATCCAAAATCATTGTAGCATCCTCATTCATGATTATCCATAGTCATTGTAGCATCGACATTAATGTAGAAGTGCTTAGAAACATTCTTATTTACAATAAAACTGACTCCAAAATGACACAAATGTACCATTCATTTCCAATGGGTACAACATAATCCAAAACAAACTACAAATGCATCCAACAAGTTCAGAGTCACAAGCTTGATGTAGTCATTGAGTGCAAGGAATATGGGACCAAATAGTACCTTTTTTACTAAATTGAATACACTAAGTGAATTTGTCCAAATACTTGTGACACCTTCAAAATGGGGGGGGGGGGGGGGGGGGGGGGGGCACTACATACATAAAGTGCTTGTATGAAAAGAGCCCCCCACCCAAAAAAATTAAATGACTTTCTTTACCGTCGCCTCATAAAACTCAAAACACTGCAATAGAGATTAATTTATAAGTCCCCCAAAAATTGTAGCAACGATAATTCCAGCTTTAAATATATGTATAATTTTATTTGCAATGTCAAAACGGGAAACCGTCTGAAACTGTGATAAAAGCATTTTATTAATGTGAATTAAATAAAAATATTAAAGTACTGTAAAAGACTTACATTTTGCACTAACGACAAGCATAAACAAGCAGTTAACACTACTATTTATTTAACATAATTGTTTAATATCAGAAAACAGATAAAAGCAAAGTGAATGCATCTGGCCCGTTGGCAACCAGTTGCACCTAAATCAATCAAACCTCTGCTCAAGGCATCAGTGCATTTTATATTTTGAAGTGAAACTAGTCTTCAGCTTGAGACCCATTTTAAGGCTTTGGCAGCTATGCTACATTCATTACCCGATATACCACACAGTTCCTCTAATAAATAGATTACAGCAAATAAAGGCACCCGTAGGTGTTGTATAGTCAGCCCATTATTCTTTTGCTGTACCTCTGGTTGTATTCACGTGAAGTCAATATCACTTTCAGGATACATCTTTTTCCCCCAAACCACATTCTAAAAATGGTATTTAATTTTTTTGGTAGTAAAAGCAGACTTGGTATTTATCGTCTCTTCAGTCAGTCCTGGCTTTTTGTCAGGGTGTCTGAATATACGAGGACGGGACCTGGGGTGCATCTCAAGTCTAAAATGGTTTTCCCACCCCTCGTCTCCTTCCCATTAGATAGAGAACATGGACAAGGTTTACACATCAGTGCATATGAAGGGAAGGAGATCGGAAGTCATGTCAGTACATTAAGATGCACCCCTTAAGTTCACTCATTCATCAGAGAGGTACTTCATGAGTTCAGTTGTCATGGCATCCACGGACAGCTCATCGTCATCATCAGAAGGAAGTGAAGAATCATCTCTAGCATCCGGGTACAAGCCCTGGCCTAGAAACTCCCCAGGAACGGACTCGTGGTACTGTGGGGGAGCTGTGAAGAGAGGAAAGTGACTATGGGTGAATTTTATTTGTATTTATTTTACCTTTATTTAACTAGGCAAGTCAGTTAAGAACAATTTCTTATTTACAATGACGGCCTACAACGGCCAAACCCGGACGACGCTGGGCCAATTGTGCGCCGCCCTATGGGACTCCCAATCACGGCCGGTTGTGATACAACCTGGAATCGAACGAGGGGGTCTGTAGTGACGCCTCAAGCACTGAGATGCAGTGCCTTAGACCGCTGTGCCACTCGGGAGTCTGAGGATGTATTAAATATGGACACTGTACCCTACAGACTAAAGTGGTTTTGTCTTGTTTAGCTATTGGGAGATTAGAATGAACAGATGGAACAACAAGAGAGGGTCTCTTCGCCTCCACTGACCGTGGCTCTTGCAGTAGGGGAACACCTCTTCCCAGCTGTAGTCAGCCAGGCAGATGGGCTGGCGTATCCAGGGCTGCAGCAGGAGCTGCTCCAGGGTCATCCTCTGTTGGGGGTCAGGCTGCAACATCCCTGACAGCACAGCATGTAGGTCTGGGGAGCACAGGAAGAGGTCAGACACCTTGCACCTGACTGTTTAGTAGCAGGGTTGTGGAGAAGAAAACAGAAAATTAGGCTGTTGGTCAATTTTACTGATAAAATGCCACAAAGAATAAAAATCACTTTACTCCCGGGTAACCCGGTATTTCCCGCCAAAACTGGAAGTGCCATTAAAGCATATGTCTGGATTTGATCGGCATGAAAATTCAAGCCGGATGCTACCTGAGGCAGATGAGCCCTACATTAAAATACCATTTATGAGCCCAAATGATTGTGCCGTTATCCAATACATACAGTATGATAGGCCTATATAGGCTACTGCACATTATGCACCACTGAAGAAGTCCATAGATGTATATACACTCTTGGATAAATAAGTGAAACAAGCGCCAGTAATCTTTGAGTGTGGACTGTATTATTTGACTGGAATTTCACCCCTCGTTCAAACTATGAAGCTGGGAGAGGACATGCGGCCTACAAAGTTAAAATCAAATTAGCTGGCCTATAATTGTAAAATATAATTGTACATTTTTATAATTAGTAGTCTGACAGCCTACCTTTCATGTTGTGCATATTACCTCCTATTTGTTCCTTCCTTCCTTCCTTCCTCGCGCTCAGTTAAATAAAATAAGTTGTCCTCGTCATCATTGTAATGACATGCTTGAATAATTCGCTTCTCATCATCGAAAGGTTGTGTTTTTGGACAAATAACTGTACCGCCATTGCGCGTTCACTCTTAAAACTCAGATTTCTTTACGCTGTTGTATTTAACATTCAGAATCCCTCTTCAAAAGTCTACCAGTTCAAGAAAAAAAGGAAAATAAAAAAGGCTATTGTAGTAGCTTTTACTGGGACTCCACTAGAGCTATAAAGGAGGCCAGAGGAGAGCAGGTGCATATTGCACAAGAGTGAAGACAGAGGTTATAAGTTAGAAACGTATGTATATTAACCAATCACTAGTTAAATATAAGGCTGTTCTGAGGGCAAAAGGGGGTGCAATTCAATATTAGGAAGGTGTTCTTAATGTTTTGTACACTGTATACAAATCTTGAACACAATTATCCATTTTGGATGCAACTTGAATTGAACAGATAAGAGAACGGCAGAAAGAGTGCTCGTGTGCGCACTGATTTAAAGCAACGATATTCGAGTGATTGGCCGTTTTAAACTGCAAAAAAATAATGGAATGTTTTCTCACTCCTCTTCAATGGCTGGATATTGGCGGGAACTGGAACACGCTGTCATACACGTCGATCCAGAGCATCCCAAACATGCTCAATGGGTGACATGGCTGGTGAGTATGCAGGCCATGGAAGAACTGGGACATTTTCAGCTTCCAGGAATTGTGTACAGATCCTTGCCACATGGGGCTGTGCATTATGCTATAACATGAGGTGATGGCGGCGGATAAATGGCATGACAATGGGCCTCAGGATCTCGTCACGGCATCTCTGTACACTAAAATTGCCATAGAAAAAAACCCAATTGTGTTCACTGTCCGTAGCTTATGCCCAACCATACCATAACCCCACAACGGGGCACTCTGTTCACAACGTTGACATCAGCAAACCGCTCGCCCACACAACACCATACGTGGTTGTGAGGCCGGTTGGCATTGTGTTGTGAAAAAACGGCACATTTTAGAGTGGCCTTTTACTGTCCCCAGCACAAGGTGCATCTGTGTAATGATCATGCTGTTGAATCAGCTTCTTGATATGCCACACCTGTCAGGTGGATGGATTATCTTGGCAAAGGAGAAATGCTCACTAACAGGGATGTAAATAAATGTGCACAAAATTTGAGAGAAATAAGCGTTTGGTGCATACGAAACATTTCTGAGACCTTTAATTTTAGCTCATGAAACATGCATTTATATTTTTGTTCAGTATAATTTAAACAGTTCCATTACATGTTTACGTGTTTCTAGCAGTTATTTATCCTGGGAAACGGGAGTGGGTTTGGGCGGGAAATCTCAGTAAATCTTGGTAAACCGGTTCCCGCTATTACACCCCATTTCTGACTGATGTCCTACCTGGAGAGACAGGAAAAGGGGGCTTGAGTGTGGACTGCAGGGTCTCCTCCATGTCACAGAAAGGGTTCTCACCAAACAGCAGGGTGTAGAGCAGCACCCCCAGAGACCACAGCTCCAGCTCTGGACCACTGTAGCTACGCAACACACAGAGGGAACCCCACAGTAAGTAAACAGGGGAGGGAACCCCACAGTAAGTAAACAGGGGAGGGAACCCCACAGTAAGTAAACAGGGGAGGGAACCCACAGTAAGTAAACAGGGGAGGGAACCCCACAGTAAGTAAACAGGGGAGGGAACCCCACAGTAAGTAAACAGGGGAGGGAACCCCACAGTAAGTAAACAGGGGAGGGAACCCCACAGTAAGTAAACAGGGGAGGGAACCCACAGTAAGTAAACAGGGGAGGGAACCCCACAGTAAGTAAACAGGGGAGGGAACCTACAGTAAGTAAACAGGGGAGGGAACCCACAGTACGTAAACAGGGGAGGGAACCCCACAGTACGTAAACAGGGGAGGGAACCCCACAGTACGTAAACAGGGGAGGGAACCCCACAGTACGTAAACAGGGGAGGGAACCCCACAGTAAGTAAACAGGGGAGGGAACCCCACAGTAAGTAAACAGGGGAGGGAACCCACAGTAAGTAAACAGGGGAGGGAACCCCACAGTACGTAAACAGGGGAGGGAACCCCACAGTAAGTAAACAGGGGAGGGAACCCACAGTACGTAAACAGGGGAGGGAACCCACAGTAAGTAAACAGGGGAGGGAACCCCACAGTAAGTAAACAGGGGAGGGAACCCCACAGTAAGTAAACAGGGGAGGGAACCCCACAGTAAGTAAACAGGGGAGGGAACCCACAGTAAGTAAACAGGGGAGGGAACCCACAGTACGTAAACAGGGGAGGGAACCCCACAGTAAGTAAACAGGGGAGGGAACCCACAGTACGTAAACAGGGGAGGGAACCCACAGTAAGTAAACAGGGGAGGGAACCCACAGTAAGTAAACAGGGGAGGGAACCCCACAGTAAGTAAACAGGGGAGGGAACCCACAGTAAGTAAACAGGGGAGGGAACCCACAGTAAGTAAACAAAATGGAACAGGATTGTTCTCATTTATGGCAAATCCTAGTTTATATGTATATTAAGTTTTATAAAATCATGTTGCAAAAACTGTTTTTTTCCTAACAGTTGTGTTATGTATACTACCCCCTCAGCCTGTGTTGGTACTATGAGAAGTGGCTGTGTGCGTGTGTGTGTGTGTGTGGGGGGATTTTGCCAATTAAATCATTTTTTGGGGGAAACGGAAAAAACGCTTTCAGTGTAAACTTAAACGACTAAAATCCAGATATAACGTATGTAGGAAAAATATAATCTATGAGAACTAAGTCACCAAAATAAAAGCTAGACAGTCAGGAAGAATAGAAAATACCCAAAACACTGAATTTATCAGTATTGATTTTGTTATGTTTCAGCCAAAGAACACGGCATTAGCCATGGCAAAATGCATAGATTTGCACAAAATTAGCTTGAACTGCAAAAAATCCTCAGCTCCACACAGAGAAATGTGTAGAGTTGAGGGAAATTGGCTTAAATTCAGACATTTCTCTACACCGCCAAGATGGGGACTAAAATGTTCTCTAAAATTCAGCCGCGCCGACGGGTCCAATGCCACTACTCCCATCATGACCCTGACAAGCACACTACCTAAGCCCCTTTTTGATCCAGAAAAGAAACAACCTGTGTGTACATACGGGTTGCCCTGCAGCACCTCTGGGGAGCAGTACTCCAGTGTGCCACAGAAGGTGTAGAAAAGCTTCCCTGGAGCCAGTGGGACGGCAGAGCCAAAGTCTATGAGTCTGATGTGGAACTCTGTGTTAATGATGATGTTCTCATCCTTGATGTCCCTGTGGAGGATGCCGTTGTTCCTCAGATATGCCACCGCTGCCACCAACTGGAGAGAAAAAGGATTAAAGGGACAGAGAGGGCAATGGACAAATAAAATAAAATGGTGAAACAGAACGAGGTGACTTTTCACACAATACCCATCATTATCACATTTATTTTGCTGCTCATATTTCTGTTTCCTTTCTACACACAGGTGTTCTGTCTCGTACCTGTCTGAAGATGTAGCTGGCCAGAGGCTCGTCCAGCTGGGGCTGTTTGTCTATGAACTCAAACAGGTCCAGACCATCCCCGTGCTTTTCCATCACCATCTGGAAGTAACCCTCGTTCTCAAACACCTCTAGGACCTGAGAAACAGAGATAGGGAATAGATAGAGGTAAAGAGGATAAACAGATAAACGCTTGTGTTATTCTGTATGGAGGAGATGTGGGTTACCACTGAGAACCACATTAGAAACAAACTAAAAGTTGTTGCCTTGACGATGTTGTGGTGTGTCAGGCGGGTGAGTATGGCGATCTCCTGGCTGACACGGCCCAGCACGGGGTCGTCCACCCAGCATTCACCGACTATCCTGCCCTTCCTGATAAACTTCACCACCACCTACACACATAGGAGAGGGACAAACACTTTTAAAACACTATTTGACTATGCAAATCCATTACTTCAAAACATTCCAAAAACTGAATATGGATGCACAGTGAAATATTGTGAGCATGAAGCGCCCACAGAGAGGTCATACAGTTTGAGTCAGACAATTTTAATATATATTTTTTTTAACCTGAGTTTTGGAACACTGTCCTCCATAAAGACTTGTCATGGTACTCAGGTGTGCAAGTGTTGTCGGTCTTCATCTTTACTAGTAAAAGGAGAGAGTCCCCAGTCAGTCTCACCTTCTGTCTGTCAGAGCGTCTGCAAGCCTGCCACACGAAGCCGAAGGCCCCTTTCCCCACGGCGTGGAGCGGCTGGTACACCTCTGAGAACTGGCCATCGCACGCACGGGAATGGTCCAGGTCCAAAGTGGAGAGCAGCGCCTCCCCGGCCCCGCCACGGCTGGCCTCCAAGATCGCCTGAGTCAAAATACACAAATACAGTGCCTTCAGAAAGTATTCACACACCTCAACTTTTTCCACATTTTGTTGTGTTACAGCCCAAATTTAAAATTGATTAAATTGAGGTTGTCACTGGCCTACACACATTACCCCATGTCAAAGTGGAACGTTTTTCAATTTTTACAAATTTAGAGCTGAAATGTCTTGAGTCAATAAGTATTCAACTCACTATGAAGATACAGGCATCCTTCCTAACTCCGTTTCCGGAGAGGAAGGAAACCGCTCAGGGATTTCACCACGAGGCCAATGGTGACATTAAAACAGTTACAGAGATTAATGGCTGTGATAGGAGAAAACTGAGGATGGATCAACAACATTGTAGTTACTCCACAACACTAACCTAATTGACAGAGTGAAAAGGAGGAAGGCTGTCCAGATTAAAAATATTCCAAAACATGCATCCTGTTTGCAATTAGGCACTAAAGTAAAACTGCAAAAAAAAATGTGGCAAAGAAATGAATTTATGTCCTGAATATAAAGCGGGATGTTTGGGGAAAATCAGAGTACCACTTCATATTTTGAAGCATGGTGGTGGCTGCATCATGTTATGCGTATGCTTGTCGTCGGCAACGACTAGGTAGTTTAGGATAAAAATAAACCGAATAGATGAAAATCTGGTGCAGTCTGCTTTCCAACAAAACACTGGGAGACAAATTCACCTGTCAGCAGGACAATAAAACTAAAAAAGCCAAATATACACTGGAGTTGCGTACCAAGACAACATTGCATGTTCCCAAGTAGCCTAGTTACAGTTTTGACTTAAAATCAGTTGGCAAGACTTGGCAAGACTTGAAAATGGCTGTCTAGCAATGATCAACAACTTGAGAGCTTGAAGAATTTTTATAAAAATGGGCAAATATTGTAAAATCCAGGTGTGCAAAACTCTTAGGTACTTACCCAGAAAGACTCAGTGTAATCACTGCCAAAAGTGATTCTAACATGTATTGACTCAGGGGGTTGAATACCTATCTAATCAAGAGTGTTTTATTTTTTATAATTTTTGTTTACAAATATGATAGAATCTTTCATCCACTTTGACTAGAGTATTTTGTGTAGATATAAAATAAAAAATTAAATTAAATCCATTTTAATCCCACTTTGTAACAACAAAATGTGGAAAATGTAAAGAGCTGTGAACACATCAATGTCTGTAGCGCTATACTCATATCTTTACTGGGCAGGGTGAAAGCAAAAAACTAAAAATGTGTGTGTCACCCTGTCCAAATCAACCACACGATTAATTAAATAAATGTGATTTTTCCAGATTAAGCAAGAGTACTGACCTCTCCCAGACTGAGTGCAGATGAGTCCTGTAGTGAAGCTCTGCTGCTGTAGAAGCCACTATAACACAGCATGGCCTCCTGCTGTCCAGGCCTGCTCAGCCACACACAGAACACACACCTGGCCCCATCAAGCTCAGCCCTACGGATCTCACACTGCACCTCTGGAGAGAGGAGAAAAGAGAGGGAGGGGAAGAGTGGCTAGAATTAATCATCGTAGTTATGAAACTAACTTTGTAATCAAGGAGTACCACGCGCGATGGAGTTGCTCTAAACCTGGAAGCTCAGCTCAAAGAGAAAGGCTAAGTGAGAGCTTGTGAAGAGGTACCAACCGATTCTTGTTCCATCCCGGTGGTAAACATTTCCATCATAGCTCCCCTCTGTGATCTGCTTTGGGACCTTGGAGGATGGAGAGCACTCATTCACCTGCTGCTTCTTAGGGGTGGAGGTGGTGGGAGGGGTGTCCGAGAGCAACTGCATCCCTCCATTGATCTGTCTAGAGTCCTGGCTTTGGCCATTGTGGAGAACAGAGAACACAGCCCACTGGTCCCGTTCTTCCTCCCCCGCCGCTCCATTTAATTGACTGTTCCGGACCTCCACACAGCCGGGTCCCTCTTCCTGGTCGGACTCGACCACATACGGTGAAGGGGTTCGCAGGAGCTCGGCGGTATCAACCGAGGTATGGGAGAAGTCATCATCTCCCCCAACACTAGGCAGCTCTATAATTCCACTCAGGTCCAGGTCGGCCATGGCCCGGGTCACCAGTTCCCCGTTGGTGTCCAGGTCCAGGTAGCAGCTGGCTGAGTCCACAGCCTGGGCGGTCCGGGAGGTGACCTCCTTCGGACCGGACCCCCCATGACACCCAGCCCACTTCTCACAGAACCCCGAAGAGGAGCGGCTGCCCAGGGAGATCACCTCGAAGCTGGAGTCCTGCAGGGCCGACAGGTCACACGGCTGCTGAGGGTCTTTGGCATGGTGTGGGGTAGGGCGGCAGGGCCGTGGTTCATCCATGGTTGGAGTGTCTTAAGTAATACAAATAACACATTTATACATTAAAGTTCATTCTCAGAGGAAAATTTGAAGTGAATTTGGACCTCAAACATATCAAAATCAAATGTTTTGTCTAGCTAAAACTCGGAACATTTAGCCAATTCATACCTGGTCCCACCCCGTTGAGGAGCTGCAGTCCTGGGCTACAAGTTGGAGGGTGAGTGAGTGACAGGCAGAGCGTCTCGCCCCTCTCCACCAGGGCAAAGGACTGTAGCAGGTCGTGGGTGTTGTCTCCACTGTCACACTGACTGGGACACGGGGCAACCTGGGCTGCCTCTTCCATCAGTTCTGTAGTGTCATCAGCCCTGTGGAGAGATACCTAGTTACACCCCTAGCCCCTACAGAAACACTGGGGACAGTTAGGCCCAGGCCCAGATCAGCCCCTAGGGACAGTTAGGCCCAGGCCCATATCAGCCCCTACCATTCATGTGGTCCTCTGTAGCTCAGCTGGTAGAGCACGGCGCTTGTAACGCCAAGGTAGTGGGTTCGATCCCCGGGACCACCCATACACAAAAATGTATGCACGCATGACTGTAAGTCGCTTTGGATAAAAGCGTCTGCTAAAATGGCATATTATGTACATCTACAAAAATGGTATTCTGTAAACAACTGGCCTACCTCAGGGCCTCACCCGCTGACTTTGATCATTGCCTTTTAGTTAGTGTCCGATTCATTCAAGTGGGAAGTCAGGTGTCACTGGTCAAGGTGGAAATTAAAACCAGCATAAAACCCAAAGGGAACAGGACACCCCCCATGTTACGTGGTTATTTCAGGACTGAACTATCTTGTCCATGGGTGACTTACCTGACCATGGGTGTGGAGGTAATCTCCGGAGGGCGCAGGGTGGAGGGAGCGCTGCCCTGCTCCTCCAGTCTGGTACTGGTCCCAGTGAAGATCCTGCCCTTCCCAGTAGAGAGGTTTCTCCCTAGTCCTGCCTTCTGCACCATGGCCATGTCACCAGCCAGCAGAGAGCTGGGGTCTAGACACCCAGAAACAAAAAAAGATTGATTGATTTTACGATTACTCATAGGATCGTTTTTCCTTTTGACTACCTTACTTGGATTCTGAAAAACTACGTGATTTGGGGGATTTGACACAGACCCCATGAACATGAAGAATCAACGATGTGATCAGCAAAACAGGAAGATGAGTTTGTGGATTGGTACATCCAAATGACACATGAATAGAGGATGACCACACTGACTATGTAGAAAGGAACATGTTTTCATGAATAACAAGCACTAGTAACATTTCAGAAATGTAAGTTAGTGATGAGTGAGAGCCAACCTTTTCCCTGTTGAAGTTTGCCTCCCATTGGGAGTGTGTGAATGGGATGGATGACCATGCTAGTAGCAGGGACAGGGTTAAGATGACCCGAGTATCCACAGGGGTCTGGAAGGAGTGAGATGGAGGGGAACAGTTACTGCTCAGTCTACTGGAAATCTGACAAACACCCACAGCTGGCTGCCATCCAATAGGGTTTGTTTTCATGGAGTGGAAAGCACCAATTGGATTATAGTATTTAACCCAGCCCAGGTGCTAAACCAATAGAGCAGGGGTATTCAACTCTTCCCCTACGAGGACCGGAGCCTGCTGGTTTTCTTTACTACCTGATAGTTAATTGCACACACCTGGTGTCCCAGGTCTAAATCAGTCCCCAATTACGCAGTGAAAATGCCATGGGAACTTGCTTCGAGGTCCAGAGTGGAGTTTGAGGGCAATAGCGGTTCAGAGGCCTCGTGTCCCTGTCACTAGTGTTCAGCTCTACAACAGGGAGCGTTCCTCACTCCTGGTTCTGGGGACAGTGTGTGCAGGCGTTTGTGCCAGCCCAGCACTTAGGAGGTACTATCCTAATTTGATCACTCTTGCCACAAAGAATTTTCCTGCAAAGCAGCAAATGCAAATTGTAGCGTATTCAAGGTTTTAAAAGGATTCTAAAGTTTTAAATTCCACTTAAATGTCAGACTTGATTTAGCCCAACTATAAAATGTATCAACCCCTACAAAAATGTCCATTAATTATAAAATCAACATAATTCACATTTCCTTTGCTGCAGGATTATTTTCCTGCTGTGAGGAACTGGTCAAATTAAGATAGCACATCTGTACACAACTGGGATAATCAAGGTCTTTGATTAATAGTTGATTAGCTGAATCAGGTGTGCTAGTGCTAGGATGGACCAAAAGCCTGCATACACTACGACAGCCATCAAGAACTAAGAGAGAAATACAGATATCCACCTACGATGGAGAGAGAAACTGAACTACAGATGAGTCACCTGTGTTGCTGCAGGTAGAGGGGTTTGACAAGCCTGTGTGTAGAAGCCCACCCCCTGGGTGGTGGGGTAGGGGACTGGAACCATTCTCCAAGCCACAGAACCAATCATAGAAGGCAGGCATCAGGAACGTGACATCCTGTAGGACACACGACAAAGACAGTTAGTGGAGCAGGATTAGGGTAAATTCCAGAACATTCAGTAAGTACACTGAAGTACAATTCTCTTCAATTAGGAACATTTGGAATGTGGTTTACTTTCTGAATTGACCCCAACCCTGGAGTAGAAACAACTCTAGAGAGCTACGTTAGGGAACCCACTACAGCTTATTGAATCCAGAGGTCCATAAAATGAGTCTCGTTTGCATCAGCCAATAACTGAAAACACAATGAAGGCTGCAGAGTTCATAATTATGATAATGATGAATATTGGGTATAGTAGAACAGCATTGGTTGATTGGCTAAAAGCCACGGTATATCAGACCGTATACCTCGGGTATGACAAAACATTTATTTTTACTGCTCTAATTACATTGGTAACCAATTTATAATAGCAATAAGGCACACAAACGCAGGTTTGTGGTATATGGCCAATATGCCACAGCTAAGGGCTGTATCCAGGCACTCTGCGTTGCGTCATGCTTAAGAACAGCCCTTAGCCGTGGTATATTGGCCATATACAACTGCCCCTCGGGCCTTACTGCTTAACTAAAACTCCTTCCCACTGTGCTGCTACATCTGCATTGCTCCCGGGGGGGGGGGGGGGGGGTTGGTTTAGGCTGGGTTTCTGTATAAGCACTGACATCTGCTGATGTAAAAAGGGCTTTATAAATACATTTGATTGATTGAACCAGAGTGTATGACAGAAGAGGTGCAATTTTAATACCTTCCCCTGTAGCTCAGCATTCCCAAAGCCCAGGAGACTGAGTGCCAGGTGGTTGTGGATGCTGTTGATGGAGCCATCAGGGTGGAGGGTGAGGAGACCGCTGAGAGGGGCAAACACCCACACTGTCCCAGAATAGACCAGCCCCGAACCAGGCGAGAGGAGGTTGCGGTCCTCTTTCACACCTGACGGATGGCATGGCACACAGACATGGTCTTTAGAGATCAAATACTGCTTTTTTTAGTGCAAGAAATCATCTTTATCTTACATTATACATGCACAAAATATGTCTTATATACAAAACATCCTATTCTGTAGTAACATTCCTCAAAGAGACTAAAAAAATGAGAATAGCACTGTCCTACCAGAGGACAGTTCCTTTCTATGTGGCTGCTCACAGTGCTCTGGTGCTCTGCAGACTGGGGAGGAGAGGAGGAGGGAACACTGCTGGTTCTCAGGTCCTCCAGGGGTGTCTTTGGGTTCTGGGCAGCCCAAACCATCCCCATCCTTCAGCTGCTGGGGTTTCCCACACACCACCGCCCCATGGAGTTTAATACATAGGAGGAGGGAGGTGCCCCCCCTGCTTCGACTGGACACCCTCTGGACCCTCAGCATCTGAGGGAAGGGAGATGTTAAAGCAGTGCTCTATATGGGGCAATAGGTGTGTGTGTGTGTGTGAGGGCTGACCTTGGGCAGAGCGCGGCTGTGGAGGGGGATCTGTAGAGAGGGGATCATCTCTCTGATAGACATCCCTGTCAGCTCCTCAGTCTTCCTGTAACCATGCAGATGGGCGAAGACCAGGTCACAGCTCAGGATGCTCCCCTGGAAGTAAAAGTGATCGCCCATTGAGTCTGGCTACAGAGGCCCTGTGGTCGTATTCATTAGGCACCATACTGAAAACCACCGAAAGGGACTACCTGGAATTTTATGTTGCAGAAAATATGCTGTGTGCCCTTATGAATATGACCCAGAAATGACTCGAGTTTTGCAGGATGTCAACTGCCACACTAAACCACATCTTGGAATATGCAACCATGTGTGTAACTTACATCTTGTGAGAAGGACACATGGGCTGAGAGTCTCTCCACACGCTCCATCATGACCAGGCAATGCTGTCCTCCCTGTGACTGTCTCTGGGTCCATACAGACACTGGGACCTCAGTACCACACTGGCTCACTGCATCCAACTATCCAGAGAAGAAAACAGGATCGTCATCTCAATGCCCTGATCTAAGGATGTGTGAATATATGTTAAACACTTGAGGACACAATGGATGTACTCTAAGCAAGACAGAAAAATAACAATGTTTGACAAGCAACAGAGAGGGCTGTGCAGAAGGAAAATGATTGAGCCTTTATCATTCTTACCACTTTTCCAGACACCACTGCCACATTTCCATCTGTCTGAAGACACGCCTCACTTAAAGCTTCTTCCAGGACCTGATTGGTCTTCTTCAGGAAGCAGGACAGCTTTTGTCCAACCAGATCATTGCTGGTGCACTCAAACAATGTGCATGCCTTCACATTTGCAGCCAATATCTACAAAACACACAAAAAATGTCTCTTGTGCAAATGACCACTCTTTAGCCTTAAATTATAAAAAACTCCTACATTAGACAATAATCTACTACACAAATTAATTAAAGGTTCAATGTAGCTGTTTTTACCTCAATATCAAAACATTTCTGGGTAACAATTAAGTTCCATACTGTGGTTGCTTTCTTTTTGACCACTTTAATTGAAAACAAAGAGCAATTTCTCAAGCAAGAATTTTGCTAGGACTGTCTGGGAGTGGTCTGAGTGGGGAGGGGGAAACTGAACTAGCTGTGAGAAAGAGATCCAAACACAGGAGAGTAATGTTGAAAAACACTCCTCAATGACATTTTATTAAACTGAAAAGTTCAAACGATGATTATAGTCATATCTTCTTGTCTTTGAAATGTTCTTAATATAATTTGTCAGCTTGTTTTGCATTCAGGGCAATAATGCATATAAAGAAATTACACAACCAAATGTCTTCCCTCCTTTGAAATGTTTGGTCACTTGGATTCCAAACCTCTCTGCCTAACTAAATTTACCACCCGGTGATGTCACCAGGCAGGCAAAAACTCCATCCCACCAAAACCGGCTGAAATTTCAGTTCTTACACTACAATGGCATGATCATCATTTTCACAGTATTATTCTGACCTCAGTGTGAAAATGTATATAAAAACACAGGAACATCACATTTGACTGCACTAGGCCTTTTAAGTTTCAAGCTAAATCTGATTTCAAAGCCATTTGCATTGTGTGAGAGCATTTGATATACAGCCCAATAGTAATCATATTAGTGGCACTACCTTGGTGCTCTTGCAGTCTACAGTGAGGACTGCCTTGTTGGGGTTGTGGACAGCTGGAGGTCCTGACAGCGCAAAGCCTCCTGCACAGGTCAACAGGCTGAGCAGGGTTCTGTCTGACTCGGACACAGTGGACAGCGAGTCTGACTGGCTGTGTGATCCTGAGCCATGCTGGCTGGGGATCTGAATGTCTCTCATAGCCACAGAGCTACAGGAGATCTGAGAGTCACCTAGAGAGAGGAAGGGGTTATTGTGTTACAGTACAGGGTCTTGTGATGACAAGCTAGAACACAAACACAGGGGTTGCCATGAACTAGTAATGATAGAGTATAAGCCCATGTCCTTTGCATTGTGATGCCATGGCCTCTTTCAATTGTGCTCGAGCTAGAGACTAAGCCTGAGCACTGCCAGACATCACGGCCATTGTGTTCGACAGTCCCATGTTAACTCCTAGTCCACAAGTATGAGCCAGAGGGAACCACCAGGGGTGTATTCATTAGACAGATTCTGTTACAAAAGGTTTCAGGCAGGTCCCTCCCGGTTTAGTTCCATTTGTTTCCTAGAGTAAACGGGTTCCATTGCAAAACGTTTTAACAGACCAACGGAATCTGACTAATGAATATGCCCCTGTAGTGGATCCAGTTGCAGGAAGCACCCACCTGCTATGGATCCAGGAAAACGCCAGCGTTCTAGAGCCTGGCCCTTGTACAGGGGCCGCCCGACACACGGATAGGACTTGTTTAGGTCAAAGGAGTCATCCTCCAGGAGGTCCGAGGAGTCATCCTGGACAACGTTAACTGTGTCCCCTTTAGCACGAGGGTTGCCTTGATTCTCTGTCCAACGCGACTCAATCCACAGCGACATTGTGTGCTTTGGTCTACGGAAAGGATGCATTTTATTCAATTGTAACAGAGATGGTCTTTCTGGTACAGTAAACCTTTTGTTGTCCCACCCTAGCTCTGCTCCAGTGCGTCGTACGCTCTTACTATTACGCTGTTCTAGTGACTGGCTTCACTAGATCTGGTCCATGCACATGCAGCGCGTAGTGCACATTTCGTATTCGTCATATTTCGTATTTTGGAGGAATATCGAATGACACCCGGCGCATTCTGAGAAATGTTCGTCAGCAGTCCAGCAACATCTTTACTCTGGTAAGTAGCCAAAGTATAGTGACTCCAGTCACACCCTAGATGGACCGGAGTTCGCTATTCCCATTCCTAGCAAGCTAACTGATGTCTAATTTTAGCTACTAGTTAGCTTGAGTAACACACCGGTGAATTAGGTCCACACCAAATTAGACAATTAACTTTTACCTGGCCAAAACTCACCTTTTTATTTGTAAACCTGAAATGAGCTTATTAGCAAGCTAGCTCGCTAACAGCTGTGTTGACTTTTCCTTGTTGGATTGAAGTTGGTTGCTAAGGAAGAGCTGCCACAAAATCCGACGAATCCTAAAGTTACAAGCAATGCACTCGCCACTGTATCGAGTTTAGTGACAACTTTGCGGGTAGTTGAAAGCGAAATATTATCTAAGAAAATACACAATTTTACGTTGTTATTTTTTAGCGAGTCTGGAAAAGTTTGTAAATCGCGGGTTTTGCGTCACTGGAGGTATGAACAGCCAATCAGAGAACTATTATTCAAAGTCATTCAGGGCAATTATCCAATAAGTACTGCTCATGGGAGGAGTCGGTGGGTATGAGAGGGCTGTTTCTTCTTCTTCTTCTCCGTGTGAATTTCCGGCAGACTAGACGCTGTGTTGCATATTGCTGCCTTTCGCAGGTCGGAGTGCAGATTGCACATTTGGTCACAAAAAAAATAGAAAAGGGTAATGGGAAAATCTTACATTGCACCACCATCTAACCCTGCACCTATACACTATCCCCCAAAACCCATCACCCCATACCACTACTTTGGCCCTAAATGATCCTACACCAAGCCGTCGGCCTGGGAGGATGGAATCCCTTCTTTCAAAACTTCCAGAAGCTCTTCTGCACTAAAAATCTCTCACACCTAAATATTTATCTGCTACTGCAACTATCACATATATCTTCTGTAATTTCCACTCCATCAGTGCAGAAATCGCAAGAAATCCAACCTTACTAAAACTCATCTGCTCTGGATCTCTCTCTTCAGGCCTACTCACTGGGGGGCTCCCAGTCGAATCACTCACCCTTGGGCTATCCTCTCTTCACTGCCTCAGCATAGGAAACTTTTTGCCTCACTCGAACTCTGGAAATCTCAACCTGTCGCTCTCTCACAGGGCACTTCGGATCCCCAGCTGCATGGGCGCCCCCACAGTTGACAAATGCCCTCCTGCACATTCCTCACATCGTGGGATCTCCCTTCTACACACTGCTGCAACATGTCTGAATCCTTGGCACCTAAAGCACCATAGCGGGTTCGGAACATAGGCCCTCGCAGAAGAGCAAATATAACCTAACCTGGCCTTATCAGGTAGAAACTCAGTGTAAAGGCTCAACAAGACAGACAGGGTATTCTCAGTCTCTGGTCTACATCTCACCAAATAGCGGGCATCACAAACACCAGGAATATTATTTTTCATTTGATCCACCTCTACACTCAACACTACCCCACTGATCACTACTTTGAGCAGTGCCCTGCTCCGGAGAGCAAAGCATGACACAGGTTGAGCCCCGAGACGTGTGACGCAACGCACCCACTTCCTCTGGGTGGAGGATGCACAGAAAATCAAAACAATTCCACTTCTTGAAACTTTCAGAGATTTAACCATTCCCAGTTTGTCCTTTACCCAGTTTGACACAACGTATGGGTCGGCCAAAAAGCAGCAATCTTTCCAAAAATCTCACTCCTACCGGTCCAGAATCATCTCAGGTAGGATCCTCAGGGCAAACGTTGGAAGTCTCCACTACACCTCTCGCCACAGATAGACCCACTTCATCCTGGACTGGCTCAACTTCAGAGCGCTCACCACTGCCGACGACTCCATTTTGAGTTCCTCAAGGTTCTCAAGAGAGCAAGTAGACCTATAGGTAAGTTTACTTGGTTTGTAGTCAGGAGAAGAAGGGATGTACTCAGGAGACGAAGGTCTGAACTTAGCGCCATTCTTACGCCCTCGCGTCATCGTACTTCCGTCCCCTTCCAAGAGAGGACCGTTCTCTCTGTGTGAGCGACTTTCCATAGCAAGATGATAAGCGCTGAATATCTATGGGAGGGCTGTTTGATTACTTTCTACCTTCATAAACAGTCATTGAGGGGATTCAATTAATCTGTCCTGGGCGCCCGGGTAGGCATGTTTTGCATCGGGTGAAAGTCGGTTGCATTTGTTTTGGAACTGGGCTGCCTCCGGGGAGAGCCAGGTGCATGCAAAAGTGATTGCTTTTAATTAAAAAACGCTCTATCTGCCTTACCAATGAAAAGCAGTTAGAAAATTCAAACATACAGTGAGGGAAAAA
The DNA here is from genome assembly GCF_964263955.1 of Coregonus lavaretus. Lineage (NCBI taxonomy): Eukaryota > Metazoa > Chordata > Actinopteri > Salmoniformes > Salmonidae > Coregonus > Coregonus lavaretus. The sequence continues at coordinate 6,232,363 of NC_140010.1, read as the reverse complement.
AGTATTTGATCCCCTGCTGATTTAGTATGTTTGCTCACTGACAAAGAAATTATCAGTCTATAATTTTAATGGTAGGTTTATTTGAACAGTGAGAGACAGAATAACAACAAAAAAATCCAGAAAAACGCATGTCAAAAATGTTATAAATTGATTTGCATTTTAATGAGGGAAAGAAGTATTTGACCCCCTCTCAATCAGAAAGATTTCTGTCTCCCAGTTGTCTTTTATACAGGTAACGAACTGAGATTAGGAGCACACTCTTAAAGGGAGTGCTCCTAATCTCAGTTTGTTACCTGTATAAAATGCACCTGTCCACAGAAGCAATCAATCAATCAGATTCCAAACTCTCCACCATGGCCAAGACCAAAGAGCTCTCCAAGGATGTCAGGGACAAGATTGTAGACCTACACAAGGCTGGAATGGGCTACAAGACCATCGCCATGCAGCTTGGTGAGAAGGTGACAACAGTTGGTGCGATTATTCGCAAATGGAAGAAACCCAAAATAACTGTCAATCTCCCTCGGCCTGGGGCTCCATGCAAGATCTCACCTCGTGGAGTTGCAATGATCATGAGAACGGTGAGGAATCAGCCCAGAACTACACGGGAGGATCTTGTCAATGATCTCAAGGCAGCTGGGACCATAGTCACCAAGAAAACAATTGGTAACACACTACGCTGTGAAGGACTGAAATCCTGCAGCGCCCGCAAGGTCCCCCTGCTTACGAAAGCACATATACATGCCCGTCTGAAGTTTGCCAATGAACATCTGAATGATTCAGAGGAGAACTGGGTGAAAGTGTTGTGGTCAGATGAGACCAAAATCGAGCACTTTGGCATCAACTCAACTTGCCGTGTTTGGAGGAGGAGGAATGCTGCCTATGACCCCAAGAACACCATACCCACCGTCAAACATGGAGGTGGAAACATTATGCTTTGGGGGTGTTTTTCTGCTAAGGGGACAGGACAACTTCACAGCATCAAAGGGACGATGGACGGGGCCATGTACCGTCAAATCTTGGGTGAGAACCTCCTTCCCTCAGCCAGGGCATTGAAAATGGGTCGTGGATGGGTATTCCAGCATGACAATTACCCAAAACACACGGCCAAGGCAACAAAGGAGTGGCTCAAGACGAAGCACATTAAGGTCCTGGAGAGGCCTAGCCAGTCTCCAGACCTTAATCCCATAGAAAATATGTGGAGGGAGCTGAAGGTTGAGTTGCCAAACGTCAGCCTCGAAACCTTAATGACTTGGAGAAGATCTGCAAAGAGGAGTGGGACAAAATCCCTCCTGAGATGTGTGCAAACCTGGTGGCCAACTACAAGAAACGTCTGACCTCTGTGACTGGGTTTTCCACCAAGTACTAAGTCATGTTTTGCAGAGGGTTCAAATACTTATTTCCTTCATTAAAATGCAAATCAATTCATAAGATTTTTGACATGCGTTTTTCTGGATTTTGTTGTTGTTATTCTGTCTCTCACTGTTCAAATAAACCTACCATTAAAATTATAGACTGATCATGTCTTTGTCAGTGGGCAAACGTACAAAATCAGCAGGGGATCAAATACTTTTTTCCCTCACTGTATATTTGATAGAAAATAGATTCTGAATGATGCACCATGCTGCCTTGTTGACAACACGACCGAGCGGCGCAGAATACTGTTGGATTTGAGAAGGGCGTTCCTCCCTCACCGCTTTTGCCCGGTTACAGACCAGTGCCCTGCGGCTCAGCATAATCGAATCTGCCCAATGCTTTCTATTGACACAAGAGGAGGAGAGGGATGAGGTTTTGGCAGAGGTACGGGAGGGTGCATCCAAAGATGGGTCTACTTATACTTGTTTTTCAAATAGAAGAATCTAGAAATGTTTTCGTTTTCACGTTCTGCTGGAAAACGCTACATAATGAAATTGGTAGGCTACATCCACAACTTTAGAGGAAAATTTTTCCAATAGCGTCATCAATTCTATTCTGACCATTCATTTCACAAATTTGAATAATGCTTCTGGATATGAGGTGTTTCTGCACAGAGAATACCATCGTTCACACTGGATATTTATTTATATACACTATGTACAAATTAACAACAACAACTACATCAATTAAGGAGTCTCGACTGAACACTCAGCCTCTAACATAATCTCATAATACCATTTTACATTTGAACAGACATTGTATTCAGTTTTAGCCCAGGTGCAATGACAATGAGTAGAATATACATCATATACATTACAGTTTAACTTGGATAAAATGAAAATGTATCGGTATGTGCATTGAGGGTACTAGATAGTGACCAGTAATGCTGTTTACACAATGGTAGACCTATGTACATGCCTGCAAAATCTGTTAGCAGAAGAGACAATGCATTGTAAAAGATAAATGGGAAGATACTATGAAAGTACTATCACAATAATACTGTGTTGTTCTGCATTCAATGAAAAAAAATGAAATCAGTTAACAGTCATTACACATGTCGTTTTGAAATATTAAATCCAACACAACTCTGTTGGTATTTTAGCATCATGATGAAAAAAAATGAAAAAACCACAAGACGTCAGCATGTATCGAAACAGCTAATTATCACTACAACAATGCAGGGTTAGGTAAGCACTCAATTGTAGGGTAGGAGGGGCACAGCCAGGGCTGACCCTCATGGACAGATCATTTGTCCATGTCAATCACTGAGGACAGGAACACAGTCCTCTGTCCAAGAGTTTATCCTCATAAATGTCCAGTGTAGCCTACAGAGGCTTCTACATAGAATGCTGGAATGGAGTAAATGGAATGGTGTCAAAAACATGGTTTTCATGTGATTGATACCATTCTATCTATCTATTATACTCCATTCCAGTCATTATTATGAGCCGTCCTCCTCTCAGCAGCCTCAACTGATTCAGGAGATCTTAGTCTGACTTGATAGCTATCTTGATAACGGCTGGTTAGTTCGGCAGGTTTGAGCTACACTGAAGTGGAGTGGAGGAGCTGTGTGGCATGCATGCTTTGTCAAGCAGAGCTCTCAGTTAACGACACTGAGTACTGGTTGATTTTCTTTTGGACAAGGAGCTGCGCAGAACACACACACACACACACACACACACACACAGGGTTGGGCACACAATGACTGGACGTGTTACTGACGAGAGCTTGTCCAGATTAGTCACAGTTCTGTAGAATGGCTCCATCCTAATGTGCTTGTTGGAAGTCCTTCTTACTGTGGGGTCGGTTTCCCAAGACGTGGTCAATCTCTGTGGCAATGCCTGCAGTCATCTTTGGAATGACCTAGAATACATGAAGAGGAGAAACAATACCATTGATTCAGTTAGTTGTTATGTTGGTAGTAGTAGTTAGTAACTACACTGCAATAGGCATCCAAACTAGTAAATAAACGATGTAGGCCTAGACTAGAGAAGGCGAGCAGTTTGAGTGCTGAGAAATAGATGTTAGTATCCCAAATCGACCCCTAAACCCTGCACCCTTAGCCTCGCCAGCCAACCTGATCTATCGATGATAGCGAGATCGGGGTGGCTCGCCAGGCTACTTGTGGAGATCTAAGATGATTTGATTTGGTATAAGACATATGGTTCCACCTAGCCTATCAGCGGTGCTGTTACTGTATTCCTTACACCTGTTAAATCCTCTCAGATCTCCACAAGTACATAGGGCATAGGCACAGGAGGCTGCTGAGGGGAGGACGGCTCATAATAATGTCTGGAACGGCATAAATGGAATGGCATCAAACACCTGGAAACCATGTATTTTATGTTTTTGTTACCATTCCACTAATGCCGCTCCAGTTATTACCATGAGCCCATTCTCCCCAATTAAGGTGCCACCAACCTCCTGTGGGCATAGGGTCTAGGGGTCGATTTGACATTGGGCCTAAAACAGCTTAAAATGTATTCTTCAACGGAGTTCTTCCCCTAATGAAGACAGTAAAGTATATAAGAGATGCTCCTTGCCTCCATGGCCCTCAGGTTCTCTGCAAGCTGGATGGGGTTGGATGTTCCCAGCAGCACTGAGCTCACTCCTTCATTCCTCAGACACCAGGCTGCAGAGAGAGAGAAGGGGAGGTAACAGGGTTGAGTTCATTAGGACATGCAACAGAAAACATTTTGTAACGGAAAAAAAAATGTACGTTTGTTATTGGACAAGTCCCTTATGGAGGTAGTCGCTCCATTACTCAAAAAAGGGTCATCTTCCACATCCAGCATAGTTATCGGTCTGTTGTTATATTTTTTGGTACCTTTATTTTACCAGGTTAGTCTCATTGAGATGAAAAATCTCTTTTACAAGACCTGGCCAAAATAGCAGCACACAAAGTTGCAGATGCATTTACAACAAAAAACACAAAGCACTACAGTTAAAAAATCATAAATTCACACATTGAACAGCAAGATGGTTTGGGAAAGTGTGGTGCAAAACATTGACAGACAACCCCCCCCCCCCCCCCCCCCATTTCATTTTGCATCATAGTGTAATTTCAGGACCCTTTGAAGCTCGTTCCATGCGTAAGGGGCAGAGAACCGAACAGCTATTTTCCTCTAGCTCTGTACAGGCCTTAGGCACAATCAACAAAACACAGTCATGTGAGCGCAGGCGGTAGTTTTAATTTGTCTGCTGGACAACGTAGTTACACAAGTAAAATGGGAGGAGTCTCAATATGGCCTTATAAATTAAACCTACCAATGATTTCATCTCCAAAGAGCTAAGGAAGGCCAGCCCACTCTCATATAGAGGGTACAGTGATGTGTGAGAGCTTTGGAGTTAACAAACCTCAACGCCCCATGGTACACAGTTTCCAGCATATGTACTGATGCCACAGGGGCATTCATGTACAGGATATCACCAGAATCAACTACAGGCACGAAAGTAGCGGAAACAAGCCTCTTTCTCGCTGAACCCCCCCCCCCCCATAACTTATTACTAAAAAACTGTGCGCCTAAGCTTTTTCACAAGACCTTAGATGTGGGGTTTGAAGGTGAGACACCCATCTATCAATAAACCCAAGTACTTGTAAGTTGCTACTCTTTCTATTTGTTTGTCTTGCGTAGTGACTATAAGTGGAAGAGTGAGATTTCATGTTAGATTTCGTGAAAACCATCAACTTTATCTTTTCAGCATTTGTGTTACTGATATCTTACCGATGGCTAATTGTGGCAGAGTGCAGCCCAGCTTCTCAGAGATGACAGTGAGCTCCTTCAGCTTGGCCTGCTGTTTCCTCCCGTCTTCGCTCACTATCTTATCCTTCAACCAGGCGTACTGCTGGAAGAGAAGGAGAAGAACAGTCTTAGACCTGAGGACCAAGCTGACATTCCCCTCAGATGTCGTTGGGACAAGCGGATATGAGCAGTACCTTCATGGAGGCCCTGGAGCATTCTGGGATACCATTCTCATACTTCCCAGTGATGATTCCACAGGCTAGAGGCGACCAGGAGACCACACCCACACCTGCAATGGCACATGGGAGTTAGGTCACATGACAGACAGGGTAATCATCAGATGATCATGGGACTGAAGGACAAAAGTACTGGTATCTAGAGTTGACCTTTTGTGGTAAGGAATATTGACTCAGCTCCACTTTAGACCACTTTTGACAAACTTTGAATTTTGGGGTAAACTACTACCAGTTTGATCCTGGTCGTGCATTTCAAGGGCGTTATAGGACATTTGAATGCAGTCCCAAAGTTTGACAAATCTAAAATCTAGTGAGTTTGTGAGAAGGTGTTGCTATTACACGTGCCTATCTTATGGTAGAGCTCAGGTAGCTGTGTCTCCACCTTGTCCCTCTGGAAGAAGTGGTACTCAGCCTGCTCACACACTGGAGGGATCAGGTTAAACTGCCGCGCAACCGAGTATGCTTCCTGAAAGAATGAGAAAGAGAGAGGAGAAGGGAAGAGGGGAGGGGAGGGGAGGAGGAGGTGGTGGGGGGGGACGGGGGGACGGGGGGGACGGGGGGGGGGGGGGGGTTAAGGAACCAAGGTGAGAACCATGCTGACTCTGTTCACCTTTTCAAACTTCTCTTGTTAATATCAGAGCAAACTTCCATATCTTCAAAAATATTGATATTACAAGACAGCACCTGAACCTTTCAGACTTCATTCACCTTTTCAACCCCTATAATGTTTGTTTACTCTCTAATGTCAGACTTCAAAAGCATTTATATCCCAAGCATGCTACAGTGCTACAGTGAATCATGTGGACAGATCGTGCAGGTCTACTTACTGCTGAAGAGAATATGAAGTTGACATATTGTGAAGTTGTGAGAAATTCTGCCTACTTACCATAATCTCCATGGCAGACCATCGTGATGTCCCCCAGTACATGGACATGCCATTGTTGATCAAATGGGTCATCGCCCTCACAATCTCTGCAGCGACAAAAACATCAAAAACTTGCTAGTTACAGGAGGGCTACGGGAGGGCTACAAGTCAGTCTTTTTGGACAGAGGGGGTGTAGGTGTAGGTTGGTGTTTGCCCGTTCTGCACGAAGGGAGTTGGGAGAGTTTAGCAAAATAAGGGGAAATAATGAAGAAGATACTCTAACTTGTAGGAGTAAGTCTGAGACATTAGAGGGCGCCTCAGTTCTTCTACAACCTCAGAAAGATCACTTCTCATTAGCTGGAATCCTTAATTGGTGAAACTGCCACATCAGTTTGGGATATTAGA
>NC_140010.1:6125111-6225501 GCF_964263955.1 Coregonus lavaretus | reverse complement strand
TGCCACAAATGTGCTAATATACCTGTAAGCCAAAACGTTGTCCTTGTCTGTTGTATAGCACACTGTATTACTTATACAACTAATATAAGGACAGGACATGAGATGGGAGTAGAAATTAACGTGGGCATTGTTTTATTGCGTTTCACAGGAAGAACATTCCAAGCATTTCAACATAGGTAAGCAAGGGGGGGTTACAGGTGCCCCAAAGGGACAAAACTAGAATATCAATACACAACATATTCCTCCCCCTTTACTTTTGATGTCTCATAAGGAAAAAGTAAATATTCACTGTTTTGCCTATTGTTAGAATAACCTTTTATAAACTAGGGATAGAGGGTAGACTGCCTCAGTCTCCAGACTTAACCCTGGGGTGTATTCTGCCCCAATGTCGGAGGTTAGTCTGAACTAAATAGTCAACCTGTCAGGGGTTCGTCTTTCTCTTGCAGGGTAATGACGACGTACAGGTGAGTCTACAGTCACATTAACTCTGAGTCTGAGTGGTGATGGTGTATGCTCAGACTGGGGTGCAACAGTACCCTGAGTAGGCACTCTGGCTGGTTCAGGTGAGTCTGGAGCACTTTCCACATTGGTAGGTTGCTGCAGTGGATGTTCCGGTGATAGGTCGTAGTCATGGTAGGTCTCCAGTAGCTGATCTTGGTTTGTCACTTGACAGGAGTCACCTCTGAGAGGCCATCTGCATTGCAGTGCTGATCAGACCTTCTGTACTTGATATCGTACTGGTGAGCAGATAACAATAACGCCCATCGCTGCATGCGGCTGGCTGCAAGCGACGGAATGCCGGTGTGGGGACCAAAGATGGAGGTGAGGGGTCTGTGGTCTGTCAGCAGTGTGAATCGTCGGCCAAACAGAAACTGATGAAATGTCTTAACTCCAAACACAATGGCGAGTGCTTCACGCTCTATCTGTGCATAATTGCTCTCGGCTTTACTTAAGGTCCGTGATGCGAAAGCAATTGGCCTTTCTTCACCTGATGGCATGATGTGTGAGACAACCGCACCAACGCCATAAGGCGATGCATCACATGCCAACTGTAATGGCAAGTTGGGGTTGGAGTGGGTTAGTGCTTCTGACTGAGCTAAGGCTGTTTTCACTTTCTTGAAGGCCTCCTCACATCTGTCTGTCCACTTCCACTGTTTGGTTTTGTTCAAAAGTTAATGCAGTGGCTTTAACATGTTAGCTAGGTTTGGCACAAACTTTGCGTAGTATGTCAGTAGCCCTAAGAATGATCTCAGCTGACTCACGTTCTGTGGGGATGGAGCTTCTGCAACGGCCTTCACCTTCGATGGTGCCTTGTGGAGCCCCGAACTGTCGATGACGTGGCCTAGGTACTCAACAGAGGGTCGCATTTGTCCTTCCGGACCCTCAGACCGTACTCCTCCAATCTCTGTAGTGTAGCGATCAGGTTTCTCAGGTGCTCCTGCTCGTCTTTGCCGGTGATGAGTAGATCATCGAGGTAACATTGGACCCCAGTGAGCTCGCTCAGTATCTGGTCCATAGCTCTCTGAAACAAGGCCGGAGCTGAGGTGATTCCAAAAGGAAGCCTCCGGTACCTGTACAGTCCTTTGTGAGTCACTATGGTCAACAGTTCTTGTGACTCTTGGTCCACATGCATCTGTAGATAGGCCTGACATAAGTCTATCTTACTGAATTTTTGTCCTCCAGCTAAACCAGAAAAGAGGTCGTCAATGAGGGGTAGTGGATATTTTTCAGCAGTCAAGACTGGGTTAATGGTGACTTTGAAATCACCACAGAGTCTGAGTGATCCATCTTTTTTTATGACTGGAACAACGGGTGTAGCCCACTCACTAACATTCACTGGATCCAATACTCCACTCTCGACTAGTCTGTTTAGCTCAATTTTAACTTTTGGTTTTATGGCGTATGGGACAGGTCTAGCTTTGAAATATTTTGGCTTGCTGTCTGGTTTCACGGTCAGTTTAACTGTTATGTCCTTCATACTGCCAAGTTCTCCTTTGAACACATTCGCGTGTTTCCTCAATATCCCTTGTAGGTTTGTGTCCTCTTTTGCAACCATGTGAATTTCCTGCCAGTTTAGTTTGATCTTTTCCAGCCATGTGCGTCCTAGCAAAGCTGGATGGTTGCCTTTCACAATGTAGAGTGGTAGCTTTACCTTCTGTTTGTTGAGCTCCACTGTAACAATCACGCTTCCTCTCACTGGAACAATCTCACCGGTGTATGTTTTCAGCGTCATCTTTGTGGGCTGTAGTGTGAGGTGATGTAGTTTCTCCTTGTATACAGCCTCAGACAGCAAAGATATGGCTGCTCCAGTGTCCACTTGCATCCGTACTGCGTTTCCATCCAGTAGCGGTGTCACCCAGTACCCGTATCCATTGTATGAAATTGACATAACATGCAAAGACTCTTCCCCTTCAGACAGGGTATCACTTTGTTCATCCTCTGTGTGCTCCATTTTATGCACTTTCTTTTTGTACTTCCTGAAGTCGCTTTTCCTTTGTTCAGTACTTTTGTTTGATTGTGTCTTTTTGTTTTTACATGCACGTTCGATGTGACCCTTTTTACCACAACTTCTGCAGTCTAAGTCTTTGCACCAACACTCCTCTGCTTGGTGACCTGGTTTCCATAGCGATAGCATGGCTTCCCACCTCCTGCCTTGCTTTTTAACTCCATAGACACCTTATGCACTTTGGTCGATGCACTTAGCTGTTGTGCGTCTTTATTTGCCATTTCCATTGACGTACTCACTTCTATTGCTCTCTGCAATGTCGAGTTACTCTCGGTCTAAAGGCGTTTCTGAATTGCCATCGCTGCGCATTCCACACACTAACCTATCACGTATAGTGTCACTCATTGATCGCCCAAATTCAGTGTTCAGATAACTGTTTCAATACAGATACAAACTGTGAGATTGATTCCCCCTCCTCTTGATTTCTCTTATGAAACCGGAATCTCTCTGCGATTATCAGTGGTTTTGGAGAATAATGTCCTTTTAAGGTAGCCACAATTTCATCATATGATTTATCACCAGGTTCTTCAGGCGTTACTAGGCTGCGCAGTAGATTGAATGTTTTTCCTCCCATAACAGTCAAAAATGTTGGCACAACGACTTCAGCTTTAATTCCATTTGCCAACACAAAGTACTCATAACGTTCTGTGTAAGAACTCCATTGTTCCACAGATTCATCAAATGTTCCTATATTTTCCAATCAATGCAGACATTTTCGGTTTGTTTTTCTTTCTTTTAACTCACGATGACTTCACTTTCTCCCGCAGCGAAACTCTTCCTATCCCTCGAGGCTCTTGTTGCCATGACATTAAAGGCTAGCTAGCATCACTCGACTGGCTAGCTCCACGTTATGTTTGCGTCTTTCTACAGCGAGAAAAATGAATAACTAACGAATTTAACTCAGACTTTCTGTCGAAGACAAACGTGAGAACGTTTCTTCCTCGTCGCCAGTTTTGTTGTATAGCACACTGTATTACTTATACAACTAATATAAGGACAGGACATGAGACGGGAGTAGAAATTAACGTGGGCATTGTTTTAATGCGTTTCACAGGAAGAACATTCCAAGCATTTCAACGTAGGTAAGCAAGGGGGGGGGGGGGGTGGGGGGGGGGGGGGGGGTTACAGGTGCCCTAAAGGGACAAAACTAGAATATCAATACACAACATTGTCAAACCCATTTAAAAGTGTACTAGACTATCTCTCAACTAGAACTGACACATTGTAGGTTGGAAGAACACCCAACAGGCAATAATGGCTCTGATTACCCCCCAGCTAAATACTTTACCACAGTAAGAATCTATTAATAAATTGTGGAATAGACGGGAGAGATTAGAATGTCACCGAGACAGAGACACAGCCTATATAAGAAACTGTGATAACCACACAGAGGAATATTACAGTACAATGCACAATTAGGTTGTTATAGAAACTCGACAAAAAGATTAAGCCCCTTATCGGCTTTGTGCTCCAGGAATGATACATAGGGCTAGATTCCATCAGATTGACATCCGCATAACGTTTTTTTTTTGGTGGTGTCGGAGGAGGAACTGCATGCGTTAGTGCTGTCAAATCCACAAGCGGCTCGTTGCGTTACTTTATCGTGGACACTGCCATTGGATGCAACGAAACCACACCGACTATAATCTGACAAATCCCTTGCAGCCGCGTTAGATGTTCATGCAGCCGTGTTACAAGTTCAAACACTTCAATTAGACTGATAGGGCATAAATCCCCACACTAATTTTTGAATCACAACATTATCAGTATGTTTCATTTGAATGCTGGCAATCCCTTTCTCAAACATGATAACACCCAGTACAAACCACTTGAGGTGTCACAAAGAGTGTAGGTAGGATTTAATTATATAATTTGGCACGTAAGAGAATACACTGTGGCAACCTGTGTTTTTCATTGGCGTTCAGCAGGATCCAGGATAATTGCTATCTGCACTGAACTTCCTGTTAAAAGAACAGGCTTGAATGAAAAGGGGAAGTCTTTTTCGAATGAGGTGGTGACATCACTGCTGCAGTCAGCCGATCTCAGTCTCTCTCTTTTACCTCTCCTGTTCTCTTTTGATTATTTGATTTATTTCTCTATTTCTCTATTTCTCCTTCCCTCCTTCCTCTCTTGCTTTGTCTCTTTCTCTCTCTTCCTGTCTCTCATTTTCTCTCTTGCATTATCTCTCTCTCCCTGTCTCTCCATTCTCTCTTGATTTATCTCTGTCTTCCTGACTCTCCTTTCTGTCTTGCTTTATCTCTCTCTTCCTGTCTCTCCATTTTCTCTTGTTTATCTCTTTCTTCCTGTCTCTCCATTTTCTCTTGCTTTATCTCTCTCTTCCTGTCTCTCCTTTCTCTCTTGCTTTATCTCTCTCTTCCTGTCTCTCCTTTCTGTCTTGCTTTATCTCTCTCTTCCTGTCTCTCCATTCTCTCTTGCTTTATCTCTCTCTTCCTGTCTCTCCTTTCTGTCTTGCTTTATCTCTCTCTTCCTGTCTCTCCATTTTCTCTTGCTTTATCTCTCTTCCTGTCTCTCCATTCTCTCTTGCTTTATCTCTCTCTTCCTGTCTCTCCATTCTCTCTTGCTTTATCTCTCTCTTCCTGACTTTTTTTTTTTTTTTTAGGGGGTAGATCAGCTTTAATATTGCAGATAGATTGTAACTTCCATCAATGTAATTGTCTGCATCACTTCCAATCCCCCATATGTTTTTTCTTTTCTTGCATATATATATATATATATATATATATATATATATATATATATATATATATATATATATATATATATATAGTGGGGGGGAAAAGTATTTAGTCAGCCACGAATTGTGCAAGTTCTCCCACTTAAAAGATGAGAGAGGCCTGTAATTTTCATCATAGGTACACGTCAACTATGACAGAAAAATTGAGATTTTTTTTTCTCCAGAAAATCACATTGTAGGATTTTTAATGAATTTATTTGCAGATTATGGTGGAAAATAAGTATTTGGTCACCTACAAACAAGCAAGATTTCTGGCTCTCACAGACCTGTAACTTCTTCTTTAAGAGGCTCCTCTGTCCTCCACTCGTTACCTGTATTAATGGCACCTGTTTGAACTTTTTATCAGTATAAAAGACACCTGTCCACAACCTCAAACAGTCTCACTCCAAACTCCACTATGGCCAAGACCAAAGAGCTGTCAAAGGACACCAGAAACAAAATTGTAGACCTGCACCAGGCTGGGAAGACTGAATCTGCAATAGGTAAGCAGCTTGGTTTGAAGAAATCAACTGTGGGAGCAATTATTAGGAAATGGAAGACATACAAGACCACTGATAATCTCCCTCGATCTGGGGCTCCACGCAAGATCTCACCCCGTGGGGTCAAAATGATCACAAGAACGGTGAGCAAAAATCCCAGAACCACACGGGGGGACCTAGTGAATGACCTGCAGAGAGCTGGGACCAAAGTAACAAAGCCTACCATCAGTAACACACTACGCCGCCAAGGACTCAAATCCTGCAGTGCCAGACGTGTCCCCCTGCTTAAGCCAGTACATGTCCAGGCCCGTCTGAAGTTTGCTAGAGTGCATTTGGATGATCCAGAAGAGGATTGGGAGAATGTCATATGGTCAGATGAAACCAAAATATAACTTTTTGGTAAAAACTCAACTCGTCATGTTTGGAGGACAAAGAATGCTGAGTTGCATCCAAAGAACACCATGCCTACTGTGAAGCATGGGGGTGGAAACATCATGCTTTGGGGCTGTTTTTCTGCAAAGGGACCAGGATGACTGATCCATGTAAAGGAAAGAATGAATGGGGCCATGTATCGTGAGATTTTGAGTGAAAACCTCATTCCATCAGCAAGGGCATTGAAGAAGAAACATGGCTGGGTCTTTCAGCATGACAATGATCCCAAACACACCGCCCGGGCAATGAAGGAGTGGCTTCGTAAGAAACATTTCAAGGTCCTGGAGTGGCCTAGCCAGTCTCCAGATCTCAACCCCATAGAAAATATTTGGAGGGAGTTGAAAGTCTGTGTTGCCCAGCGACAGCCCCAAAACATCACTGCTCTAGAGGAGATGCTTGCTTCATCTCTCTCTTCCTGTCTCTCCATTCTCTCTTGCTTTATCTCTCTCTTCCTGTCTCTCCTTTCTCTTGATTTATCTCTCTCTTCCTGTCTCTCCATTCTCTCTTGCTTCATCTCTCTCTTCCTGTCTCTCCATTCTCTCTTGCTTCATCTCTCTCTTCCTGTCTCTCCATTCTCTCTTGCTTTATCTCTCTCTTCCTGTCTCTCCTTTCTCTCTTGCTTTATCTCTCTCTTCCTGTCTCTCCATTCTCTCTTGATTTATCTCTCTCTTCCTGTCTCCATTCTCTCTTGCTTTATCTCTCTCTTCCTGTCTCTCCATTCTCTCTTGCTTTATCTCTCTCTTCCTGTCTCTCCTTCTCTTGATTTATCTCTCTCTTCCTGTCTCTCCATTCTCTCTTGCTTTATCTCTATCTTCCTGTCTCTCCATTCTCTCTTGATTTATCTCTTTCTTCCTGTCTCTCCATTCTCTCTTGCTTTCTTTCTCTTTCTCTCCCATCGGTCTCTCTCTGTATCTCTCTGTCTCTCCCCCCTCTGTTTCAATCTTCCTCACTCTCCTTACTCTCTTCCTCCACTGTCCCTCTCTCTCTCTCTCCCCCCAGCCCATCTCTGTCCCTCCCAGAGGCGTCATGCCCATAGGGGGCATGTGGATTTGTTCTGTTTTAAATATATATACAGTACATTCGGAAAGTATTCAGACCCCTTGACCTTTCCAACATTTTGTTACATTACAGCCTTATTCTAAAATTGATTAAGTATATATTTTTTCCTCATCAATCTACACACAATAGCCTATAATAAAAAAAAAATTGTACATTTATCAAAACTAAAAAACAGAAATACCTTATTTACATAATTATTCAGACCCTTTGCTTTGAGACTAGAAATTGAGCTCAGGTGCATCCTGTTTCCATTGATCATCCTTGAGAAGTTTCTACAACTTGATTGGAATCCACCTGTGGTAAATTTAATTGATTGAACATGATTTGGAAAGGCACACTCCTGTCTACAGTTGAAGTCGGAAGTTTACATACACAGGTTGGAGTCATTAAAACTCGTTTTTCAACCACTCCACAAATGTCTTGTTAACAAACTATTGTTTTGGCAAGTCGGTTAGGACATCTACTTTGTGCATGACACAAGTAATCAATCCCAGAACAACAGCAAAGGACCTTGTGAAGATGCTGGAGGAAACAGGTACAAAAGTATCTATATCCACAGTAAAACGAGTCCTATATAGAAAATGTGTGGGCAGAACTGAAAAAGCGTGTGCGAGCAAGGAGGCAGACAAACCTGACTCAGTTACACCAGCTCTGTCAGGAGGAATGGGTCAAAATTCACCTAATTTATTGTGGGAAGCTTAGGGAAGGCTACCCGAAATGTTTGACCCAAGTTAAACAATTTAAAGGCAATGCTACCAAATACTAATTGAGTGTATGTAAACTTCTGACCCACTGGGAAAGTGATGAAAGAAATAAAAGCTGAAATAAATCACTCTCTACTATTATTCTGACATTTCACATTCTTAAACTAAAGTGGTGATCCTAACTGACCTAAGACAGGGACATTTTTACTTTGATTAAATGTCAGGAATTGTGAAAAACTGAGTTTAAATGTATTTGGCTAAGGTGTATGTAAACTTCTGACTTCAACTGTATATAAGGTCCCTCAGTTGACAGTGCATGTCAGAGCAAAAATCAAGCCATGAGGTCGAAGGAATTGTCCATAGAGCGCCGAGACAGGATTGTGTGAAGGCACAGATCTGGGGAAGGGTACCAAAACATTTTGTAGTATTGAAGGTCCCCAAGAACAAAGTGGCCTCCATCATTCTTAAATGGAAGAAGTTTGGAACCACCAAGACTCTTCCTAGAGCTGGCCGCCCGGCCAAACTGAGCAATCAGGGGAGAAGGGACTTGGTCAGGGAGGTGACCAAGAACCCGTTGGTCACTCTGACAGAGCTCCAGAGTTCCTCTGTGGAGATGGGAGAACCTTCCAGAAGGACAACCATCTCTACAGCACTCCACCAATCAGGCCTTTATGGTAGAGTGGTTAGACGGAAGCCGCTCCTCAGTAAAAGGCATATGACAGCCCACTTGGAGTTTGCCAAATGACACCTAAAGGACTCTCAGACCATGAGAAACAAGATTATCTGGTCTGATGAAACCAAGATTGAACTCTTTGCAAAGCGTCACGTCTGGAGGAAACATGGCACCATCCCTACGGTGAAGCATGGTGGTGGCAGCATCATGCTGTGGGGATGTTTTTCAGCGGCAGGTACTGGGAGACTAGTCAGGATCGAGGGAAAGATGAACGGAGCAAAGTACAGAGAGATCCTTGATGAAAACCTGCTCCAGAGCACTCAAGACCTCAGACTGGGGCAAAGGTTCACCTGCCAACAGGCCAACGACCCTAATCACACAGCCAAGTCAACGCAGGAGTGGCTTCGGGACACGTCTCTGAATGTTTTGAGTTGCCCAGCCAGAGCCCGGACTTGAACCCGATCGAACATCTCTGGAGAGACCTGAAAATAGCTGTACAGCGACGCTCCCAATCCAACCTGACAGAGCTTGAGAAGAACTGCAAAGTAGAATGGGAGAAACTCCCCAAATACAGGTGTGCCAAGCTTGTAGCGTCATTTTTTTGCAAAAATTATAAAAACCTGTTTTTGCTTTGTCATTATGAGTCACGATCGTTGAGAGACGGGTCAGACCAAGGTGCAGCGTGGTATGCGAACATGTTTATTAAACTGGATAAACACGTACAGAACAACAAAAGGCAACGAAATGTGACGTCGGAAGGCTATACACTAACAAGCCAAACACACCGAAACACAAACAAGATCCCACAACCCAGGCAGGAAAACTGGCTGCCTAAGTATGATCCCCAATCAGAGACAATGAGCGATAGCTGCCTCTGATTGGGAATCATACCCGGCCAAACATAGAAATATAACAACTAGACTCTAAACAGATATACAACGACATAGAACTAAACATGCACACCCTGACCAAACTAACTAGAGTTCTAGTTACAGTACCCCCCCCCCCCCCAAAGGTGCGGACTCCGGCCGCACAAACCTGACTTAACAGGGGAGGGTCCGGGTGGGCTTCCAGCCTTGATGGCGGCTCCGGCTCCGGGCGTGACGTCTTCTCCCTTACTGCCTCTGCGTTGCACCCCTGGACCGGTCTGGACCTCAACGCGGAGCTTCCCCTCTCAGTCCTCCCACGATGCACCGATCCCTGTCTGGACCCTGGTGTGGGAGACCCCGAACCTGGAGAGGGGCTGACTTCTGGACCTGGAGTGGAGCCGCTGACCGGAGCTGAACCGTATCCCGGTGGAGCGGACTGCTCTGGCTCCTGAGTGGAGCCGCTGACCGGAGCTCGACTGGGCACCGGTGGAGCGGAATGCTCTGACTCCGGAGTGGAGCCGCTGACCGGAACTGGACTAGGCACCAGTGGAGCGGACTGCTCTGACTCCGGAGTGGAGTCGCAGACCTGAGCTGGACTGGGCACCGGTGGAGCGGACTGCTCTAGCTCCAGAGTGGAGCTGCTGACCGGAGCTGGACTAGGCACCGGTGGATCGGACTGCTCTAGCTCCGGAGTGGAGCCGCTGACCGGAACTGGATTGGGCACCGGTGGAGCGGACTGCTCTGACTCCGGAGTGGAGTCGCTGACCGGAGCTGGACTCGGCACCGGTGGAGCGGACTGCTCTAGCTCCGGAGTGGAGCTGCTGACCAGAGCTGGACTAGGCACCGGTGGAGCGGACTGCTCTGACTCCGGAGTGTAGTCGCTGACCTGAGCTGGACTGGGCACCGGTGGAGCGGACTGCTCTGACTCCGGAGTGGAGCCGCTGACCGGAGCTGGACTGGGCACCGGTGGAACGGGCACGGGCCGTGCCGGACTGGGAACACGTACCACTGGCTTGGTGCGAGGTGCAGGAATCTGACCATAACTCTAACCTCCTGATTCCTGTTTTAAAAGCAAAAACTCAAACAGGAAGTACCAGTGACGCACTCAATACGGAAGTGGTCTGATGAAGCGGATGCTAAGCTATAGGAATGTTTCGCTAGCACAAACTGGAATATGTTCTGGGATTAATTCAATAACATTGAGGAGTTTACCACATCAGTCACTGGCTTCATTAATAAGTGCATCGACGACGTCGTCGCCACAGTGACCGTACTTACATATCCCAACCAGAAGCCATGGATTACAGGCAACATCCTCACTGAGCTAAAGGCTAAAGCTGCAGCTTTCAAGGACGAGCCATCAAATAGTCAAAACATCAATACAGGACTAAGATTGAATCCTACTATGCTGGCTCCTACTACATCGGCACTGACGGATGTGGCTTGCAAACTGTCACGGATTACAAAGTGAAATCAAGCCGAGAGCTGCCCAGTGACATGAGCCTACCAGACAAGCTAAATTAATTATATGTTCGCTTCGAGGCAAGCAACACTGAACCATGCATGAGAGCACCAGCTGTTCCGAGTGACTGTGTGATCTCGCCGATATGAATAAGACCTTTAATAAGGTTAACAATTAACAGACGGATTACCAGGATGCCTGACTCTTCACTGACACTTTCAACCTCTTCCTGACCCAGTCTGTAATACCTACATAGTCCCTGTGCCCAAGAACGCTATCTAAATTAATATCGCCCAGTAGCACTCACATCTGTAGCATTAAAATGCTTTGAAAGGCTGGTGATGGCTCACAACAACACCATAATCCCAGACACCCTGGACCCACTCCAATTTGCTTACCGACCCCACAGATCCACTGATGACACAATTTCTATTGCACTCCACGCTACCCTCTCCCACCTAGACAAGAGGAACACCTATATGAGAATGCTGTTAATTGACTATAGACTATACAGCGTTTAAAAGCATAGTGCCCTCCAAGTTCATTACAAGCTCAGGACCCTGAGACTGAACACCTCCCTCTTCAACTGGTTCCTGGACTTCGGGCCGCCCGCATGTGGTGAGAGTAAGCAACAACACATCCGCAACACTTCCCCTCAGCACTGGGGCCCCTCAGGGGCGCGTGCTTAGTCCCCTCCTGTACTCCCTGTTCACCCACGACTGAGTGGCCGTGCACGACTCCAACACCATCATTACGTTTCCTCCCCTATAGGGAGGAGGTCAGTGACCTGGCAGTGTGGTGCCAGGACAACAACCTCTCCCTTAACGTCAGCAAGGCAAACGAGCTGATCATGGAGTATAGGAAACGGAGGGCCGAGCTGGCCCCCATCCACATTTACGGGGCTGTAGTAAAGGGGGTTGAGAGTTTCAAGTTCCTCGGTGTCCACATCACTAAGGAATTATTATGGTCCACACACACCAACACAGTCGTGCTTCTACAACTGCATTGCTTGCTCTTTGTGGTTTTAGGCTGGGTTTCTGTATATATACAGTACCAGTCAAAAGTTTGGATACACCTACACATTCAAGGGTTTCTCTGTATTTTTACTATTTTCTACATTGTCAAATATAAGTGAAGACATAAAAACTATGAAATAACACATATGGAATCATGTAGTAACCACAAAAGTGTTAAACAAATCAAAACATATTTGAGATTTGAGATTCTTCAAATAGCCACCCTTTGCCTTGATGACAGCTTTGCACACTCGTAGCATTCTCTCAATTAGCTTTATGAGGTAGTCACCTGGAATGCATTTCAATTAACAGGTGTGCCTTCTTAAAAGTTAATTTGTGGAATTTATTTCCTTCTTAATGTTTTTGAGCCAATCAGTTGTGTTGTGACAAGGTAGGGGTGGTATACAGAAGATAGCCCTATTTGGTAAAAGACCAAGTCCATATTATGGCAAGAACAGCTCAAATAATCAAAGAGAAACAACAGTCTTTCTCCCCTCTCTCTCCAGATGAAATCCTGCGACTAGTGAGGTCTAGCCGCCCGACAATTTGCCCGCTCGACCGCATCCCCTCCTCCCTTCTCCATGCAGACCATCTCTGGAGACCTTCTCCCATTCCTCACTTCCCTCATCAACTCATCCCTGACCACTGGCTGTGTGCCCTCTGACTTCAAAATGGCCTGAGTCGCTCCCCTCCTCAAGAAACCAACACTCGAATACATCTGACGTCAAAAACTATAGACCTTTTTCAATTCTTTATTTTCTTTCCAAAACACTTGAGCGTGCTGTCTCTGATTAACTATCTCGTTGTATCTCTCAGAACGATCGTCTTGACCCTAACCAGTCAGGCTTCAAGACGGGTCACTCAATTGAGACTGCTCTTCTCTGTGTGACTGAGGCTCTCCGCACTGCCAAAGCTGACTCTCTCTCCTCTGTTCTCATCTTCCTAGATCTATCCGCTGCCTTCGACACCGTGAACCATCAGATCCTCCTCTCTACCCTCTCAGTGCTGGGGGTCTCAGGCTCTGCACACTCTTGGATTGCATCCTACCTGGCAGGCTGCTCCTACAAGGTGACGTGGAGGTGATCTGTCTGCACCACAGAATCTCACTACTGGTGTCCCGCAGGTCTCGGTTCTAGGCCCTCTCCTCTTCTCACTCTACACCAAGTCACTCAGCTCTGTCATAACCTCACATGGTATCTCCTATCATTGCTATACAAGTGACACTCAATTACACAATTACAAGTGACACTTTACTCCTTCCCCCTCTTCTGACACCCAGGTGGCGACACGCATCTCTGTGTGCCTGGCAGATATCTCAGCTTGGATGTTGGCCCACTACCTCGAACTCAACCTCGACAAGACATTGCTGCTCTTCCTCCCGGGGAAGGCCTGCCCACTCAAAGACCTCTCCATCACGGTTGACAACTCCATAGTGTCGCCCTCCCAGAGTGCAAAGAACCTTGGCCTGACCCAGGACAACACCCTGTTATTCTCTGAAAACATTAAAGCGGTGACTCGCTCCTGCAGGTTCCAGCTCTACAACATCCGTAGAGTAAGACCCTACCTCACTCAGGAAACGCCGCAGGTCCTACTCCAGGCACTTGTCATCTCCCGTCTGGATTATTGTGACTCGCTGTTGGCTGGGCTCCCCGCATTTGTGCCATCAAACCCCTGCAACTTATCTAGAACCCTACAGCCCACCTGGTTTTCAACCATCCCAAGGTCTCCCATGTCACCCCGCTCCTCCACACACTCCACTGGCTTCCAATCGAAGCTTGCATCCACTACAAGACCATGGTGCTTGCCTACGGAGCAGCAAGAGGAACTTTGTCCCACCTAGCTATCTTAAGATGAATAAACTAACACTCTGGATAAGAGCGCCTGATAAATGACTAAAATGTCAAATGTAAATGTATAATCCTTGTTTCCTTTGTGTGTGTGTGTGTGTGTGTGTGTGTGTGTGTGTGTGTGTGTGTGTGTGTGTGTTTGAGGTGCAGGTGCAGGTGCAGGTGCAGGTGAGAGGGAGGCTGTGTTTGTTTTGGAGGCTGTCTCCTTTGAAGCCTTTGTTTTGAAGAAGTGTTACTCCGATGAGATGATGATTTAAGTAGGTAGTCATTACATCCAAAACCAAAAGTCCCAGCCCTGGCATCAGTGTTATTCATTAAACGCCTGTGTTCACCTGCAGCACATCAACCACAGTACAGACAGCCTGCTAGAAAATATTTTAAGTTTAGTTGACAGGACGGGTGATGAGATTGACGAATATAGCTCTGTAAAAGGCATTTGTTAAAATGAGTATCTTACAGCCAGCGATAGGCTTGAGCATTAATATGATAAACTATAGGCTTTTCTTGTAATAGTTGAGGAGATTTTTTAACAGAGATTATACTGTATATACTGTACTGCATGAATCCATGTACAGTGCAGAGGAGGTACTATGAATGACCGTCTCTCACCACAAAATGACTCTATGTTTGTTTGTAACTGATACGTTTTCATCACACACACACACACAAACACACACACTGCATACACACGCACAGTGGCAGCACTAGCCATTTTTCACAGGGGTAGCTAAAGGGGGTAGCTTGATCATTGCGCAGCGGTTCTTGTAATGTATGGTGTGGACGTGTGCATGTACTAAATCTTTCTTGGGGGGTTCTAATTGGGGTGCTAGGCTATTCTTGAGCGGGCTTCAGCACCGTCCTGCCCCTCCCTGGAGCCGCCCATGCATACAAACAGACCAGGGGGATTCTGTGACCTCCGCATTACAAACGGTCTCCAGCCGTAGAGAGACAATAGAACACAGACATTGGGAGACGATATAAACCAGATATTTCTGCGTAGATAAATATCATACGGTCACAAAGCCTCTTACTGATTAATGAGCCAATCGTGACTGGGGTATGGACTGTGTTACACCCCATGATGCGGCAGGATTCCTATCTGCTGTCAATAATCACTCTCCTTCCCCCGCTGTGTGACTACAGGGGAGCATGGCACCCAAGGTCAGTCAATCATTAACGAAAGGCTATTTTCATTGCTTTATGCATTACAGTATTTAAAAGTAGCCTACACGTGATGTCACGTCTGCTCCCACTCCCCCTCCCGGCGCTCGAGGGCGGCAGGCTACCCATCATTATGCACACCTGTCACCATCGTTACGCGTATCAGCGCTCATTGGACTCATCTGTCTGTTCCCAGGTTGATCCCCGTGTCTGCATTAATGTTGTTTTGTTCCCCCTGTCCAGACGCTGTTCTTGTTTTGTTATATGTCTGTTTTTTTCATTAAATGTTCACAACCTGTACTTGCTTCCTGTCTCCCTGCGTCTGTCCTCACACGTGATGTAAATAGAATTATAACCTTTTCCTCCCATCATAGCTCAGTTCTTCCCGTTTTCAGAATAACGTTTTTGTCGGACCCCAGGAAGACTAGCTGTCGCCATTGGCGTTGGCTAATGGGGATCCCCCCCAAAAAAGTATAAATAAAAATAACATTTGGAACATGATTCTTGATTTAACCATTCTAACCATGTTCGGAGAACATTCTAAGGTTCTGTAAACATTCTTATTCTTGTAATCTCACAACCAAGTGGGAACCTGATAAAAACGTTCCTTTATGTTCTGCATGTGAATGTTTCGCATTAGCTGTGTTGCTGTTATCACAGATAACCATTGTGTTTTTGTTCTACAAGAACTAGTAACTACAGTCTCTAGATTGAGGATAGTTAATCAAACTGAATCCTGCCCTTCTTACAATGAGACAGAGACAGTGGGGTGTGAGAGTTCACACTGTGCTACGCAGGAGACTTCCGTCCTGATGGGGAGCTGATGACGATGACGCTAACTAATTAACAGGACACCTGCTGAACCATGTTAAACTTTAATAATTTACTTCCCGGGGTTACTAAAGGATATACACTTGGCTGTGTTGACAACTTACCACGGAGACTGTTAACTTTTATAGCTCATCGGAACATGGCACAGCCTCATACCATTTTTTTTGTAGATATGTAGTGGTGTGACAATGTAACAATTAAGTGCCTTATTGTGTTTGGACCCCAGGAAGAGTAGCTGCTGCCAGCTAATGGGGATCCCTAATAAATACAAATACAAAAGCAGTTGTAATCATTGTGATTGCATCAAATAATCATTTATGAACAGCAGAATTAGTTTGCTTTCATGTACTTTTTGGTGACTGCAGCGTTGTAGTTTATCATTTGCTGTCTACATGCACAGCTACAGATGTTGGATTTTAATTTGAGCAGTTTCTCACAGCAGGAAAATAACCCTGCAGCAACAGGGTTTGTGTGGATTATAATTAATGGACGGATTATAATGAATAGATTTTTGTAGAGGTTGATACATATTTGTTGTTAGGGCAAACCAAGTCTGACATTTATAGAGGAAATTGTAAACTTTAGAAGCCTTTTTAAACCTTGAATAAACTACAAGATCCTACACCTGCATGTACATTTGTGATAGCTACACAAACAAATGCCCAAAATGTATAGTATCGCATGAAATTCAAATGATTATTTAAAGAAACAGTGCCAATAGTTTTCCAGCCAAGTCATCACAGCACTGTATCCATGCAAATCATATCACATTATCCTGAACAATAACGACTTTGATTTGTTCCAGGGCTGAAAACTAAAAAATACTGTAATCAAATCAGATCTTAATACACACACAAGTCATCACATATGTCCCCTTCACATATCCACTCAGGTGATCCAGTGTTATCTCTACTTGTAGACCATACTGGTGCTGGCCTGGATAGATCCCTGTAGAGACTGGCCATGGACATAGAGAAACTCCTCCAGACTTTTTTGCTCCAGCAGGAGCCTGCTGGCTCCTAAACCCCCAGCAAAGTAGCCCGTGGTGGGGTAGGTCCTCCGCCCGGCACCCTGCCTCTGGTGGAGCTAGCTGGGGTCTCAGTCCAGTCTTTGTCCCCCTCTGGGGATGGGGATGGGGATCTCAGTGCATGCTGCCTTCAGATACATGTTCTAATTATGTGTTGCTGGGCCATGTTTGGCCAGAGAATCCATCCTATATGCAGTTGAATGCTATCGATTGGTCCCTGACACTCTTCGCCGTCTATCTACCGAGGCCCATTTTCGGAATTCTAACTTGATGCCTTCCCATTGAATTGTGGGATTAAGGAGGATATTCATCTGTGCCTGCTGGAGAGTTCCCATCATACCTGCTGTATACCCTCCATCATACCTACTGTTTACCCTCCATCATACCTGCTGTATACCCTCCATCATACCTGCTGTATACCCTCCATCATACCTGCTGTATACCCTCCATCATACCTGCTGTATACCCTCTATCATACCTACTGTATACCCTCCATCATACCTGCTGTATACCCTCCATCATACCTGCTGTATACCCTCCATCATACCTGCTGTATACCCTCCATCATACCTGCTGAATACCCTCCATCATACCTGCTGAATACCCTCCATCATACCTGCTGTATACCCTCCCTCCATTTAGACAGAAGAGCAGGGCTAACACACACACACACACACACACACACACACACACACACACACACACACACAAAGCCAGGCCAAAAGAGATAAAGGTGAACACAAGCCGAGTGTGTCCTCTTTGTGGAATACCTGTGATGTCACCAGTATTCTTAGAGGATTGACACATTTCCATTATAAGTAGTCTACTGTCATGCACTAGACCAGGTGTATTCAAATCCTACCCTGGAGGTCCAGTGTACTGCTGGTTTTCTGTTCTACCTGATAATTAATTACACCCACCTGGTGTCCCAGGTCTAAATCAGTCCCTGATTAGAGGGGAAGAATGAGAAAAGCAGTGGAACTGGCTTCGAGGTCCAGATTGTAATTTGAGGGCGCTAGACCAAAGGTCTTTGCGTTGTACATTGTCTGCCATCTAGTGTTGAGATTCAACTATTACATCAATATTAATCATGCTCACATGCTGCTTACCGTAAAGTCACCAACATTTCCTCATCTTACAGTAAAACCCCATATTACCAATAAATCAATGTTTTAACATTTCTAAATTCATAATTTGTGAATTTGTGTGATCAAACAATTGACTTAACACTACATTCATGTTAACAAGTGAGTTATAACATATTTCTAAAAAGTGAACTCTTAGTTGACTGCTTACAAGCCCTTTATCCATTTTAAGCAGTGTATAGTCTCAACAATGGATGTGGACGCAGTCAACAGACAATGAAATAGACAGACAAGAGAATTCTTGATCATGTTTTATTATTATTAAGACCTCACTTCATACAGAGAGAAAGAGGATGGAAGAGAGCAAGAACATCTGAGAGGTTAAGATCTCAAGATGCTGGTGCACCCTGGTTGGAATGAGTTTCATCACGCAGGAGACCAAGACCTCTTCTGCCACGCCCCCTCTTCTGATTCTTCTTGAGTGTTTCGGCAACTCTATTAGCACCACAGCAGAAATAGGCCACAGCTTCAGTGAGTGGATTGGAACCTTTCTACGGAACGTTGAAGAAGAGAAAAACCAGGGCATCATTCAGCAGGGGCCAATGTTGTGCAACTTTTAATTGAATGGTAATGGTGCTGTACTGAACGACCAGTTGAAGAATGTTGTGATTATGGTCTCTGAGAAGGCAATACTGTACAGTGTGTTGCTGCACCAGTTTTGCCATTTGAAATGGTCATACCCATATTAAATCAGGACACACACCCCACCACACCCACCAGATGGGAGCAAACACACCTCAAATCATGTTGAAGAACGGTGCACACTGTTGTCGTTCAGCACAAAACTTTGTGAAACGTAGCAAAACCTTTAATCAATTGAATGTGCCCCAAGTTATAAACACAATGCCCTCATGGTTCTAGCTACGGTGATGGCTAGCCTTCATCTCATTTAACTATTCTTAGTCATAGATTGATCCATATCCAAAATCCAGTTGTCAAGACAACGAAGAGTTTGTGTTTGATGGAATGGAAGTTCACTACACACTTCAGTTGAGTTTTATTAAATAAATACACGTACCTGCTTGCAGACAGCCTCACCATAGCGAATTGCTGTGGAAATTTGCTCACAATTGTTCTCCACAACATTGTATTTCCCACAATTGTTACTCAGGGTCACAATAGCTAGAATCGTTCTGATTTCTTTTTCATTATGGAGATAATTGTCCAACACAGGGGGTACTTGTGCCCGTAACTGCTGCCAGTGAACCAAATGCAAATTTTGTAACTATAGAGATAACTTGGAAAAATTGAAATGGTATTGAACCCAGAAATGTTTAGATTGTATAGGCTCATGTTTTATATTGTTAATATTTTAAACTTACCTGGGAAGTGAAAAATATATTGTCCCTTGTTTCTTATATTGGGATCACCAATCACTTCATCACCCACCCAAATAGCATAGTGGTTAAATCCAATTCGATCAAATTTGATGATATCCCCAAAATTATACTTCTTAAAGATTACTAAATTAATAAAAACATTATAGATACAAGTAATACCTGCATTGTCTGATGCTAATTGCTATTTACATTGATCTATTCCTGTAAATCACATAATCCATATCTTTAAAAAAGTAGTTAACAAACTCAAGGCAGGCAATGATTTCATTGCATTCATTGACAGAGTATAGTGCTAATGTAACTGACAATTATGACACATTTTCACAAGTGTATAAGTGTGTTGGGATCCCTAGTTTGTTTCATATTCAGAACAAAAAACAACTTTTCAAATAAAAACATGTTCAATTAGTCATTTACTGTTAATTACTTCAGAAACTTTTATCTGAAAAGTGAATTAATAAACTAAATGAATAATACTAGAAATGCTCATAAGGACATTATATCCAGCGACAATTTGAATAGGTAGGTTTTAAATGAAGGTCTGCTTCATTCTCATCATCATGGCAGTCCAGGGGAAATGCTGGAAAGGATAGTACACAGACACAAATTAAAAAGAGGAGTCAAGCACATGTTACAGTTGAAGTCGGAAGTTTACATACACCTTAGCCAAATACATTTAAACTCAGTTTTTCACAATTCCTGACATTTCATCCAAGTAAAAATTCCCTGTCTTAGGTCAGTTAGGATCACCACTTTATTTTAAGAATGTGAAATGTCAGAATAATAGTAGAGAGAATTACTTATTTCAGATGTTATTTATTTCATCACATTCCCAGTGGGTCAGAAGTTTACATACACTCAATTAGTATTTGGTAGCATTGCCTTTAAATTGTTTAACTTGGGTCAAACGTTTCGGGTAGCCTTCCACAAGCTTCCCACAATAAGTTGGGTGAATTTTGGCCCATTCCTCCTGACAGAGCTGGTGTAACTGAGTCAGGTTTGTAGACCTCCTTGCTCGCACACGCTTTTTCAGTTCTCCCCACACATTTTCTATTGGATTGAGGTCAGGGCTTTGTGATGGCCACTCCAATACCTTGACGTTGTTGTCCTTAAGCCATTTTGCCACAACTTTGGAAGTATGCTTGGGGTCATTGTCTATTTGGAAGACCCATTTGCGACCAGCTTTAACTTCCTGACTGATGTCTTGAGATGTTGCTTCAATATATCCACATAATTTTCCTCCCTCATGATGCCATCTATTTTGTGAAGTGCACCAGTCCCTCCTGCAGCAAATACCCCCACAGCATGATGCTGCCACCCCCGTGCTTCACGGTTGGGATGGTGTTCTTCGGCTTGCAAGCGTCCCCCTTTTTCCTCCAAACATAACGATGGTCATTATGGCCAAACAGTTCTATATTTGTTTCATCAGACCAGAGGACATTTCTCTAAAAAGTACGACCTTTGTCTCCATGTGCAGTTGCAAACCGTATTCTGGCTTTTTTATGGCTGTTTTGGAGCAGTGGCTTCTTCCTTGCTGAGCAGCCTTTCAGGTTATGTCGATATAGGACTTGTTTTACTGTGGATAAAGATACTTTTGTACCTGTTTCCTCCAGCATCTTCACAAGGTCCTTTGCTGTTGTTCTGGGATTGATTTGCACTTTTCGCACCAAAGTACGTTAATCACAGAACGCGTCTCCTTCCTGAGCAGTATGACGGCTGTGTGGTCCCATGGTGTTTATACTTGCGTACTATTGTTTGGACAGATGAACGTGGTACCTTCAGGCGTTTGGAAATTGCTCCCAAGGATGAACCAGAGGTCTACAATTATTTTTCTGAGGTCTTGGCTGATTTCTTTTGATTTTCCCATGATGTCAAGCAAAGAGGCACTGAGTTTGAAGGTAGGCCTTGAAATACATCCACAGGTACACCTCCAATTTCCTCTAATGATGTCAATTAGCCTATCAGAAGTTTCTAAAGCCATGACATAATTTTCTGGAATTTTCCAAGCTGTTTAAAGGCACAGTCAACTTAGTGTATGTAAACTTCTGACCCACTGGAATTGTGATACAGTGAATTATAAGTGAAATAATCTGTATGTAAAGAATTGTTGGAAAAATTACTTGTGTCATGCACAAAGTAGATGTCCTAACCGACTTGCCAAAACTATAGTTTGTTGACAAGATATTTGTGGAGTGGTTGAAAAACGAGTTTTAATGACTCCAACCTAAGTGTATGTAAACTTCCGACTTCAACTGTATATGTATGTATGTATGTATATATATATATATATATATAGTATCTCACAAAAGTGAGTACACCCCTCACATTTTTGGAAATATTTGAGTATATCTTTTCATGTGACAACACTGAAGAAATGACACTTTGCTACAATGTAAAGTAGTGAGTGTACAGCTTGTATAACAGTGTAAATTTGCTGTCCCCTCAAAATAACACAACACACAGCCATTAATGTCTAAACCGCTGGCAACAAAAGTGAGTACACCCCTAAGTGAAAATGTCCAAATTGGGCCCAAAGTGTCAATATTTTGTGTGGCCACCATCATTTTCCAGCACTGCCTTAACCCTCTTGGGCATGGAGTTCACCAGAGCTTCACAGGTTGCCATTGGAGTCCTCTTCCACTCCTCCATGATGACATCCCGGAGCTGGTGGATGTTAGAGACCTTGCACTCCTCCACCTTCCGTTTGAGGATGCCCCACAGATGCTCAATAGGGTTTAGGTCTGGAGACATGCTTGGCCAGTCCATCACCTTTACCCTCAGCTTCTTTAGCAAGGCAGTGGTCGTCTTGGAGGTGTGTTTGGGGTCGTTATCATGTTGGAATACTGCCCTGCGGCCCAGCCTCCGAAGGGAGGGGATCATGCTCTGCTTCAGTATGTCACAGTACATGTTGGCATTCATGGTTCTCTCAATGAACTGTAGCTCCCCAGTGCCGGCAGCACTCATGCAGCCCCAGACCATGACACTCCCACCACCATGCTTGACTGTAGGCAAGACACACTTGTCTTTGTACTCCTCACCTGGTTGCCGCCACACACGCTTGACACCATCTGAACCAAATAAGTGTATCTTTGTCTCATCAAACCACAGGACATGGTTCCAGTAATCCATGTCCTTAGTCTGTTTGCGGGCTTTCTTGTGCATCATCTATAGAAGAGGATTCCTTCTGGGACGACAGCCATGCAGACCAATTTGATGCAGTGTGCGGCGTATGGTCTGAGCTGACCCCCCACCCCTTCAACCTCTGCAGCAATGCTGGCAGCACTCATACGTCTATTTCCCAAAGACAACCTCTGGATATGACGCTGAGCATGTGCACTCAACTTCTTTGGTCGACCATGGCGAGGCCTGTTCTGAGTGGAACCTGTCCTGTTAAACCGCTGTATGGTCTTGGCCACCGTGCTGCAGCTCAGTTTCAGGGTCTTGGCAATCTTCTTATAGCCCAGGCCATCTTTATGTAGAGCAACAATTCTTTTTTTCAGATCCTCAGAGAGTTCTTTGCCATTACATTTACACATTTTAGTCATTTAGCAGACGCTCTTATCCAGAGCGACTTACAGTTAGTGAGTGCATACATTTTCATACTGGCTCCCCGTGGGAAACGAACCCACAACCCTGGCATTGCAAACGCCATGCTCTACCAACTGAGCTACATCCCTGCCGGCCATTCCCTCCCCTACTCTGGACGACGCTGGGCCAATTGTGCGCCCCCCCATGGGTCTCCCGGTCGCGGCCGGCTACGACAGAGCCTGGGCCACTGCGCCACTCGGGAGACATGAGGTGCCATGTTGAACTTCCAGTGACCAGTATGAGGGAGTGTGAGAGCGATGACACCAAATTTAACACACCTGCTCCCCATTCACACCTGACACCTTGTAACACTAATATTTTATATTTGAGATTCTTCAAATAGCCACCCTTTGCCTTGATGACAGCTTTGCACACGCTTGGCATTCTCTCAACCAGCTTCATGAGGTAGTCACCTGGAATGCATTTCAATTAACAGGCGTGTCTTCTTAAAAGTTAATTTGTGGAATTTCTTTCCTTCTTAATGCGTTTGAGCCAATCAGTTGTGTTGTGACAAGGTAGGGGTGGTATACAGAAAATAGCCCTATTTGGTAAAAGACCAAGTCCATATTATGGCAAGAACAGCTCAAATAAGTGAAGAGAAACTACAGTCCATCATTACTTTAAGATATGAAGGTCAGTCAATACAGAACAATACAAGTGCAGTCGCAAAAACCATCAAGCAATACGATGCAAACTGATTCTCATGAGGACCGCCACAGAAATGGAAGACCCAGAGTTACCTCTGCTGCAGAAGATAAGTTCATTAGAGTTACCAACCTCAGAA
Source organism: Coregonus lavaretus (assembly GCF_964263955.1). Lineage (NCBI taxonomy): Eukaryota > Metazoa > Chordata > Actinopteri > Salmoniformes > Salmonidae > Coregonus > Coregonus lavaretus. The sequence continues at coordinate 6,201,823 of NC_140010.1, read as the reverse complement.
ATTGCCGCCAAATAAATGCTTCACAGAGTTCAAGTCACAGACACATCTCAACATCAGCTGTTCAGAGGGGACTGTGTGAATCAGGCGCTCATGGTCGAATTGCTGCAAAGAAACCACTACTAAAGGACACCAATAAGAAGAAGAGACCTGCTTGGGCCAAGAAACACGCGCAATGGACATTAGACCGGTAGAATTTGTCCTTTGGTCTGGCCAAATTTGAGATTTTTGATTCCAACTGCTGTGTCTTTGTGAGACGCGTGTGGGTGAGCGGATGATCTACGCATGTGTATTTCCCACCGTAAAGCATGGAGGAGAAGGTGTTATGTGTGGGGGTGCTTTGCTGGTGACACTGTCTGTGATGTATTTAAAATGCAAGGCACTCTTAACCAGCATGGCTAACACAGCATTCTGCAGCGATACGCCATAGCATCTGGTTTGGTCTTAGTGGGACTATCATTTGTTTTCTGCTATTTGACCAAGAAGGAGAGTGATGGAGTGCTGCATCAGATGACCTGGCCTCCACAATCCCCAAACCTCAACCAAATTGAGATGGTTGGGGATGAGTCGGACCGCAGAGTGAAGGAAAAGCAGACAACAAGTGCTCAGCATATGTGGGAACTCCTTCAAGACTGTTGGAAAAGCATTCCAGATTAAGCTGGTTGAGAGAATGCCAAGAGTATGCAAAGCTGTAATGAAGGCAAAGGGTGGCTATTTGAAGAATATCAAATATCAAATATATTTTGATTTATGACTTTTTTTGGTTACTACATGATTCCATATGTGTTATTTCATAGTTTTGATGTCTTCCCTATTATTCTACAATGTAGAAAATAGTAAAAATAAAGAACAACCCTTGGTGTCCACATCACCAAGAAACTATCATGGTCCAAACACACCAAGACAGTTGTGAAGAGGGCACGACAAAGCCCTCAGATCCTCAAAAAGTTATACAGCTGCACCATCAAATAAAATAAAATAAAATAAAATAAAATTGTATTGGTCACATGCGCCGAATACAACAGGTGCAGACATTACAGTGAAATGCTTACTTACAGCCCTTAACCAACAGTGCATTTATTTTAAACAAAAAAAGTAAGAATAAAACAACAACAAAAAAAGTGTTGAGAAAAAAAAGAGCAGAAGTAAAATAAAGTGACAGTAGGGAGGCTATATATACAGTAAAATAAAGTGACAGTAGGGAGGCTATATATACAGGGGGGTACCGTTGCAGAGTCAATGTGCGGGGGCACCGGCTAGTTGAGGTAGTTGAGGTAATATGTACATGTGGGTAGAGTTAAAGTGACTATGCATAAATACTTAACAGAGTAGCAGCAGTGTAAAAAGGATGGGGTGGGGGGGCAGTGCAAATAGTCCGGGTAGCCATGATTAGCTGTTCAGGAGTCTTATGGCTTGGGGGTAGAAGCTGTTGAGAAGTCTTTTGGACCTAGACCTGGCACTCCGGTACCGCTTGCCGTGCGGTAGCAGAGAGAACAGTCTATGACTAGGGTGGCTGGAGTCTTTGACAATTTTGAGGGCCTTCCTCTGACACCGCCTGGTATAGAGGTCCTGGATGGCATGGAGCTTTGCCCCAGTGATGTACTGGGCCGTACGCACTACCCTCTGTAGTGCCTTGCGGTCAGAGGCCAAGCAGTTGCCATACCAGGCGGTGATGCAACCAGTCAGGATGCTCTCGATGGTGCAGCTGTAGAATTTTTTGAGGATCTGAGGACCCATGCCAAATCTTTTTAGTCTCCTGAGGGGGAATAGGCTTTGTCGTGCCCTCTTCACGACTGTCTTGGTGTGTTTGGACCATGATAGTTAATTGGTGATGTGGACACCAAGGAACTTGAAGCTCTCAACCTGTTCCACTACAGCCCCGTCGATGAGAATGGGGGCGTGCTCAGTCCTCTTTTTTTTCCTGTAGTCCACAATCATCTCCTTTGTCTTGGTCACGTTGAGGGAGAGGTTGTTGTCCTGGCACCACACGGCCAGATCTCTGACCTCCTCCCTATAGGCTGTCTCATCATTGTCGGTGATCAGGCCTACCACTGTTGTGTCATCGGCAAACTTAATGATGGTGTTGGAGTCGTGCCTGGCCATGCAGTCATGGGTGAACAGAGAGTACAGGAGGGGACTGAGCACGCACCCCTGAGGGGCCCCCGTGTTGAGGATCAGTGTGGCAGATGTGTTGTTACCTACCCTTACCACCTGGGGGCGGCCCGTCAGGAAGTCCAGGATCCAGTTGCAGAGGGAGGTGTTTAGTCCCAGGATCCTTAGCTTAGTGATGAGCTTAGAGGGCACTATTGTGTTGAATGCTGAGCTGTAGTCAATGAATAGCATTCTCACGTAGGTGTTCCTCTTGTCCAGGTGGGAAAGGGCAGTGTGGAGTGCGATAGAGATTGCATCATCTGTGGATCTGTTGGGGCGGTATGCAAATTGGAGTGGGTCTAGGGTTTCTGGGATTATGCTGTTGATGTGAGCCATGACCAGTCTTTCAAAGCACTTCATGGCTACAGACGTCAGTGCTACGGGTCGGTAGTCATTTAGGCAGGTTATCTTAGAGTTCTTGGGCACGGGGACTATGGTGGTCTGCTTGAAACATGTTGGTATTACAGACTCAGTCAGGGACATGTTGAAAATGTCAGTGAAGACACTTGCCAGTTGGTCAGCACATGCTCGGAGTACACGTCCTGGTAATCCGTCTGGCCCTGCGGCCTTGTGAATGTTGACCTGCTTAAAAGTCTTACTCACATCGGCTACGGAGAGCGTGATCACATAGTCATCCGGAACAGCTGGTGCTCTCATGCATGCTTCAGTGTTGCTTGCCTCGAAGCGAGCATAGAAGTGGTTTAGCTCGTCTGGTAGGCTTGTGTCACTGGGCAGCTCGCGGCTGTGCTTTCCTTTGTAGTCTGTAATAGTTTTCAAGCCCTGCCACATCCGACGAGCGTCAGAGCCAGTGTAGTATGATTCAATCTTAGACCTGTATTGACTCTTTGCCTGTTTGATGGTTCGTCGGAGGTCATAGCGGGATTTCTTATAAGCGTCCGGGTTAGAGTCCCGTTCCTTGAAAGCGGCAGCTCTACCCATTAGCTCAGTGCGGATGTTTCCTGTAATCCATGGCTTCTGGTTGGGGTATGTATCCTCTCTCTCTGTGGATGACTTCGTCAACCACTTTGAAAAGAAGGTTGACGACATCCGATCCTTGTTTGTTAAGTCTAATGACACTGCTGGTCCTGCTCACACTGCCCTACCCTATGCTTTGACTTCTTTCTCCCCTCTCTCTCCAGATAAGATCCTGCGACTTGTGACTGCAGGCCGCCCAACAACCTGCCCGCTTGACCCCATCCCCTCCTCCCTTCTCCAGACCATCTCCGGTGACCTTCTCCCCTACCTCACCTCGCTGATCAACTCATCCTTGACCGCTGGCCATGTCCCTTCCGTCTTCAAGAGAGCGAGAGTTACTCCCCTTCTCAAAAAACCAACACTCGACCCCACTGATGTCAACAACTACAGACCAGTATCCCTTCTTTCTTTTCTTTCCAAAACTATTGAGCGTGCCGTCTTTAGCCAACTCTCTTGCTATCTCTCTCAGAATGACCTTCTTGATCCAAACCAATCAGGTTTCAGGACTGGTCATTCAACTGAGACTGCTCTTCTCTGTGTCACAGAGACTCTCCGCACTGCTAAAGCTAACTCTCTCTCCTCTGCTCTTGTCCTTCTAGACCTGTCTGCTGCCTTTGATACTGTGAACCATCAGATCCTCCTCTCCACCCTCTCCGAAATGGGCATCTCCGGCGCGGCTCACTCCTGGATTGCGTCCTACCTGACCGGTCGCTCCTACCAAGTGGCGTGGCGGGAAGCTGTCTCCGCACCACGTGCTCTCACCACTGGTGTCCCCCAGGGATCGGTTCTGGGCCCTCTCCTTTTCTCCCTATACACCAAGTCACTTGGCTCTGTCATATCCTCACATGGTCTCTCCTATCATTGCTACGCTGACGATACACAACTAATCTTCTCCTTTCCCCCTTCTGATAACCAGGTGGCGAATCGCATCTCTGCATGTCTGGCAGACATATCAGTATGGATGACGGATCACCACCTCAAGCTGAACCCTGGCAAGACGGAGCTGCTCTTCCTCCCGGGGAAGGACTGCCCGTTCCATGATCTCGCCATCACGGTAGACAACTCCGCTGTGTCCTCCTCCCAGAGTGCGAAGAGCCTAGGCGTGACCCTGGACAACACCCTGTCGTTCTCCGCCAACATCAAGGCGGTGACCCGCTCCTGCAGGTTCATGCTCTACAACATTCGGAGAGTGCGACCCTGCCTTACACAGGAAGCGGCGCAGGTCCTGGTCCAGGCACTTGTCATCTCCCGTCTGGACTACTGCAACTCGCTGTTGGCTGGGCTCCCTGCCTGTGCCATTAAACCCCTACAACTCATCCAGAATGCCGCAGCCCGTCTGGTGTTCAACCTTCCCAAGTTCTCTCACGTCACCCCCCTCCTCCGCACACTCCACTGGCTTCCAATTGAAGCTCGCATCCGCTACAAGACCATGGTGCTTGCCTTTGGAGCAGTGAGGGGAACGGCACCTCTGTACCTTCAGGCTCTGATCAGTCCCTACACCCAAACGAGGACATTGCGTTCATCCACCTCTGGCCTGCTGGCTCCCCTTCCTCTGCGGAAGCACAGCTCCCGCTCAGCCCAGTCAAAACTGTTCGCTGCTCTGGCACCCCAATGGTGGAACAAGCTCCCTCACGACGCCAGGACAGCGGAGTCACTCACCACCTTCCGGAGACATTTGAAACCCCACCTCTTTAAGGAATACCTGGGATAGGCTAAAGTATTTCTTCTAACCCCCCCCCCCCCCCCCAAATTGTAAAGTGGTTATCCCACTGGCTATAGGGTGAACGCACCAATTTGTGAGTCGCTCTGGCTAAGAGCGTCTGCTAAATGACGTTAATGTGCTCTTGAGCAAGGCACTTAACCCTAATTGCTCCTGTAAGTCGCTCTGGTTAAGAGCGTCTGCTAAATGACTAAAATGTAAATGTAAATGTAAAATGTATGTACGTACGGTCACTGTGGGGACGACATCATCGATGCACTTATTGATGAAGCCAGTGACTGATGTGGTGTACTCCTCAATGCTGTCTGAAGAATCCCGGAACATGTTCCAGTCTGTGCTAGCAAAACAGTCCTGTAGCTTAGCATCTGCGTCATCTGACCACTTTTTTATTAACCGAATCACTGGTGCTTCCTGCTTCAGTTTTTGCTTATAAGCAGGAATCAGGAGGATAGAGTTATGGTCAGATTTGCCAAATGGAGGGCGAGGGAGAGCTTTGTATGCGTCTCTGTGTGTGGAGTAAAGGTGGTCTAGAGTTTTTTTCCCTCTGGTTGCACATTTAACATGCTGGTAGAAATTAGGTAGAACGGATTTAAGTTTCCCTGCATTAAAGTCCCCGGCCACTAGGAGCGCTGGATCTGGATGAGCGTTTTCCTGTTGATTAATGGCCTTGTACAACTCATTCAGTGCAATCTTAATGCCAGCATTGGTTTGTGGTGGTAAATAGACAGCTATGAAAAATATAGATGAAAACTCTCTTGGTAAATAGTGTGGTCTACAGCTTATCATAAGATACTCTACCTCAGGCGAGCAAAACCTCGAGACTTCCTTAGTATTTGATTTTGTGCACCAGCTGTTGTTTACAAATATACAGAGACCACCACCCCTTGTCTTACCAGAGTCAGACGTTCTGTCCTGCCGATGTAGCGTATAGCCTGCTAGCTGAATGTTATCATTGTTGTCGTTCAGCCACGACTCCGTGAAACATAAGATATTACAGTTTTTAATGTCCCGTTGGTAGGATAACCGTAATCTTAAATCGTCCATTTTATTCTCAAAAGCTTGAACGTTGGCTAATAGGATTGATGGAAGAGGCAGTTTACTCGCTCGCCGTCGGATCCTTACAAGGCACCCGGATCTGCGTCCGCGATATCTCCGTCTCTTCCTCACGCGAATGACGGGGATCTGGGCCTTGTCGGGTGTCTGTAGGATATCCTTCGCGGCCGCCTCGTTGAAGAAAAAATATTCGTCCAATGCGAGGTGAGTAATCGCTGTCCTGATATCCAGAAGCTCTTTTTGGTTATAAGAGACGATGGCAGAAACATTATGTACAAAATAAATTACAAATAACGCGGAAAAACACACATAATAGTACAATTGGTTAGAGGGCTGTAAAACGGCAGCCATCTTCTCCGGCGCTGTTCTTGGCATCCTGACTGGTTGCATCACTGCCTGGTTTGGCAACTGCTCAGCCTCCGACCGCAAGCCTCTACAGAGGGTAGTGTGTACGGCCCAGTACATCACTGCCATCCAGGACCTCTATACCAGGTGGTGTCAGAGGAAGGCCCTAAAAATGGTCAAAGACTCCAGCCACCATAGTCATAGACTGTTCTCTCTGCTAACGCACAGCAAGCGGTACCGGAGCGCCAGGTCTAGGTCCAAAAGGCTTCTTAACTGTCAGGCGTGCTGAATGTGGATGTGGTGCAGGAATCAGGCGCAGGACACAGAAGCTTAGTCCAACAGACTTTAGTAACAAAATACAAAACGAGCCTCAAAAGAGCCCGGAGGCGAGCGATTACGCACACAAGGCGTAAACTACAAAATACAAAGCAAACGCGCAAAACCTCTTCAACACAGAGGAGCAAAACTAACAGCAACAGTAGACAGGCGGTACAATAACACACAACACAAGACTAACCAAACGAGAAACTTATAGGAGACATAATCAACCAAACAGGAAACAGGTGTACACAATCAGACAAAACCAAACAAACATCGAAAACATCAAACGGTGATAGCTAGTACTCCGGAGACGACGACCGCCGAAGCCTGCCCGAACAAGGAGGAGGAGCAGCCTCGGCCGAAACCGTGACATTAACAGCCTCTACCCCAAGCCATAAGACTGCTGAACAATTAATCAAATGGCCACTTGGACTATTTGCATTACTGTATATATTTACAAAAAAATATATGGGGGATTGGAAAGATGCAGACAATTACATTGATGGAAGCAATCTATCTGCACTATTAAACCTGATCTACCCCCTAAATAAATAAAAATAATAATAATGTCAGCGGACCAATGAGATGAGAGTTGATATCCACAGTGTGCATATCCAGATGAGAGTTACTAGACGTCTGAATAGAGAATGGAACATGTCATGATAACATTATTAAACACTTCTAGTAGTAAAACTCAACAGACATAAGATAATGAAATACTAGCAAGGTGATAAATGAATGAATGAAGACATTTGATGAATATTTATTAAAATCAGACTTGTTGACGTAACAAACACAGCCTTCCATGCCATAATTGAGGATACACCAGTACATTCTACTGTGGACTTAAGAGGAAGCCATGAAGCCATATTTGGAAAAACCTTTTAGTTTATGGTCTTATTTACATACATGAGTTCAGAATATGTTCATGGTCCAGTGTGGGCCGTTTAGTTGATCAGTTCCTTGTGTTAACCTTCATAGTCCGGGGTCAAGAGCTGAAACAGAATCATACTCTATACACACTATCATACACAGGTTGTCAGAATACAGAACAATAACATGAGATATGATGCTTTGTGTTCTGTTCATCTCCACTTAATAACTCTATTGGACATTGGTGTAGTGATATTGATCCTTCACATACTGTCCAGATGAACTTGTTACACATTTCACAAAAAAAAAATATATATATATATTTCCTAAGATATTAAAAACATTTAGTGTTTAAGGCAGAACTTTGATATCCACAGTTTAAGTTTTGCGATAAATAAATGTTGGCATGTGATCCCTTAACACAGTTTACACCGGTAATGAAAGACGAATGTTATGTTACTAATGTTACTAATGTTAAGACTAAAGACTAATGTTATGTTACTAATGTTACTAATGTTAAGCCTAAAGACTAATGTTATGTTACTAATGTTACTAATGTTAAGACTAAAGACTAATGTTATGTTACTAATGTTACTAATGTTAAGACTAAAGACTAATGTTATGTTACCAATGTTACTAATGTTAAGACTAAAGACTAATGTTATGTTACTAATGTTACTAATGTTAAGACTAAAGACTAATGTTATGTTACCAATGTTACTAATGTTAAGACTAAAGACTAATGTTATGTTACTAATGTTACTAATGTTAAGACTAAAGACTAACGTTATGTTACCAATGTTACTAATGTTAAGACTAAAGACTAATGTTATGTTACTAATGTTACTAATGTTAAGACTAAAGACTAATGTTATGTTACTAATGTTACTAATGTTAAGACTAAAGACCAGTGGCGGCTGGTGAAAAATATTCTCGGTGGGGCTGTGCCATACTTTTTTTTTCCTGTAACCATCGCGATATATTTTAACACAAACTGCAGGACAGCAGTGCTCAGTGAAACATTCAGTAATTATTTAATGCCAATATTAAAAAGTTGAGGCATTCTTACACAAAAACATATTACACAAACCCAAGCCTTTCATTTGCATTTAAAGTGAACTTTTCACCATTGGTAGTAAACAGGCAACGCAACAGGCATGCTGTCAGAACAGAGTGGAAAGTGGACAATAACATGAAATTATTATAAAGTTTATAGGAAATCTTACACTGTATAAAAGGATGTATAATATAGAAATGGATATCAAGTGGATGAACTCAAACCTTTGACTGGAAGAATAGCATACAGTATTTTATGATCATACTAAATGTGACTAATTGTTAATGTGCTCCAGAACTGCAACAATTAATTGATACAAAACAACATATATACAGTAATATTAGCAAAGACACTATTAAGACTTTCTAGAGTACCATATATAACTGGATTTTTTATGCTAAGGTCAACTATATACAAAGAAACATGCGGCCAGAGCTGCTCTGTGTGTGTGTGTCTGTCATCTTATTTGTACAGGAATTTTGCCCGTCTGTCCTTCTGAGTGGCAAACCTCTCAATGACCCTTTGATTAAAGTCAGGAATGTCCCTGACAAGTTTCTTCTCCATGGAGAGCATGGCCAGAGCGTTCAGGCGATCCTGTGTCATGCTGTTTCTCAGGAAGGTCTTGATCCTTTTCAGTGTAGAGAAGCACCTTTCTGACTCAGCAGTTGTCATGGGTGTGGTGATGAGGATCTTGAGGAGGCTGGCAGTCTCTGTGAAAGTGCTCTGAAGGTTGTTCTCCATGAAGAACTGGTACAGGGGCACTGCACCACTACAAGCCTTGAACTCACTGTTCTCATAGATGAGGGACAGTTCGGTTTTGAGCTTGGCCTTGTTCAACATGGGGTACGCCTCCACGGTTGTTTCAAGCGCTGTATCGGGGAACTTCACACTGTGTTGTGGGAACAACTCTCCGTGCAATAGTGTTGCGCTGATGAGGTGCTGGGTGAAGGAGAACCTCTCTTTGGCATGACTCAGGATGGTATCACATACCTGTAAAAGATACATCATCAGCTTTAATTTGCAATTAAGCTATTTTGATGCAAGTGATCCTGACTGACACATGCCTATGTCCAACTCAAGTATATGATTACCAAGGTGCTGATTTTTCAGGGTTTTGGCTACATACTACCAGGCCTGAAAAAAGTTATAGGGGGAAACACTGACAATTACATCACAACTTACCTCTATAGCCAACCTCTGTTGTTCTCCTGGTCCCAGCATCCTCCGTCGCTTGATGGGCTGTTGCTGCTCGTCAGATGCGCTGTCCCCACACAAAGAGGGAATTGAGGCCCTGGGTCCAAAAAATTTAGTTTAATTTGATAACTTGCAATCAGACTTCTTAACTCACTGTAATTCCCCCTCAACACACAACCAGTGACTTTTATATATATATATATATATATATATATATATATATATATATATATATATATATATATATATATATATATATATATATAGACAGACAGACAGACAGACAGACAGACAGACAGACAGACAGACAGACAGACAGACAGACAGACAGACAGACAGACAGACAGACAGACAGACAGACAGACAGACAGATAGTGTGTATATACACACAAACTATGTCTAGTAACTGCTTTTAACCTGTGATGTACATAATTAACTGATGTTATTACGTTTCAAAGCCTTTTTCTATTACATTTGTGAGAGGGATGCAACATCATTTTGTTCTGCTGTGCACTTAGCAATAAAGTTAATATTCAATAACAACTAGGCCTCTTCTAGAAATTGACCTGGTGGACACCTGAATAATTATTACAAACTGTGTAGTACTTTCCTGCATTATTATCAACGTCTGATTGTGTCTTCTCTTTCCTTTTAAAATACTAAAACAAATATAATTGTGACGGCTCTATGATAATCACTCACTTTGATGACCAGACACATTTAGGCTTTTAAAACTGTTGTAAGTGAACTATTCATCTTTCTAACAACATCTTTATCAGCCAATAGTAAATATAGTTATTTACCTGATTGTTAGCATGCTGTCTGTGAACCTCTGGACAAGTGCTTTAATGAAGACAGGGTCGATGTTCCTCTTCTGCAGCTGGCTGAAAAGCATGTCCACATTTGGCATGATCTTGTGGAACAGTGCCAGGAAAAAACAGAAAGCCTCGTCTTCGAGCATCCTCACAAAGCCCCCCGCCTCTCTGACAGTCGGGGCATCAAAGTTCCCAGAGTCTCTGATGGTCTGGAAACACGTTAGGAGGTCATCCCTGTACTCGTACACAGTGTTTACAGCGCGACTGTGGAAGTTCCACCGTGTTGTAGAGGCTCTGGGGAGTCTATGCGCAACCACTTCGTCAAGCACGGTGGTTCTCTTGGGAGACCTGGAGAAGAAAGCAGAAAATCCTGCAAGGTCGGAAAAGAAAGTGCCGATCCTGGGGATGCGTGAAGTAGCCTGCTGCATGATGAGGTTCAGCTGATGTGCATAGCAGTGGACGTAGTGCACATTTTCGTACACATCCACTATTTTACGCTGCACTCCGCCGGTGGCTCCCCTCATCACACTTGCTCTGTCGTAAGCCTGGGCAATAAGTTTGGCCTTTTGTCCATGCGAGAGTATGGTGCTGAGCCTCTCCAGCAGCGCTGTAGCGATGGTGTCGGCGGTTGCGTTCTCGATCAAAATGAACTCGAAAAAACGCTCTTGGACGTTACTTTTAGCATCGATGTAGCATATCACAAGCACCAACTGGCAGTGGGTGGAAACGTCAGTCGTCTCGTCAGCTTGAATGGCGATAAAATCAGCACTCTTTACTTCCTCCAGGATGTAATCCTTAAGCACTGACAGCATACAGTCCAACAGCTCGTTCTGTATCGTCTTTGACGTGCCCTTAAAAACGGTAGCTGTCTTCAGGTGCTCCTCCAGCACACTGTCGAGGGAGGCAACAAAATCCACTAAGCCCCGGAAAATGCCGGGGTTGTCTGAGGAGTCAGTCTCCTCGTGCCCACGCAAGGCCAACTCAAAAGCCCCACAGAACTTCACACAATCGATAATTTTGGATAGAATGTGCCTGTTTTTATCCACCTCCTCATTGTGTTTCCTCACCGCAATCCTGTGGCCGTCATCCAGCTGCGTAGCAATGTTCACCCTTCCTAATACAGCTAGCTTTACAGAGTTGTCCATGTGTGCCCTGGTGTTCTCATGTTTCTTTACCTTCTCTGACAGGTGCTTCATATCCCTCACTCCGGTACCTGTCCATGCTGAATCTGACCCCGTCGTTTTAAAAAGCAAGCACGGAAAGCAAAATAAAGCATTAGCATCAGTGCACCCAGCTAGCCAAGCCTTCCTGGTGTACCAGCTACGGGAGAAGCCGCGCATATACTGCTTCCCTTTCTCGCTAGCCTGCTGTCTGATTGAGAGGTCAGGTTGATCTGGGCCCAGCTCTTTCACCCGAACTTTCTCTGACAAAGTTCTCCTCTCAAACGGATCTTGGAGGAGAGATTTCACCGAGTTAGGGTTGGGTCTTGGAGGAGTAACGTTTGCGCTCGCCATTGTCGTCTAGTAAAAATGGCGTCACTGGACCCCGGTCCTTATTTTATCAGGGGCGAGCTTGGGGCGATAAAATAATCGCCCTCCTTGGATTCGATTTAAGATCGCTGATTGACTACATTTTATGTCATACATTCATATCTTAAATTAGCAATTGGCTTAACTGCTACGTAGACCCGCCTCCTCGGGGCACTTTCTGTATCGCCCAGAGCTGACGAGGCGTTTGACAGGCAGAGGAAAGGTTGCGAATATGATTTTCTATCATATCTTACACATATTACTGTGTGCATTCCATATTTCAAACACACAAATATTGACATACTGATGTTTTTATTATTATTATTTTTTATTTTATTATTATTTTTTATTATTTTTTAAAATTATTTTATTTAAGGGGGCGGCGCCCTAGCGCCCTCTATCGGCCAGCCGCCACTGCTAAAGACTAATGTTATGGAACAGCAGGGACTGTGATGCAACACAAACATAGGCACAGACACACACGTACACAAGGATTTTGTGTTGTAGATATGTGGTTGTAGAGTAGGTGCCTGAGGGCAAACACTTAATGTGTTGTGAAATCTGTTATGAATGTATTGTAATGTTTTTAAATTGTTTAACTGCCTTAATTTTGCTGGATCCAAGGAAGAGTAGCTACTGCCAACAAAAAAATACACAAACGGGGTCGCGTTGTCTGTCATCAGACGATGGAGTACCCCATGGACAGCGAAGTGCCTCTTCAGTTTTCCAATCACAGCGGTGCTCCACATATCTGGCAGGTAGTCCAGTTCAAAACCAGCCTGAAAAAGAGTCCACCAGGACCAAGTGCATCTTGCCCTGCCATTCAAACATGTCCGTAGCAGTCATCGACCAATGCAGTTCAGGTATATCACGCAACACTATTGGCTCCTTAACCTGGTAGGGTTTAAGAGCATTACAGGGAGCACAGCAGGACACCTCCCTCTCCATTGAGGGCCAGTACATAGTCTCCCTTGCTCTATCTGTTGTTGCCTCATCCCCTGGGTGCCCTTGATGCAGTTGGCCTGTATAGAATTGTTGTAAGGACAAGGGGATCAGCAGTCTTTGACCCTGCAGCAGGATATGACCACTCAGTATGAGCCCATCATGTACTGTAAACTCTTCTCTCAAGGCATAGCAGGGGTGAACGTCTTGGGGAAGCGAAGCTCTTTTGATGATTTTGGCAGGCCATTTAGAATGACTTCTCTGAGGTGTGGTCATATGACGTCTGTTGCCACCGCAGCCCTTAACTCTTCAGTGCGGTGAGAGGACAGAACCTGCACAGTCATGACATCAAAGGACTCCAGGTGGAACACCCACCCATCTACAGCTACAAACTATCACGAACACGATGGTGTTCTCCATTTTGCTTTTACGACCCCCACAAGTATCACGGGACTCGTCTGAAGGTCCCAAAACAAATGACTGGAAGTATGGAGGAAGTTTGTGCCAACAAAAATAAGGGGTTAAATATCTGTCAATAAAACAAAAATATTTCCTGTGCTTTATTATGTATAACAGTACAACTGAATAAATGCATGTGACATTTCTCTTGGGGAAGATCCTTTCCGCCACCGGCATAGTGACATGGATCCTTCAGCTTTTCACATGAATCGTTCAATGATAGAGATAAAAAATTAAGTTAAGCGTGCTGATCTCAAGTTAGAATACTGTCTTTAATGAACCCACAAAAATGCAGGTTTGACTCTTGGTTCAAGTTTAGGACTAATGAACACATTACAATACATTGTCATCAATACATGGCATATATACATATTTACTAATAGACAAGGATGTATTGGTGTATTTCTGGATGATAGATGTGTTTAGAGCTTATTAATACAGTAATATATTGTAGTAGACAGGTTTGTCATGAAATCAAGGTGAGAGGTGAGAAGACAGGATAGATCATTAACATACCTCGCAGTTTCTAAGAGGTCACAGCTGATTGGTCTAATGCCAATGGGACCAGACCAATGAGATGAGAGTTGATATTCACAGTGTTGGTATCTAAATGAGAAAATAGTACTGTGGACTACAGTTTTTCATTCAGGTTGTCTTCCATTTTCTGCAATGTTCCAAACTAGCATACGGAAAATGTGTCCTTCCCGGTCTGAAGACAGTGACTACCACAACATGTAGCACCAATGGGCATGTGGGGGGAGGGTTCTTGAAATGTAACATCCAATTAAAATATTGCACGTTTCACTCTAGGGTCAAGAACAGAGAAACTGATGAGAATACCTGACTCCTCCCCAGAGGTCACACCTGGTTGGGCTAATTCCCATTAGCCACGAAACACAACCAATGAGATGAGAGTTGATACCCACAGTTTGCGTATGCGAATGAGAAACATAACAGTGAATGTGTGAGGGTGGATGAGACCACGGATTTCATAGTGGAAGAACTACCATCTAGTGTTGGAGGACAGCCACTACAGTAGTGATATGAGATACTCATGTCTCTGTCTTCCCTGTACTGTCAGACCCTGTATATGGGGAGAGGAAGGTTGTCTTCCCTGTACTGTCAGACCCTGTATATGGGGAGAGGAAGGCTGTCTTCCCTGTACTGTCAGACCCTGTATATGGGGAGAGGAAGGCTATCTTCCCTGTACTGTCAGACCCTGTATATGGGGAGAGGAAGGCTGTCTTCCCTGTACTGTCAGACCCTGTATATGGGGAGAGGAAGGCTGTCTTCCCTGTACTGTCAGACCCTGTATATGGGGAGAGGAAGGCTGTCTTCCCTGTACTGTCAGACCCTGTATATGGGGAGAGGAAGGCTGTCTTCCCTGTACTGTCAGACCCTGTATATGGGGAGAGGAAGGCTGTCTTCCCTGTACTGTCAGACCCTGTATATGGGGAGAGGAAGGCTGTCTTCCCTGTACTGTCAGACCCTGTATATGGGGAGAGGAAGGCTGTCTTCCCTGTACTGTCAGACCCTGTATATGGGGAGAGGAAGGCTGTCTTCCCTGTACTGTCAGACCCTGTATATGGGGAGAGGAAGGCTGTCTTCCCTGTACTGTCAGACACTGTATATGGGGAGAGGAAGGCTGTCTTCCCTGTACTGTCAGACCCTGTATATGGGGAGAGGAAGGCTGTCTTCCCTGTACTGTCAGGCCCTGTATATGGGGAGAGGAACGCTGTCTTCCCTGTACTGTCAGACCCTGTATATGGGGAGAGGAAGGCTGTCTTCCCTGTACTGTCAGACCCAGTATATGGGGAGAGGAAGGCTGTCTTCCCTGTACTGTCAGACCCTGTATATGGGGAGAGGAAGGCTGTCTTCCCTGTACTGTCAGACCCTGTATATGGGGAGAGGAAGGCTGTCTTCCCTGTACTGTCAGACCCAGTATATGGGGAGAGGAAGGCTGTCTTCCCTGTACTGTCAGACCCTGTATATGGGGAGAGGAAGGCTGTCTTCCCTGTACTGTCAGACCCAGTATATGGGGAGAAGAAGGCTGTCTTCCCTGTACTGTCAGACCCTGTATATGGGGAGAGGAAGGCTGTCTTCCCTGTACTGTCAGACCCTGTATATGGGGAGAGGAAGGCTGTCTTCCCTGTACTGTCAGACCCTGTATATGGGGAGAGGAAGGCTGTCTTCCCTGTACTGTCAGACCCAGTATATGGGGAGAGGAAGGTGGAGGGTCCCCCTCCCTGTAGTCCATCGCGGAGTTTCAGAGACAAGTCATTGCAGCAAAATCCACCCTTGTGAAATGGTTGTAGGGCTGTAATCCCAGACATTGCCAATGTGCTTTAAAACACACACAGAACTGTACTGGATGTTTAGATATGTGCTCACTTTCTCAAATGGAACATTGAACATTGTTTGCCACACATACAACCAAATGTAAATATTAAAATGGAGAATCTACAGTCTACTACCGTGGTTCCAAAAAACCTTCCTTACTACCCATCGACCAGAACCTAGTCTATTAATGTATTTGCTACATTGTTTAGATTTTTGTTGATGAACCACTATTTGAGGGTGTGGCTTTAATATGCCATAACTCAAAAGGAATTAGCCATTCTCCTCCAGTGGGTCCTCACACCCACAATGAGAAACTCCTTTAGTAAATCAAGAAACCGCCTGTCAAGGTATAGCTTCTACATTGGTACCTATCTAGTGATGAAGAATGGAACCTACACCGGTAATTTTAATAAATCAAGACCTCTTCTATCTAGTGTTTGATAGCTGCTATCCGTCATATATCCATCAGTTTTGGAATTGCGATCCTTTTTCCTGTTCCTCTAACTGTACTACTTATTGAAAGGGAAATAAAGGGGGATACTGTAGTGTATTAAAATTATGTCTTTGTTAAATGTTTTTCATGAAGAAATGGAACTGAAAGAAGGTTGATTGTTGCTATCAAGAGGTAAGGTTTTTAGCGTGACGTCACATATGACAGACAGGAAGTGGGTTGTAAGATACGGGGATTGAACAGTAGAGGGAGCCATTCAACTCTTGGAAGGCTATATAAAGGGGGGAGCAACGACGGAGAGTTAGAATACAGCAAGATTTATTTGGGTCTGGTTCTCCGGACATTGTGTCTGTACTTACGCTGGAACCTCGTGGTTTGAATAAAGGCCTTTGAACACGATGCAGCCTAAGCAGACTCCTTGATTGACGGTAACACCTACGAATAACCTACACTACAAATGGAGGCTCCGCTGAGATATTGATTGCATCGTTGTTGGTCGCTTTCCTGGATTCGCGGGTTGACTACTGTCCAAGCCGGCTTTAAAGGTGAGGGATTACTCACAAAGAAATTTGGCCATTGGTTATCCCGCTGATTCATGAGAGGGCTTTGACGGTGTACAGTTAAAAGTACTTGGGTCGTGGTTGATGTGGGGTGTTGCTGTCGATTAGGAGTCTGATAACAAATATTCTAAATTTGGTTGATGGGTAAACGGGGAATAATAGCATGTTTAGGACAATGGATTGGTAGAGAATAAATGTTGGGAGACGTCTGCATAGTTAGGGCACCGTGAATCTGGAAAAGACCTCGGACCGAGGCGATTCTTTAGGAGTGGGCTACAAATCCGGGGCTTAGTTAGACTGGGTCAGGTTGATTCCTTAAGCGGGAATTATGAAGTGAATGGTTGTATTTATGTTATACTTCTTCTATAGCCGACGGGAGATATGTTGGGGATAACCTCTTGATATGAGATTCATCTTTCAAGGCAACAAAAAGTTAGACGGAGATAATTGCGATGATGATTTGGCCGCGGTGCGGGGTGTTCATTTGTATAGCTAGTAGGCCGCAGTTGGCTAGAGGCTGAAGCTAAGGCTGGATTGTTTTGGGCCACGTGGTGCCTCGTGGCTAATGCTTGATTGTTTCAGGCCACGGGGTACATCGTTGCTAAGGCAAATTTTTGTAAGGCTAGAGTGTGAATCATGCTACATTCTACATGGTGGCTGAGGTGGATGCTAATGCTACATGCTAATTGTGCTTTGTGTCGCAGTGTACCTTAGGCTAAGCTAAATGCTAATGCTACATGCTAATTGTGTTGCGTGCTACATGCTAACGGATATCCTTAGAGATTCCATTGCGATGGATTAAAGTCTCTTAAACTTGTCACTGTCTGTAAGTCAGGTTGTATGTTTTGTGAGCGCTGTTAAATGTTGTTTGACTAGGAGGGGAAAACGAGAGTTACAGTTGGACGGTTATTCTGTCTGTTTTGGGAGAGATCTAAAATCTTCCACGGTGAAAACGTGTTTTTAATTGGATGTGCGCATGCGCGGGATTTTCCAGGGCTAAAACTACGACAGGGGTTGCGTTGAGCCCACAAAACAAAATGGTGGGGTACAGGTCATAGGTCCCATTTGGCGTTACCCTGCTGAGGGAAATAGACAGACAGAGGAGAGATTTTAGTTTCAACGGCGGCTGGTTAAAGATGAAACTTGTTTTATGACCTATTGAATTGATAAATTAAATATATGTTGGCGAAGAATAATGCATTGAATTAAATGACGGATTAAAATAAAAATGTTTTGTTAAAATAAAATAAAATAATGTTTTTGAGCGATCTATTTAGTTCGGATTTTAGTCTTAGAGTGAATAATGTAGAACGAACGAATATTGAATGGTTGAAATAACTCAGGGATTGCATTAACTACTAAGATGTTATTCTGTGTCTCTGTTTTTTTCCTGTCATATGAGTGGAGCAATACATGCGAGACGAGAGAGAGAGGAGGGGCTGACGTGTGCGTCACGTGACAAGGTGTGACGAGGCAGACGAGAGGATCAGATCAGGCTAGTACACAAAATCATCCTAACAAAATATGTGATGTTATGACGATTTTACATAGGCTTGGCAAATACTATTTCATTAAAAATTGCATTTTGAGGCTCTGTGCATAACTGGGGTTTGATTGGAATTGGGTTGGAAATCAGGTACTGACATTATTCGGCAATTAAGATACTTGGGTGCATATTAAACAATGGAATTTATAAAAATCAAAGGGTTGTAAGGTTAGAAGGCTTTGTTTTTGGGATTGCTTTGAAGTTGATTAACTTACTTGCATTTGATGGGTTGTGGTAAGAGAGTCATCACTGATAAATTGGTGACATAGAATATAGGAATACAAAAATTGGTTTTAAATTATTCATAATTTTTGATTGAGGTTTTAATTGTTTTTTTATTTTTAATTAAATGGTTTTTGAATAAGGCATTTAATTGATTTTTTTTTAATATTCATATTTTATTTTTGGGGGGGGGAGAAAAAAAAAAATTATATATTTTTTTTTGTGGGGTTGTTAGGGTGATATTAATAATTTAAGGGGGGAAGCCATAGGCTATACAGTCTAAAATAACATAGTTCACAATAAAGGAATATAAAAGGATTTATATAGGGGTAAAATAGTAATCCTTTAATTAAAGTAGGGTTAGAAAGTAGGGTTAGGAGAAACTAATGGCAGATGTTAGTACACCTTTTTCACATACGGATTCAGCAAAAAGACACCCACCTTACGAGAAGGAAGCTTTCAGTGATCATCTAGCAGGGTGATTATGGCATCAGAGATGAAGATGAAGACGAATACGAGCAGAAACGACGATGAAGATGAATTCAAAACTCCAGAAGGAAGGAAAACCGAGATGTCTGGGAACTTAAAGGAGATGAGGATGATGAAGATGAGAGTGATTGAGAGAGGTCATGGGTGGATATGACTCTGTGATCAGAAGGAAGTTGGCAAGAGAGAAACGAAGAAGGATACACGAGATTTAATCTCTGATGAAAGTTGAACGAAGAAGGGGACAAGAGATTCGAGTTCTGATGAAGAAAGCGATGAAGATTTGGAGATGAAGGGTGCTTTATGTTCGAGGATTTTATCCTACAATGACTGGCAAAGAAGAAATAGAGATATAGACCGATGCTTATCATGCCTGGATAAAGCAAATAGTTTAGAAGTAACACAGCTGAAGAGACGAAGGGGGGTGTTCGCTGAGAGAATCGATTAGAGAAGAAGAGAAAATAGCTAACAATTGAAGTAAAAACAATCGACCATTAGAAGTGATAGTGAATAGGGGAAAACTTATCTGTGTTCAGCCTAAAGAGGTTAAACATCTCACTAATTGATAACTAATTAGGATAGGGATTTGAGGTAGTAAAACAGTTACTTACTCTTAAGGTACTAATATTAGAAGATACTGTTATGGCAGTGTTGGGAAGAGATGTATTGTTTAAATTGAATTTTACAATAAGATGTACACTAGACGACTGGGTTTTTGGGAATCATTTGCTTAAAAAAAAGATAATATCATAGGAAGGATGATAATCTATTGTTCTGTCTATTAAGACAATCTGTCTGAAAAGTTAAAAGGGGTGACTGTTTATTCGGGGTTACATTCTTACACTAAGATTTCAGGCTAGGCTAAAAGGTGTTTAGTCGTTTTGCCAAGTCTGTGTGTAATGAGTCAGAAGCAGGTGGGGAACTTTCCCAATCACATATTCTACAAATTTGGTGGTAAGGGATTTTGTGAAAATCAGGGGAAAAAGTTGTAAATGTTATGAGAGAAAATATTAGATTAAAATAAGTTAGGAGTAGATTAGGGTTGAAGGAACTCTGAGACAGTAAGCTAAGTTTCAAAGTTAGTAGTAAGACAGAGAGAGAACAGTGAGGAAGGACATTTTTAAAGTTTAGTGGGAAGATAGGGTAGGAGTTTAAATCGGTTAGGAGCAGATGCATTGAGAAAGTATGTGTTGCTGAATGATAAGAGAAGATTGAGTATCTATATTTACAGTTTCCAGCAGGGAGATCAAGGTCATTATAGGTGTATTTTGTGTAATCAAAAGTTTGAAAGTCAGGGATTTAGAGAAAGGACTGAGATTTGGGGAAAAAGTGACACTAGTGGTGATAGATGGAAGTACAAGCAAAGACAACTTTTTTCTTTGGGGAAAACTAGGAGTAACTAAGGACATTAACACTTCAGTTTATTAGAACAACAGGGAGAAGCAAGTTAACTCTTTCAACATTGATAGTTATTAAAGCCATAAATATATTGCATTTGATTATAAGGGAACCAATACAGCACCAATGTTAGGGAAATAATACTTATTAGGGTTTAGGATGGGGACGTTCCTCCCATATGGAGAGATAATTATGGAGAATAAGTATTGTTATCAGGACCAGGAGTAAAAGGAGGTATAGTTTAGAAGAGGGTTAGGAGTGACTGTTCACTTATGTTGCGTAATGTTACAGAGAAAGGTCAGGGAGAATATGTGTACTTATCTAGTGCAAGCATTAGAATTTGTTCCGGTTAAGAATTATTGGTTAAAGGGCTATGTAATTCATAAAGTAACGCTTATAATGGAAGAGTTAAGGTTTGTAGCCTCCACAGTCACCAAAGGAGGTCAGGAAGAGTAGATTACAGTCACTCCAACAGTAGATAAGACACAGAGGATAATGGGAACTTTTGCACTAGAAGTAATTAGGGTTGATACAGCAATTAAATCAACTACTTTAATGATAACTTTGGAAGGGATTAATGATACGATGTAGGGAGTATGGCATCGACAACAACTGTTCTGAAATTAAATGGGGAATTTTAGACTCATGGGTTATGTTACGGTTGGAGAGTGCTATCAATGATAGTACGAATGGGGTTAAAATAGGAGAACAGATAGTAGTAGTGATAATATAGATTCATCATGGAGATACAGGATGAGATCTTTGATTTTGATGACAGACAAGGAGAGGTATCTGATCAGTACCGCTCGTTAGGGAAGAGAGAAACTAAAGGGAGTGGTTTGATTCTTCTGTTGTGAAGATTAGAGATAGATGGGCAGGTTCCAGCAGCTCATTCTGTAAGATCAGTGAGGAATTTTGAGGGTCCATGTCTGGTTAGAATTCCAGTCAAACATGTTAGACGGTCGTTCGACCTTTATCAAGGGTGTGTCAGTATTATGCTTTGTCATGACTATGGTATCAGCAACAATCAGTAACAGATAGAATAATGTCATTGTCAGAACCGTGGTTTAAGTTTAGGTTTAAGTGTTCTTGGTTAAGTTAATTACCCTATGGGAATTGTTAAATGGGAAAGGAAAATCAGGTAACAATGGAACCCTGAAGTATTCAGGTGAAACATTGAGGGTTAAAAGTTGTTTTTGTTATAATAAAACATATGAGGTAAAGGGTAGGTTTATGGGAATATCAGATTGGGATGTTATATGATAACTTTGGATAAGCATGAACATAAGGTTAGAGATGACAAATATAATGTAATTTTTAATATACCTGGGAGTAAGAAGAGCAGGACTTTGATGGTTAAACGATTAGCTTTTGACTGACAATGTGATTATGGGGAATTTTAGAGATATTTAGGGGTTTGGGGGTGATAAAGCATATATATATACTTACATTAGGGATGGACAGGATTTGGTTACATGTCAACGTTGAAGCTTCCATATGAGGCTTTTACTATTAAAAGAGGAGTACCACCGAACACAGATCAATTTGAAACTAGAGTTCAAAATTGGATGAAAAGGGACATGTCATAGTCTTCAAGCCTATCATTGAAGGATGAATCTAAGGGAGAAGGGGGGACTTTATTCATGGTATGGTGTAACATTTGGGAAGATCATATTGATAAATATTAGTTATACTTTGAGTCCAGATAGTTCAGATAAGATCACTGGGGTTATAGATGCATTATAAGGGATGTGTTTGGGAGATCTGAGAAGATTTGGTTGCAAGATCAATTAAGCCAGTAGGGGCAGTGATGGGTCAGATTTTAGTTTCAGCTTTGATAACACTGTGATGTTTGTAATTTGTTACTGACCTTTGAGAAAGCTATGATATTGAGATAGGTTGGAGAGTGATTCCTGGAGACAACACTCAGATGTCGGTGTTGACTGTTCCGGATCTGGAGGAAGATGGATGGACTACTGATGGATAAATATCATTTTGATGATTTTTCAAAAGAAAAATTCAATATTAGTGTGATTTTTTAGTATGATTTATGAATCAAGGGGGGAATAGGTTTATGTGATTCATGCATCATTCTTAGGTGAAATTGAGGTTTAATTTGAAAGTGGTTGTTTTGCAAAAGATACTGTTTGGTCGTTTCTTTTCTTTTCATTCCAGAGGCATTTGGGAGAACATGTGGAGATTGGAATATTCAGGCAAAGACAATATGAAGGGACAATATGACTGGAGGAGATGAAACAAGGAGGGTGTGGCTGATTCCATCATCAACAAGTCCATTGGAAGAGGGGACTACGGGGCGATGAAGTGTAGTGGACTACATTCCAGTGTCTGCAATGAAATATAGACATGTGTAATACATAATTGTGTCATAGCCTTAGGGATTAATTTTTGTAGAATGATGTTTGATGTTATTGAATACATGGGAGGATCCTAGATGTTTTTGTTTATTTCGTGAATGTTTAGGGACAGAAGGTCTAGGAAGGGAGAGTTTCATTGTACGATTCGATGGGTTGACCAGCCGTGCAATGGATGTTATTGGATAGGATTTTGTTTACAGGGGCTTACGTGTGTATTTAGTTGCATCATACTTTCAAATGCATTTACATGAGTTATGAGGTTATCTGGAGTACCGACGGTGGTTGCCTGGGGCAGAGGGACCGTGAGAGAATTTTACTGTCTTGATTGATGGATGGATATCTGAAAAGATGGCTGCCAGACAGTTTTTCGCTCTTACACTCCATAGAGATTTCTTCATATGTCATAGTAATGTATTCACACTTCATAAACAGTTATTTCATAGAAAGGTATTTACACTCTAGAGAAGAATGTTTTTGGTTTAAGGTTAAAGATACTCAATAAGATAAATTGTTACTGGTCATAATCCTATTGTTGTCGAGACTTTTTAGTTTTGTCTCGAAGGGGGGAATATGTAGTGTATTAAAATTATGTCTTTGTTAAATGTTTTTCATGAAGAAATGGAACTGAAAGAAGGTTGATTGTTGCTATCAAGAGGGAAGGTTTTTAGCGTGACGTCACATATGACAGACAGGAAGTGGGTTGTAAGATACGGGGATTGAACAGTAGAGGGAGCCATTCAACTCTTGGAAGGCTATATAAAGGGGGGAGCAACGACGGAGAGTTAGAATACAGCAAGATTTATTTGGGTCTGGTTCTCCGGACATTGTGTCTGTACTTACGCTGGAACCTCGTGGTTTGAATAAAGGCCTTTGAACACGATGCAGCCTAAGCAGACTCCTTGATTGACGGTAACACCTACGAATAACCTACACTACAATACCTAGTCAGTTGCGCAACTGAATGTACCAACCGGAATGTATCTTCCGCATTTAACCTCTGAATCATAGCGGTGCGGGGGGCTGCCTTAATCAACGTCCACGGCGCCCGGGGAGCAGTTGTTGTTGGGGGTTCACTGCCTTGCTCAAGGGCAGAACACCTTGGGGATTCAAACAAGTAACTTTTCAGTTAGTGGCCCAACACCACTTGGCTACCTGCCGCCCCTCAAATCAATCAATCAGTTCGACAGATCAAATGAGATTCATTCATGAACAGTATAAATTTGAGATGGATTTGTTACCAGTAACGCACAAACTCTTTTTTTCTTTGCAAGGTCTAAATGTACAGTATGTATTTGCATAATATATCAATACCATTGTGTGTTTGTTTTTACACAAATAGAATAACAGAAGCTTTTGGACACAGGAGGTTGGTGGCATCTTCATTGGGGAGAACGGGCTCGTAGTAATGGCTGGAGCGGAATTCTGGAATGGTATCAAATACATCAAACACAGGGTTTCCAGGTGTTTGATGCCATTCCATTTGCTCCGTTCCAGACATTATTATGAGCCATCCTCCCCATTTGCTTTTGGACTGATCCTAGTTATTACCAAAGTGGATAAATGTTGCAAAGGTAGGGGAGGGCTATCTCCTGTCACCTTGGAAACAACAGGCAACAGCACTGCACACAGACAATACGATTCTTGCTCATGTTTTATTATTATTAAGACCTCACTTCAAACAGAGAAAGAGGATGGAAGAGAGCAAGAACATCTGAGAGGTTTACAACTCAAACAGCTGTTGCACCAACTGGTGGCAGTGCAGTAGGCCATTCAGCGGGTTTAAAGAAACGTATAAAACTTCCAACAGCTCCAGTCTGACAAGAGGAAACAGGGGGAAAACATATCAACACTCAAATTTTTGGAAATACTGTAAGTCATATATTCATAGTTATTCACGTTTGAACGACACCTGGAAACAAGATTTGAATAACAAGAAGTTGTTCAGGTGAAACAAACTGACAGTTCTGCTTACGACTTTCATTTACAACTAAGGGTGAGATTTACTAATTGATTGCATCAGATCCAAAGTTTAAATTGTTCTGTTCAGTGGGGGATTTAACATCAAAATGAAGCTAAAACATGAAACTTACTGTCCCCATTATGACTTTAATTTAAAGCCAGACTGCAACATGTATAGTAACTTTAAATATTTAAAATACACCCTCTGACTTGGTATAATATGAGATATTCATATGAGTACAATTGTCTGACATTATCATAACCCAAGAACTATTACTATTATTAGCCTGGTTAACAGCTTTACACTGCAATTTAAGACCTGGCGCCATGGTGAATAGCCCGTGTAGATGAACTGACACACATGAAAGTATGAATATGAAATGTGGTCTGTTTATAAACATTCAATTCTAGATTAAAACCCACCTGTGTTGATGTCTTATTATTATATCGGAGCCATGTCACAAGATGTTCACAATTGTTTCTCAAAAGTGAATACCTGCCACAATTCCTTAATCTTTCTTCTACATCATGAGCTATTTGCGCTAGCGGTTGGACGACAAAGCCAGGTGTGTTATCACGAACATTATACTTTTGCCACTGAGTGATATCTGTAATATCGTCATATGCACAGTCGTTTCCTGAAACAAGAAACACAATACAACACATTTTAAACAACTGCCACTAATAGATAAGTAAAGGTGTGTTGATCTGGATAGCAGAGTTGGAGTCTATTCTTGAATTTACATCTGGAATTGGAAGTGAATTGGAATTAAACTGTTTTAACCGGAACACAAATACATTTAAAAAAATTTTTTAATGAATTTAATTTCAACATCCCACATTTTTTTCTCTCCATATAATGGAAATAATGGTTTTAGTACGACAATTGACTGCAGGAATTGTTTTAAATCATTTCTACTATGTGTAGCGACGTGTCGTTTTAATGTCATATGTTGAACATCCTTTTACTGTCTGTCTGTAATGCTGAACTGTTATGGTCTACTGAGTTCCTCCAAGCTTTCCCTCTCTCTCTCCAAGACAAAGGGTCATCAAAGGGGCCCTTCACACCAAGGTCTGATACCATGTGACCTAGCAAGACTATAACAGTACTGTTCCTCTCTTAGCTCACTGATCCTGCTGGACCTCTCAAGCTGGACCTCTCAAGCTGGACCTCTCAAGCTGGACATCTCGAGGAGGGAGAAGAACCTCCATCCTCAGTAGGCCAACCACAGGGCCTGGACCTTCACCTTTAATGGCAGGAACTGGTTTTTATTTGTATTTGTATTTCACCTTTATTTAACTAGGTAAGCCAGTTGAGAACAAGTTCTCATTTACAACTGCGACCTGGCCAAGATAAAGTAAAGCAGTGCGATAAAAATAACAACACAGAGTTACATATGGGGTAAAACAAAACATAAAGTCAAAAATACAACAGAAAATATATATACACATTGTGCAAATGTAGCATGTTATGGAGGTAAGGCAATAAATAGGCCATAGTGCAAAGTAATTACAATTAGTATTAACACTGGAATGATAGATGTGCAAGAGATGATGTGCAAATAGAGATATTGGGGTGAATATCAGCAAAACAAATAACAATATGGGGATGAGGTAGTTGGGTGGGCTAATTTCAGATGGGCTGTGTACAGGTGCAGTGATCGGTAAGGTGCTCTGACAACTGATGCTTAAAGTTAGTGAGGGAGATAAGAGTCTCCAGCTTCAGAGATTTTTGCAATTCGTTCCAGTCATTGGCAGCAGAGAACTGGAAGGAATGGCGGCCAAAGGAGGTGTTGGCTTTGGGGATGATCAGTGAGATATACCTGCTGGAGCGCATACTACGGATGGGTGTTGCTATCGTGACCAATGAGCTAAGATAAGGCGGGGATTTATAGATGGCCTGGAGCCAGTGGGTTTGGCGACGAATATGTAGTGAGGGCCAGCCAACAAGAGCGTACAGGTCACAATGGTGGGTAGTATATGGGGTTTGGTGACAAAACGGATGGCACTGTGATAGACTACATCCAATTTGCTGAGTAGAGTGTTGGAGGCTATTTTGTAAATGACATCGCCGAAGTCAAGGATCGGTAGGATAGTCAGTTTTACGAGGGCATGTTTGGCAGCATGAGTGAAGGAGGCTTTGTTGCGAAATAGGAAGCCGATTCTAGATTTTACTTTGGATTGGAGATGCTTAATGTGAGTCTGGAAGGAGAGTTTACAGTCTAACCAGACACCTAGGTATTTGTAGTTGTCCACATACTCTAGGTCAGACCCGTCGAGAGTAGTGATTCTTGTCGGGTGGGCGGGTGCCAGCAGCGTTCGATTGAAGAGCATGCATTTAGTTTTACTAGTGTTTAAGAGCAGTTGGAGGCTACTGAAGGAGTGTTGTATGGCATTGAAGCTCGTTTGGAGGTTTGTTAACACAGTGTCCAATGAAGTGCCAGATGTATACAAAATGGTGTCGTCTGCGTAGAGGTGGATCTGAGAGTCACCAGCAGCAAGAGCGACATCATTGATACACACGGAGAAAAGAGTCGGCCCAAGAATTGAACCCTGTGGCACCCCCATAGAGACTGCCATAGGTCCAGACAACAGGCCCTCCGATTTGATTGAACTCTATCTGAGAAGTAGTTGGTGAACCAGGCGAGGCAGTCATTTGAGAAACCAAGGCTATTTAGTCTGCCAATAAGAATGCGGTGGTTGACAGAGTCGAAAGCCTTGGCCAGGTCGATGAAGACGGCTGCACAGTACTGTCTATTATCGATCGCAGTTATACACTGCTAAAAAAAATAAAGGGAACACTTAAACAACACAATGTAACTCCAAGTCAATCACACTTCTGTGAAATCAAACTGTCCACTTAGGAAGCAACACTGATTGGCAATACATTTCACATGCTGTTGTGCAAATGGAATAGACAACAGGTGGAAATTATAGGCAATTAGCAAGACACCCCCAATAAAGGACTGGTTTTGCAGGTGGTGACCACAGACCACTTCTCAGTAACTATGCTTCCTGGCTGATATTTTGGTCACTTTTGAATGCTGGCAGTGCTTTCACTCTAGTGGTAGCATGAGATGGAGTCTACAACCCACACAAGTGGCTCAGGTAGTGCAGCTCATCCAGGATGGCACATCAATGCGAGTTGTGGCAAGAAGGTTTGCTGTGTCTGTCAGCGTAGTGTCCAGAGCATGGAGGCGCTACCAGGAGACAGGCCAGTACATCAGGAGACGTGGAGGAGGCCATAGGAGGGCAACAACCCAGCAGCAGGACTGCTACCTCCGCCTTTGTGCAAGGAGGAGCAGGAGGAGCACTGCCAGAGCCCTGCAAAATGACCTCCAGCAGGCCACAAATGTGCATGTGTCTGCTCAAACGGTCAGAAACAGACTCCATGAGGGTTGTTTGAGGGCCCGACGTCCACAGGTGGGGGTTGTGCTTACAGCCCAACACCGTGCAGGACTTTTGGCATTTGCCAGAGAACACCAAGATTGGCAAATTCGCCACTGGCGCCCTGTGCTCTTCACAGATGAAAGCAGGTTCACACTGAGCACAGACATGACACACTGACAGACATGACAGAGTCTGGAGACGCCGTGGAGAAAGTTCTGCTGCCTGCAACATCCTCCAGCATGACCGGTTTGGCGGTGGGTCAGTCATGGTGTGGGGTGGCATTTCTTTGGGGGGCCGCACAGCCCTCCATGTGCTCGCCAGAGGTAGCCTGACTGCCATTAGGTACCGAGATGAGATCCTCAGACCCCTTGTGAGACCATATGCTGGTGCGGTTGGCCCTGGGTTCCTCCTAATGCAAGACAATGCTAGACCTCATGTGGCTGGAGTGTGTCAGCAGTTCCTGCAAGATGAAGGCATTGATGCTATGGACTGGCCCGCCCGTTCCCCAGACCTGAATCCAATTGAGCACATCTGGGACATCATGTCTTGCTCCATCCACCAACGCCACGTTGCACCACAGACTGTCCAGGAGTTGGCGGATGCTTTAGTCCAGGTCTGGGAGGAGATCCCTCAGGCGACCATCCGTCACCTCATCAGGAGCATGCCCAGGCATTGTAGGGAGGTCATACAGGCATGTGGAGGCCACACACACTACTGAGCCTAATTTTGACTTGTTTTAAGGACATTACATCAAAGTTGGATCAGCCTGTAGTGTGGTTTTCCACTTTAATTTTGAGGGTGACTCCAAATCCAGACCTCCTTGGGTTGATACATTTGATTTCCATTGATACTTTTTGTGTGATTTTGTTGTCAGCACATTCAACTATGTAAAGAAAAAAGTATTTAATAAGATTATTTCATTCATTCAGATCTAAGATGTGTTATTTTAGTGTTCCCTTTATTTTTTTGAGCAGTTTAATATCGTTTAGGACCTTGAGCGTGGCTGAGGTGCACCCATGACCAGCTCGGAAACCGGATTGCATAGCGGAGAAGGTACGGTGGGATTCGAAATGGTCGGTGATCTGTTTGTTAACTTGGCTTTCAAAAACCTTCGAAAGGCAGGGCAGGATGGATATAGGTCTGTAACAGTTTGGATCTAGAGTGTCACCCCCTTTGAAGAGGGGGATGACCGCGGCAGCTTTCCAATCTCTGGGGATCTCAGACGTTACGAAAGAGAGGTTAAACAGGCTAGTAATAGGGGTTGGGACATTTTCGGCGGCTAGTTTTAGAAAGAAAGGGTCCAGATTGTCTAGCCCAGATGATTTGTAGGGGTCCAGATTTTGCAGCTCTTTCAGAACATCAGCTGTCTGAATTTGTGTGAAGGAGAAGCGGGGGGGCATGGGCAAGTTGCAGCGGAGGGTGCAGAGCTGGAGGCCGGGGTAGTGGTAGCCAGGTGGAAAGCATGGCCAGCCGTAGCAAAATGCTTGTTGAAATTCTCAATTATTGTAGATTTATCGGTGGTGATAGTGTTTCCTAGCCTCATTGCAGTGGGCAGCTGGGAGGAGGTGCTCTTATTTTCCATGGACTTTACAGTGTCCCAAAACATTTTGGAGTTAGTGCTACAGGATGCAAATTTCTGTTTGAAAAAGCTAGCCTTTGCTTTCCTGACTGCTTGTGTATATTGGTTCCTAACTTCCCTGAAAAGTTGCATATCGCGGGGGCTACTCGATGCTAATGCAGTATGCCACAGGATGTTTTTGTGCTGGTCAAGGGCAGTCAAGTCTGAGGAGAACCAGGGGCTATATCTGTTCTTAGTTCTGTATTTTTTGAATGGGGCATGCTTATTTAAGATTGAGAGGAAATTACTTTTAAAGAACAACCAGCCATCCTCTAATGATGGAATGAGATTGAATCCATCCAGGGTACCTGGGCCAGGTCAATTAGGAATTTCTGCTCGCTAAAGTGTTTTAGGGAGCGTTTGACAGTGATGAGGGTTGGTCGTTTGACCGCGGACCCGTTACGGACGCAGGCAATAAGGCAGTGATCGCTGAGATCCTGGTTGAAGACAGCGGAGGTGTATTTAGAGGGTAAGTTAGTCAGGATGATATCTATGAGGGTGCCCATGTTTACGGATTTAGGGTTGTACCTGGTAGGTTCGTTGATAATTTGTGTGAGATTGAGGGCATCTAGTTTGGATTGTAGGATGGCCGGGGTGTTAAGCATATCCCAATTTAGGTCACCAAGCAGTACGAACTCTGAGGATAAATGGGGGGCAATCAATTCACATATGGTGTCCAGGGCACAGCTGGGGGCTGAGGGGGGTCTGTAGCAAGCGGCAACAGTGAGAGACATATTTCTGGAAAGGTGGATTTTTAGAAGTAGAAGCTCAAACTGTTTGGGCACAGACCTGGATAGTATGATAGAGCTCTGCAGGCTATCTCTACAGTAGATTGCAACTCCACCCACTTTGGCAATTTCATAGTAATAAGTACAAACTGTCTTACATACTGTATATGTAATGTTGTATTTCCAGTATAGCTAGGCTGTCTCAACAGTGACATGATCAGCCTGAAAGCTGGAGGGAATTGGATTTGAATTGAAATTTATGGAATTGCTGGGTGTAATATTGAATTGTGAATTATAATTGTTTTACATTTACCTAACATTGGAATTGAGAGGAATTCAATTCAGTCTGAATTACAATTTAAATAGTTTTTTGTGGGGGTGGGGGGTGTTGTTGAATTTGTTGAATTGACACAACCCTACCAGATAGTGAATGTTATTGCAAATAATGTTATGTTAACTTACCATCAAAGTCAAAACTGTTATGATTGTTTCGATTAGGCATCACAATGGGTTCTGGTGGGTTATCAACCCAGAGTGCAAAGTGATATCCTGGCGGGATAGTCTGCCTCTTTTTGGATCCTGAATCAAACATATCTGTCCACTTCATTTTCGTTCGAAGGATATCTCCAAATTGAAACTGTAAAAAAATTAATATAGGAAAATATTGCTGTGTAATAATGCTGTAGTTAGTAATTACATTGTGTAAATGAACATGCTGTACATGCTGTTACATACACTTTAACATTGGATTTGTAATTAAATAGTAATGGAGTGAGAGCTGCAACTGGGACTCAAACCATAGTTCAGTGCAGAGGTGAGATTCTAATGGACGTTAGGCTGGGCCTTAAGGTGTAGACAGTATAACACTCACATATACATTTAACGTATGTATTGGTATGTAATACGAGTGAGTGTTATGAAGCAGTTTATATTTAGTTTTAGTGCATTTAGATTAGCCAGCACACTACCACACAGGCACACCTATTCTCCCAGAGGACGTGAAAGGGGCAAGCTCACCATGTTCAAAATTTGTGGCCAAATCACCTCTAAGTAACTTCAAACCAAGTCATTGATTTGAGTTGATTTGGTCATGCCATTTTGAACATGGGGAGCTTGCCCCCTGCACTCCCCTTGTGTTTTGGTTAGCAGTGGCTAAGGTGAGCTCAAGTTAGCAGTGGCTATGTATAGACTAGTGGCAAGGCCCCCAAAATGTGTAGATACCCCTACCCGAGGTATAACAAAACACAACCATATTTTTCACATCTATAATGTCTCTCATTTATGAAAGGGATGGTTGTGATGAAGGCCATTGTAGGCCGAAACATTTATCTTTAACCTTGCTTAAATAAAACAAAACAAAATTATGGTGTGTGAGTGTTGCGCCTTTTC
Source organism: Coregonus lavaretus (assembly GCF_964263955.1). Taxonomy (NCBI): domain Eukaryota; kingdom Metazoa; phylum Chordata; class Actinopteri; order Salmoniformes; family Salmonidae; genus Coregonus; species Coregonus lavaretus. Next base: position 6,169,930 of record NC_140010.1, on the reverse strand, counting down.
GTTTGCATTTTTCTGCAAAAGTGTTTAAATTGATAGATAGTGTGACACTAAACTCAAAAAGTGCAGAATAATGCCTGTCTGAAGGGGGAACGGGCCACATAAGCTCATGTAACCCAATATTGCAAGCTCTGATGTTGCTCAAATTTGGGATAAAAGTAGTCAGTTGTCTTCCCTTCATACAAAAATAAACAGCACAAGGACATCTTAATTCATCTAGGAAATATAGACCTGTAAACCCATACAATAGGCAGAAATATAAACTATGAATATTTATGATGAATGTAAGATTTACTTTTTGGTAGCTGATTATTAATAGACAACGTTTCTAAGTCAAATGTGCTCTCATTCAGTGCTTTATGGTCTTGCCTGACAAAAATACATACAATTACACATGTTTTTGGATGTTGTGGCTATTGTAATTAGCTCTAATGAAAACAAGTGGGCTCAGACATTGAATTTACATTTTCTTAGGGTTCAAGGTTCCTTGAAGGATTTTGTATCTTTAGCCCTTACTCTTGTAATTAAGTCAGGAGGCAACCATAGATTATTTTTGGGGCCACCCTTGATTTGGCCTCAAATCCAATATGGCTTCCAAAATCCAGTATGGCTGCCATAGTTCCATTTGATGGAGGTTAAATCTCCTGTAAATATGAATTTTTTGAATTGTGTAGAACACTCATGCCCATAAAGACTGTTTTGATATAAGTCATGTGGCGAACAATTTAGAATGAACCGATATCACGAAATGCCAAATATCATACAGACAACCAGACTCAATTCACTTAACAAAGATTTTTTCTATGTTTGTAGTGTTTTTTTGTTAACCTGTTTAGCCAGCCCAGACCCAGTCACCTTTTAGTTTAACCGTTACATACATTTTTTAATAATATTTGTATATGTCTGATAATAAAGTTTGGTGGTTTTGGTTATTACACATGAAAGTGTGAGCTGTAACAGGGACCCAAACGTTAGGCTGGGCCTCAGGGTAGGGGCAGTATAACGCTCACACACACCGGTTACACTGTACTTCCACCAGTGACTATAGTATGTAGCCCCATCAAGCCTGCCTCAAATCACCAGACAACTTATTATGAATATATGTTACCAACACATTCTACAGTAAAGACAATAGCATTATCAATACCAATAATACATTTCTTGCCACTACAAAAATCCCCAAAGATTTTCTAGGCTCCCCCAAGGTCCTTCTATTAGTGTATCCAGGTTACTGGTTACTCCTGGATATCAACAAGAACCTAGCAGAACCCAACCGACCAGTTCCAGAGAGCTCAGAATTATTTTATTCTTACCAGTATTAAACTAAAACCATGTCACTTAATAGACCTTGTAGTGTTGTTTTACCTGTTCATCCGGCCCAGACCCAGTCACCTGTTAGTATAAAAGAGAGACAATTATTTCATAACAAAACAGTAACTATTTATCTTGAAGTGAATTAACCATGCTATACAGGAAGAGTATTGTTTCCTTTTTACATAATAGTGTAGGTTAACAATTTAGAATGAACCGATATCACAATATTCCAAATATCATACAGACAACCAGACTCAATTCACTTAACTAAGATTTTTTCTATGTTTGTAGTGTTTTTTTGTTAACTTCTATAGATTTGTTGTCCCGTATACGGGGCGGTTGAGCTAACGTGCGTTAATGTGATTAGCATGACTGTTGTAAGTAACAGCAAACTTTCCAGGACATAGACATGTCTTATATGGGCAGAAAGCTTAAATTCTTGTTAATCTAACTGCACTGCCCAATTTACAGTAGCTATTACAGTGAAAAAATACCATGCTATTGTTTGAGGAGAGTGCACAACAACAAAAAACGTATCACGGCAACTGGTTTGATACATTCACCTCTGAAGGTAAATGTACTTACATGTACTTACATTCTGTAATCTTTCTCTGATTTGTCATCCTAAGGCTCCCAGAGATAAAATGTAGCATAGTTTTGTTTGATAAAATCAATTTTTATATTCAAATGTAGGAACTGGGTTCTACAGTTTGAACCCCTGCTGTCTCTGGCTCCACACCCACCCTGCCCAGCCATCTAGATGTGTGAAAGTTAGTGTATAAGCTAATGATCCATCCTGTATGACCTTCCTGGGAGTGTGTACAATTTTATTTATTTTAACTAGGCAAGTCAGTTAAGAACAAATTCTTATTTACAATGACGGCCTACACCGGCCAAACCCGGACGACGCTGGGCCAATTGTGCGCCGCCCTACGGGACTCCCAATCACGGCCGGTTGTGATACAGCCTGGAATCGAACCAGGGAGTTTGTAGTGATGCCTCAAGCACTGAGATGCAGTGCCTTAGACCGCTGCGCCACTTGGGAGTCCACTTACATTTTGTATTACCATATATTTTTTGTATGTTCTCTATAGTTATGTACTTGAAAATGTATCAATTGACCAATTCGGCACATTTGGGCAGACTTGATACAAAATAGTCCAGTATTGCAATGCTTTACTGGATCAATCTGAAACTTTGCAAACACACTGCTGCCATCTAGTGGCCAAAATCTAAATTGCGCCTAAACAGCAATATTATATTGTGACCTTTCCCTTGCATTTCAAAGATGATGGAACAAAAAAATAAATAGAAAACACATGTTTATTTGTTTGCATTATCTTTTACCAGATCTAATGTGTTATATTCTCCTTATTTAATTTCACATTTCCACAAACATCAAAGTGTTTCCTTTCAAATGGTATCAAGAATATGCATATCCTTGCTTCAGGTCCTGAGCTACAGGCAGTTAGATTTGGGTGTGTCATTTTAGGTGAAAATTGAAAAAAAGGGTCCGATCCTTAAGAGGTGAATTATTTTCTTCTCACCAGTATTAAACTAAAACCATGTCACTTAATAGACCATGTAGTGTTGTTTTACCTGTTGAGCCGGCCCAGACTTAGAAACCTGTTGGTTTAACCGAGAGACAATTGTTTCATAAAAAAAACTATAACTATAACTAGCATATTTAAATGACTTGCAATAAAAAAACATGTTCAATTAGCCAAGTACTCTAGATAACTTAGAAGACGTTTCTCACTTTTGTTGAATACATACTAACAAGACGGTAAATATCATACTAGTAGATTAGGAGAGGAACCCCTGAATTGTGTGTTTGGAAGTAATTTATTTAAAGTCACTTACCCCTCCTTCAATAGAGGTGGTCAGATGAAAAAGAAAGATGGCCAAAATGAAGATCTGCTTTATTCTCATCATCATGGCAGTCCAGGGGAAATACTGGAAAGGAAAGTATCAGTTCATGTGACTCTGCTGCACTCTACCTTCAGAAGTGTGTTTGGTTTTCATCAGGAAGTTGTTACGGGGAATAATTGGCCTAACTTTCTGTCATTACTGAACTGGTCACACAACAGGACTGTTTATTTCAAAATCCAGTGTAAAAATCCCAGGAACACTGCTATTCAAATCAAACACACGCACAGTGTGGAAAAACATCTGTAATGATTGAATTCCGATTTAAGACTTCAAAACCATAACAACATCCCAAAATACACAGAGGAGTCATGAACATTATGTTCTTGAAAGGCTCGTTTTCTAGCTATAGGGTAGCTTACCACTGGAGTTGGAGTTAGCTGAGAGATCAACTGTAGCAGCTTTGTTAAATGTCAGACAGACAGTGACTGAAACATGAAAGAATAGAATAGTTCATCACAGTAACACAACACAACCTCCAAAAGGAATACGTGGAAATAGATAGTTTTTACAAACAGACAAAAACTTTAAAAATTGTTTTTAAAGCGTTCATACAACTGTATTTTTTATAATACAAATACTTTAATACTCCATGCATTTGGACCCAGGTATGTTTGGTCCTAAGGGTATTTGGAATGTATTTGGAAACAAGTAGGCTATTTGAAAAAAGTTTATAGGGAATTATTTTTAAACACTTTCAAATATCTTCAAATTGAGGTAGAATTCAGCCACATTATTTGAACATTCTCAAATACACAGAAAATAAGTATTTAAGATGCAAATACTTAAATACGCAGGTATTTATTCCCAGGTTAGCAGCTGAGACAGACTGATGAAGAGACCACTGTCTCTTCTGATAAGTCATGAAGGATCACTTACCTCTGGAGAGAAAGACAAGTGGACCTTGAGTTGAGAGGTAAGAGAGAAGGGTCTTCCCTGTTGAGAGGTGAGAGTGGAGAGTCTTCCCTGTTGAGAGGTGAGAGCGGAGAGTCTTCCCTGTTGAGAGGTGAGAGCGGAGAGTCTTCCCTGTTGAGAGGTGACAGTGAATGGCATTCCTTGTTGAGAGGTGACAGTGAAGGGTCTTCCCTGTTGAGAGGTGAGAGCGGAGAGTCTTCCCAGTGATGGTCAGAGCCTAATGAAGCTGTGAGAGGTGACCTTTTAAATACTATTCTGACCAGACCCGTGACATTGGAACTTCAGTCTCGCTCCCACTGCTCTGACCTTAACAATTGTAACACATAAACTAGTTATCAGCTGCTTTCAATATGTTCTGATAATAGACCCAGGTGGAGAGAGACATGAAACCCATCAAGTCATTATCAGCTGCTTTAAATATTATTGCTTTTAGGTCCTTTATTCTCCTCCATTTTAGATGGAGCGAGACATTATAGACAATATGTTGTCAACATCTACATGTCTGTTCAACTGCTCTCAAGTTCAAGTAAAACAACATATGTAATATTGTATATTTTGGGGGAATGATGCTTCTCATTAACATAGTGCCATGGTAACTTAGGTTACTGTATAACTGAACTTGTTGCAGGTTTCAATCTTAAATAAATTGTGAATAATTATTTAGAAATGAAAGGAATTCAAAACAAATGTCTCAAAATTACATGGATATTTCTGGTGTATAGGTAAGTTTAGAGCTTGCACTTTATTAGACAGGCGTTTTATTATAATTAGCAGACGGGGTAAAGGGCAGGAATGGGAGGGGAGGTTAGAATACAGAGGAACTGATAGACATACATGTACTTCCCTCTTTCTAACAGGTCACAGGAGATTGGCTTAATGCCAATGGGAGCGGACCAATGAGATGAGAGTTGATATCCACAGTGTGCATATCCAAATGAGAGTTACTAGACGTCTGAATGGAGAATGGAACATGTCATGATAACATTATTAAACACTTCTAGTAGTAAAACTCAACAGACATAAGATAATGAAATACTAGCAAGGTGATAAATGAATGAAGACATTTGATGAATATTTATTAAAATCAGACTTGTTGACGTAATGAACACAGCCTTCCATGCCGTAATTGAGGATACACCAGTACATTCTACTGTGGACTTAAGAGAATTGACGAGGTGAAGCCAAGGACTGTAGATGAAGGAACCAGGTGGTGGACCGTAGAGTTTGGGCTTAGAGTCTCGGTCGACATCATCATCAGCCCATGGTAGGCAGGCTGCTGTGGTGATGACAGTCCCCCTCAGGAGATGCTTGGAGGAACTTAAGCAATATGAGCTAATAGGTGGCGGTGGGATGCAATTCAGAACAGAGAGAAGGAACGTTAGTTTGGTCAGGTTTCAGTAGCAGTGGTGATTAAGGAGAGTGAGGACAGGTGTGGAGGATGATAAGCAATGAGTTACAGCTGGTGCTTATTGAGTTGCTGGACGAGCTACGTTCAAGGCAACTAGTTGAAATAGTTGTATTCAAGTCTGGTCCTATCTCCTGAACTTATGTAAATGTTTAACATTAAACACATTGTGATGCATTCTTTTCGAATTAAAGGAATTCAAAAAGTATATAAAAAAAAATAAAGATCTTTCTGGTGTCTGGGTGTAGATTCGGACCAAAACAATTAACTTGTAACTCGTTTCACTCTAGGGTCAAGAACACAGAGGAACTGATGAGAATACCTGACTCCTCCCCAGTGGTCACAGCTGATTGGCCTAATACCCATGAGACATGACTAATTAGATGAGGGTTGATACCCACAGTGTGCGTATGTATGCAAATGAGAAACATTACAGTACTGTAAATGGCTGAATTCCAGGCTGACTACATTGCAGACGCATGCCAGATCTCACAACGCTTGGATAGGTGTTTAACATATCAGCTACATACAGTATGATATAGCAATCTGTGGTCTATCTGGGTGTCTTCACTTTCGTTCAGACAAGTCTCCCCAGTAGCGCAGTGGTCTAAGGCACTGCATCTCAGTGTTAGAGGCGTCACTGCAGAACCTGGTTTGATTCCAGGCTGTTTCATGTGATTGGGAGTCCCATAGGGTGGTGCACAATTGTTCTAGTGTCGTCTGAGCCATCATTGTAAATAAGAATTTGTTCTTTACTGACTGCCTGGGTAAATTCAATAAAAAAGTCCTTGCAGCAAAATCTACACTTGAAAAATGATCGTAGTACTATAATCCAATAGCTTTTTTCAGAAGGGCAAAACACAAAGAACGGTACTGTATGTCTAGATATGTACTCACATTAAACATTGTTTGCCACTCATAAAATCAGGTGAAAAAGTATGTGAACCCCTGTACTGTTTTCACTTAATGTTGTTGTTATAAAGTCGGAAATGTGGCAAAATTTTTATTTATTTATATTGTCTGGTGATAGACACAACCTACTCCACTCTAACCCAAGTGGCAGAAAATGACATCGCTTTTTCTGAGGCTGCAATTCTTACTTTATCAGATATTTTTTGGATATGTGCCATCCCTATACTATTATGGCTGGTGAACTAAACAACAATATTCTGTAATTATATTTAGTTTTTAGAATTCCATTTTTATCTCACTACTGGGATAAAAATGGACGCCTCTATAGATGCAACGCCCCTGCTTTAGGTTCTCTCTCACGAGATCCCTGATAGTTGGTTGCATCATCTCTAGTCTTCTTTGAATAGATTTTTGTTTATAAACTAATCTTTATTAAATAGGTTATTCAATGTGCTTTTTTGCCTCTTTTGTATATTTTATTTTTTATCATTCAGTAATTAACATCACATCATTACATTGAGCTAGAAACATGACGTAGTAAACTCTTCTATATTTAATGTCGACCATGGGTCATGAGTACATGCATATTGTTAAACATTCAAATCCAACAAAAAACTGCCACAGATGAGAGAAGAGGTGATAGTGTTATTTCCCGTTTGAAAACTCTTAAGATTAACATAACATGAAACCTAACTATGTGTAGACATTCAGATGAGAAATTCTCCAGAAGTATGAATGGCCAGTCAAGGGCGACAAACGGTTTCAGTAGAATTGGTGGCTGTAAACCCAACTGAAAAAACGATAGCAAAATATGCAGGATGGTAAATTTAATAGCAGACAGTAGAAGGTCAAACACAGACATTTGTATAGCTAGTGAAATGAATAGCAGGCTTTTCAATAATGTGTGATAATACAGACAGTTGTATCTATAGTGAAATGAATAGCAGGCTTTTCCATAATGTGTGATATTGAAATCAGCCTCATGGCTCCAACTGACTTTACACACTTGGGCTGCATGCAGTATGTTAGATTACCGTGTCACAGTTAGAGCTCTTATCACCTCAATTACTATATATCTTCTGTTCATCAGCTCATTGTCCTATAGCCTGAGAGACAGTCCGTTTCTGCTTTCTTGACAACTCTTCATGGAAATCTTCAAATGTTTTGGGGCTTGACAGTGACATGGAAGCCCAACAGACTGGGACCAGGCTACATTGTCCTAGCACAAAAGGCAACAAGGAAGTCCTCAGTGCATCAACACATAACAGTAACAAATTAGTATCACAACTATACGGAGGGTGTTGACTTTGATTATGTTGGATATGCCTTTCAGAAAATGTAATTAGATTTAATTGAAGCTAAAGCAGACTAATCTTCAGTTATGTTGTCATAACCTGTCATAAACCACTCTCTCTCACACACATACACACTCTCTCTCTTTCTCTCTCTCTCTCTCTCACTCTCTCTCTCTCTCTCTCTCTCTCTCTCTCTCTCTCTCTCTCTCTCTCTCTCTCTCTCTCTCTCCCGCTCTCTCTCTCTCTCTCCCGCTCTCTCACTCTCTCTCTCTCTCTCTCTCTCTCTCTCTCTTCTCTCTCTCTCTCTCTCTCTCTCTCCTCTCTCTCTCTCTCTCTCTCTCTCTCTCTCTCTCTCTCTCTCTCTCTCTCTCTCTCTCTCTCTCTCTCTCTCTCTCTCTCTCTCTCTCTCTCTCTCTCTCTCTCTCTCTCTCTCTCTCTCACTATATCCCTCCACTTACTTTCACAGGTTTCATATGGATGATATACTGTGATATTATTATGTGTGTGGGAGCAGAGCGATGTTCTGTGTCTGTGTGTTTAGCGAGTCCTCCCACTCAGAACAGACTAGAGTTAGAGGTATAGACACCGAGCGTTATAGTCTATTCAGGCTCTGGATGTGCGACCTGCGCAGCACTGCACTCACTGAGACCAGAGTGACTCATCCACTCCTCCACACAATCGTACTGCTGCAGGCACCCAGAGGAAGGCAGAAATCACAATATAAACCTCCACTATTCTCTCTCTCTCTCTCTCTCTCTCTCTCTCTCTCTCTCTCTCTCTCTCTCTCTCTCTCTCTCTCTCTCTCTCTCTCTCTCTCTCTCTCTCTCTCTCTCTCTCTCTCTCTCTCTCTCTCTGTGTCTCTCTTTCAACTCTCTCTGTCTCTCTCTGTCTCTCTGTCTGTCTGTCTCATTGTCTCTGTCTCTGTCTCTGTCGCTGTCTCTCTCTCTCTCTCTGGTCTCTTTCTTTCTCTCTCTCTCTCTCTCTCTCTCTCTCTCTCTCTCTCTCTCTCTCTCTCTCTCTCTCTCTCTCTCTCTCTCTCTCTCTCTCTCTCTCTCTCTCTCTCTCTCTCTGTCTCTGTCTCTCTCTCCATCTCTCTATGTCTCTCTTTATGTCTCTGTCTCTCTCTGTCTCTCTGTCTCTGTCTCTGTCTCTGTGTCTGTGTCTGTGTCTGTCTCTCTCTTCCTCTCTCTCCATCCTGTCTGTATGAAACATTAGAAACTAAAGAGGTCTAAATGCATTTTAAAGAAACATTGAAATAGTTTCAGAGATACCTCAGGGTCTGAGGCTCGACCATGCCTGCTTCACTAAAGCTATACGTAAAGGTGAGGATCATCATTAGGGCACAGTTATGTGACATGCCTGGATTTGAAGGTTTTTCATCAAGTTGTCCCCTTTTTTATATCACATGGTACAGCACCATCCTCAGACAGTTTATTACATTTTTGGTGTAGTTCTCATTTCTGGACAAGGCTTCAAATACAGGATAAAATCTTGCCATGTCACATTAGATAGATTAGATCTTTTTTTACACATCCCCTTAATGTCCAAGGGGCATTGCACATAATGTTAATGCACAACCTTATCATTGCAATGTCCATGATTCCATGATTATTTTACACAGTTAGTTACATTTAACATATCACTTTTCACTATTGCACATTCCCGAATTAGTGAGTCCATCCCCATACCCCTAATGTCCACCTTATTTGTTCATAAGGGTCAGTGCGTGTGGCACAAATGGGGTTTGTACATTATTGAGCAAAACTCAGGGCCCTAGTCATGATACAAGGAAGAAGTGAAAGAATGAACAACTAAAAACATTCACATTTGCCCTCCACTGGTTACACTAACCACATCCTGTGTAAAAACACAGAGAGGAAGTAGGAAAGGGTGACTTCCGGCGGCTAAATCTGTTATCTGAGACTACATCTCTCAGACTGGGCCATGTCAGAAGACTTGCATGGATTGTCTCTTGTGGCTGATTCACACAACACAACTAAGTGTCACGACTTCCTCCGAAGCTGCCTCCTCTCCTTGTTCGGGCAGGCTTCGGCGCTCGTCGTCACCGGCCTTCTAGCCACTGCCGCTCCTCATCTCATCATTCCATTTGTTTAGTCTTGTTTATTACACACACCTGGTTCATATCCCCTCATCAGTACCTGTATAAGTATTCCCTCTGCCCCCTTGTCTTTGTGTGTGATTGTTTATTGTGAGGATAGTGAAGCTCGGTGGAGCTCCTTATATTTTGTATCGCCGGGTTGTTTTCTATAGAGGCGTCCATTTTTATCATGTCTCATTGCTTCCACACACAATGCAAATGCAAAGCACATTTATGCAAAACAGCAAACACAACTTTCAACAAAAGAAGCAAAACTCAGTTGAGTTTTGACAAACAAAATTCTAACATTTGGTCATAACTGATACAACTTACTCCCACGAATGTGGACCTCTTCTCCACGTGTGCGACACTTCTTTGCACAATTGTTCAATCAGCAATCATTCCTTATTCATGCATAAAAGAGGTCACCTCTGAGTTGCTGTTCGCAAGAATGGACCAAGTAAGAGGCCGAGGGCAAAGACAAAGGAGAGGTGGAGGGGCCCATGGAGGAAGATAGTTCAGCGCTCAGTTAAAATGGAAAAAGGTCAAATAAAGCCTATTGTTTCTGGATATTCATGCTCTTTAGTAAAATTAATTTAGGACAAAAGAATACAGCCCATACTGTGATAATATGTTTACTTGCCTTTTATGGTGCATACTATAATTATAGTATCAACAAACGGCCCAGACATATAAAAGAGGGTTAACCATGTTAGAGTATTTATTGGGCCATTGTGTAACGATTGATTGAAATAACTTTACATTAGATAAGTTGTATGTTTTGATGGAGGAAGTTGATTTTGTGTCATGTATTTAATGTTTTGAGAGTCAATGCATTTTACAAATGAAATGTATTTTTTGTGAATTCTGTTGTGAATTCTGTTTGGACAAATGTGCTCAAGCAATTGAGAAAAACTGTAATAGTGCATTGTAAAAATATGACTTTCTAGTGTCAGTAACATCACATGTCAGGGTTATTGCCATCAACTGTGCTTGTTATCACTTGTTATCAGTTATCACTTGTTATCAGTTATCACTTGTTATCAGTTATCACTTGTTATCAGTTATCACTTGTTATCAGTTATCACTTGTTTTCTTCTGTTCACCTTCACTATAGTCACTTATTGTTGAACATGCGTCTTGTCTAGCCTATTACCATAAAACAGGTTTATTATACTATTTTAAAGCATGCACTTTTCAATGTTATTTATTGGGAGTTGGATATATATCGAGAGAGAGAGAGAGAGAGAGAGAGAAGACTGAGACCTGATTAAAACAAACCACAAGAGGAGGAGACTTATTGCCACCATATTACTGATGTTTTCACGTGCCAACTTTAAGTTAATCATTGCTATTCAGGTATTAGTTTCTTGGTGAACGTGTCTATTGTCTATGACACTATTTTGAAGCAGGCACTTGTCAAGTTATTTCCTTATGGCAGTTGATAGGACTGGCAGGGTATATAGAGAGGACTGAGACCTGAGCAAGATAAACCACAAGAAGAGAAACACAGCCAAGACAAACAACCAAGAATCAAGAATCATCCAGTTTCATCCAGTTTCATCCAGTTTCATCCAGTTTCATCCAGTTTCATCCAGTTTCATCCAGTTTCTTCCAGTTTCTTCCAGTTTCTTCCAGTCTAAGAATGAAGACAGCGGCAGCTTCTGCTAGCCTTAGTCTTCTGTCACCTGTCAGTAGCTCAGCTTCAGGACTCTGAGGAGGTCAGAGTGACATCACTCAGCAGCTAGACCACCAGGGAGGTGAGAGCAGAGCCAAAGAGATTCCTGCAGAGGAACAGGCAGTAGAGGCAGAAGCCACGTTGGACAGCAAAAAACAAACCTGCCAGCCTGACATCTACTCTGTGCTGAGAGGGATGCGCTCTTCAATGGCAGAGCAGAGAGCGGAGCTGACAGCAGTGGTAGCCAAACTGAGAGCCAGTGAGAGCCAGGTGGAGGAACTGAAGAGAGACCTTCAAGGTAATAGATTGAGACCCATTTTACACACAGATGATAAGCATTACTGTTTATTCAAACTCCGATGACTGTAAACTATCAGCACATTTGCTGAATATGATGGCAGTTTTTGATATAAATCGACGTAAGCTTTTCAACTAACATTGGATTATTCTGTAACAACTAACAAGTGATGAGGAATTGATGTATAGATTCCACCAGAACATGGACTTTAACTCTCTAATCTCTATCTTTCTCTCTCACACGCTGTTCACATAATCAATCATTCATATTTGAATAATAAGTCATAACAGTTCATTATCATTCCTCACAGTAAAACAAAACAGGTATCATTATGCACCCAACTGACTGAAGCAACACAGACCGAAGTGCTTTCAGTTACATGTGTAACATAGGTTGTTTGAATTGTTAGCAGTATACCACCCTGAATCCCACTGCTGGCTTGCCTCTGAAACTAAGCAGGGTTGGTCCTGGTCAGTCCCTGGATGGGAGACCAGATGTTGCTGGAAGTGGTGTTGGAGGGCCAGTAGGAGGCACTATTTCCTCTGGTCCCCCCCCCAAAAAGATAATATTGTAGTGTGCTGTCTTTTGGATGGGACGTTAAACGGGTGTCCTGACTCTCTGTGGTCACTAAAGATCCCATGGCACTTATCATAAGAGTAGGGGTGTTAACCCTGGTGTCCTGGCTAAATTCCCAATCTGGCCCTCATACCATCATTGCCACCTAATCATCCCTAGCTTTCAATTGGCTCATTCATCCCCCCTCCTCTCCCCCGTAACTATTCCCCAGGTCGTTGCTGTAAATGAGAATGTGTTCTCAGTCAACTTACCTGGTAAAATAAGGGTATAAAATGTTTTGGGTGATGTCTCGCTCCTTCTGCCCTGTCCCCTTCCTATAGGAATCTTCACAGCACCGGTGAGGGATAGTCTATTATTTCAGCTTCTCAGGCCACAACAGCTCTTCTAGACCCATGGGGCTTCGACTGATGAAGAACGGAGCACAGGTGATCACTGTGTATGACCACGTCTCTGCAAACCGCCCTGAGACCGCAACCAATGGCATCTCGCTGCAGCTGAACGTAGGAGACCATGTTTACATGCGACTTAGGGCCAATACATGGATCTTTGACAATAGCAATAATCACAGCACGTTCATTGGTTATTTGCTCTTCCCTCTGTGAGGAGAAGGAAGCTCATTGGTTGTCCAGTCATGTAATGTTCTGAGTAGGGTAGTTCTAAGACCAATGTTTAGGGCATATTTGTGAATCAATGGGGTGATCATATATGAACACTAAATAGTGTTAATCAAACATAAACAACTTTTAAAGTTGTGAATATTTAGAGTGGCAATACTAGTGTACATATTAAGCTCATTCTTGTGTAATATATTTTATATGAAACTGTGCTGCTTTGATCCATTTGTCTCTTAATAAAACACATAACTCTATATATTTATCCAGAGTGGTGCCGAAATTAGCCAGCTACACTTTTTAGTCCATTCCATGTAATACTAATACTACAGAATGCTAACTGTAAAACCCTTTGGGCTACAATGTATTGTACGAGAAATGCTATACAAATAAAGTGTATTATTATTATGATCACGTGTCAGTCATATTGCCACTATATTGTTGTTTACACAAGCCCCTTGTTTGTCGTTCCATGTAGTAATCACTGCTATTCAGGTATTAGCTTCTTGAGCCACGTTTATTCCTGGTTCTAACATGCGTCCTTTGTCCTGATCTTGTTCACGTTCTGATTGTGCCCACATTTTTAGACAGGTGTAGACGATTAATAGACTCATTGAGATCAGATTTTGATTAGATCTTATACGTGTAAACGGACAAGATCGGGACAAGATCAGGACGATCACAGAGGAAGGCCCTCAAAATTGTCAAAGACTCCAGCCACCCTAGTCATAGACTGTTCTCTCTGCTACCGCACGGCAAGCGGTACCGGAGTGCCAAGTCTAGGTCCAAAATACTTCTCAACAGCTTCTACCCCCAAGCCATAAGACTCCTGAACAGCTAATCATGGCTACCCGGACTATTTGCACTGCCCCCCCACCCCATATTTTTACGCTGCTGCTACTCTGTTAATTATTTATGCATAGTCACTTTAACTCTACCCACATGTACATATTACTTCAACTACCTCAACTAGCCGGTGCCCCCGCACATTGACTCTGCACCGGTACCCCCCTGTATATATAGCCTCCCTACTGTTATTTTATTTTACTTCTGCTCTTTTTTTCTCAACACTTTTTTGTTGTTGTTTTATTTTACTTTTTTATTAAAAATAAATGCACTGTTGGTTAAGGGCTGTAAGTAAGCATTTCACTGTAATGTATGCACCTGTTGTATTCGGCGCATGTGGCCAATACAATTTGATTTGATTTGATTTGATGTTAACAGCAGGTACAAACAGGATGAAGGATGCAGGATGCATGTTAACAGCAGGTATAACAGGATGAAGGATGCAGGATGCATGTTAACAGCAGGTATAACAGGATGAAGGATGCAGGATGCATGTTAACAGCAGGTATAAACAGGATGAAGGATGCAGGATGCATGTTAACAGCAGGTATAACAGGATGAAGGATGCAGGATGCATGTTAACAGCAGGTATAACAGGAGGAAGGATGCAGGATGCATGTTAACAGCAGGTATAACAGGAGGAAGGATGCAGGATGCATGTTAACAGAAGGTATAACAGGATGAAGGATGCAGGATGCATGTTAACAGCAGGTATAACAGGATGAAGGATGCAGGATGCATGTTAACAGCAGGTATAACAGGATGAAGGATGCAGGATGCATGTTAACAGCAGGTATAACAGGATGAAGGATGCAGGATGCATGTTAGGGGAAGGTATAACAGGATGAAGGATGCAGGATGCATGTTAGGGGAAGGTATAACAGGAGGAAGGATGCAGGATGCATGTTAACAGCAGGTATAACAGGATGAAGGATGCAGGATGCATGTTAACAGCAGGTATAACAGGATGAAGGATGCAGGATGCATGTTAACAGCAGGTATAACAGGATGAAGGATGCAGGATGCATGTTAACAGCAGGTATAACAGGATGAAGGATGCAGGATGCATGTTAACAGCAGGTATAACAGGATGAAGGATGCAGGATGCATGTTAACAGCAGGTATAACAGGATGAAGGATGCAGGGTGCATGTTAACAGCAGGTATAACAGGATGAAGGATGCAGGATGCATGTTAACAGCAGGTATAACAGGATGAAGGATGCAGGATGAATGTTAACAGCAGGTATAACAGGAGGAAGGATGCAGGATGCATGTTAACAGCAGGTATAACAGGATGAAGGTTGAAGGATGCATGTTAACAGCAGGTATAACAGGATGAGGGATGCAGGATGCATGTTAACAGCAGGTATAACAGGATGAAGGATGCAGGATGCATGTTAACAGCAGGTATAACAGGAGGAAGGATGCAGGATGCATGTTAACAGCAGGTATAACAGGATGAAGGATGCAGGATGCATGTTAACAGCAGGTATAACAGGAGGAAGGATGCAGGATGCATGTTAACAGCAGGTATAACAGGATAAAGGATGCAGGATGCATGTTAAAAGCAGGTATAACAGGATGAAGGATGCAGGATGCATGTTAACAGCAGGTATAACAGGAGGAAGGATGCAGGATGCATGTTAACAGCAGGTATAACAGGATGAAGGATGCAGGATGCATGTTAACAGCAGGTATAACAGGATGAAGGATGCAGGATGCATGTTAACAGCAGGTATAACAGGATGAAGGATGCAGGATGCATGTTAACAGTAGGTATAACAGGATGAAGGATGCAGGATGCATGTTAACAGCAGGTATAACAGGATGAAGGATGCAGGATGCATGTTAACAGCAGGTATAACAGGATGAAGGATGCAGGATGCATGTTAACAGCAGGTATAACAGGATGAAGGATGCAGGATGCATGTTAACAGCAGGTATAACAGGAGGAAGGATGCAGGATGCATGTTAACAGCAGGTATAACAGGATGAAGGATGCAGGATGCATGTTAACAGCAGGTATAACAGGATGAAGGATGCAGGATGCATGTTAACAGCAGGTATAACAGGATGAAGGATGCAGGATGCATGTTAACAGCAGGTATAACAGGATGAAGGATGCAGGATGCATGTTAACAGCAGGTATAACAGGATGAAGGATGCAGGATGCATGTTAGGGGAAGGTATAACAGGAGGAAGGATGCAGGATGCATGTTAACAGCAGGTATAACAGGATGAAGGATGCAGGATGCATGTTAACAGCAGGTATAACAGGATGAAGGATGCAGGATGCATGTTAACAGCAGGTATAACAGGATGAAGGATGCAGGATGCATGTTAACAGCAGGTATAACAGGATGAAGGATGCAGGATGCATGTTAACAGCAGGTATAACAGGATGAAGGATGCAGGATGCATGTTAACAGCAGGTATAACAGGAGGAAGGATGCAGGATGCATGTTAACAGCAGGTACAAACAGGATGAAGGATGCATGATGCATGTTAACAGCAGGTATAACAGGATGAAGGATGCAGGATGCATGTTAACAGCAGGTATAACAGGATGAAGGATGCAGGATGCATGTTAACAGCAGGTATAAACAGGATGAAGGATGCAGGATGCATGTTAACAGCAGGTATAACAGGATGAAGGATGCAGGATGCATGTTAACAGCAGGTATAACAGGAGGAAGGATGCAGGATGCATGTTAACAGCAGGTATAACAGGAGGAAGGATGCAGGATGCATGTTAACAGAAGGTATAACAGGATGAAGGATGCAGGATGCATGTTAACAGCAGGTATAACAGGATGAAGGATGCAGGATGCATGTTAACAGCAGGTATAACAGGATGAAGGATGCAGGATGCATGTTAACAGCAGGTATAACAGGATGAAGGATGCAGGATGCATGTTAGGGGAAGGTATAACAGGATGAAGGATGCAGGATGCATGTTAGGGGAAGGTATAACAGGAGGAAGGATGCAGGATGCATGTTAACAGCAGGTATAACAGGATGAAGGATGCAGGATGCATGTTAACAGCAGGTATAACAGGATGAAGGATGCAGGATGCATGTTAACAGCAGGTATAACAGGATGAAGGATGCAGGATGCATGTTAACAGCAGGTATAACAGGATGAAGGATGCAGGATGCATGTTAACAGCAGGTATAACAGGATGAAGGATGCAGGATGCATGTTAACAGCAGGTATAACAGGATGAAGGATGCAGGGTGCATGTTAACAGCAGGTATAACAGGATGAAGGATGCAGGATGCATGTTAACAGCAGGTATAACAGGATGAAGGATGCAGGATGCATGTTAACAGCAGGTATAACAGGAGGAAGGATGCAGGATGCATGTTAACAGCAGGTATAACAGGATGAAGGTTGAAGGATGCATGTTAACAGCAGGTATAACAGGATGAGGGATGCAGGATGCATGTTAACAGCAGGTATAACAGGATGAAGGATGCAGGATGCATGTTAACAGCAGGTATAACAGGAGGAAGGATGCAGGATGCATGTTAACAGCAGGTATAACAGGATGAAGGATGCAGGATGCATGTTAACAGCAGGTATAACAGGAGGAAGGATGCAGGATGCATGTTAACAGCAGGTATAACAGGATAAAGGATGCAGGATGCATGTTAAAAGCAGGTATAACAGGATGAAGGATGCAGGATGCATGTTAACAGCAGGTATAACAGGAGGAAGGATGCAGGATGCATGTTAACAGCAGGTATAACAGGATGAAGGATGCAGGATGCATGTTAACAGCAGGTATAACAGGATGAAGGATGCAGGATGCATGTTAACAGCAGGTATAACAGGATGAAGGATGCAGGATGCATGTTAACAGTAGGTATAACAGGATGAAGGATGCAGGATGCATGTTAACAGCAGGTATAACAGGATGAAGGATGCAGGATGCATGTTAACAGCAGGTATAACAGGATGAAGGATGCAGGATGCATGTTAACAGCAGGTATAACAGGATGAAGGATGCAGGATGCATGTTAACAGCAGGTATAACAGGAGGAAGGATGCAGGATGCATGTTAACAGCAGGTATAACAGGATGAAGGATGCAGGATGCATGTTAACAGCAGGTATAACAGGATGAAGGATGCAGGATGCATGTTAACAACAGGTATAACAGGATGAAGGATGCAGGATGCATGTTAACAGCAGGTATAACAGGATGAAGGATGCAGGATGCATGTTAACAGCAGGTATAACAGGATGAAGGATGCAGGATGCATGTTAGGGGAAGGTATAACAGGAGGAAGGATGCAGGATGCATGTTAACAGCAGGTATAACAGGATGAAGGATGCAGGATGCATGTTAACAGCAGGTATAACAGGATGAAGGATGCAGGATGCATGTTAACAGCAGGTATAACAGGATGAAGGATGCAGGATGCATGTTAACAGCAGGTATAACAGGATGAAGGATGCAGGATGCATGTTAACAGCAGGTATAACAGGATGAAGGATGCAGGATGCATGTTAACAGCAGGTATAACAGGATGAAGGATGCAGGATGCATGTTAACAGCAGGTATAACAGGATGAAGGATGCAGGATGCATGTTAACAGCAGGTATAACAGGATGAAGGATGCAGGATGCATGTTAACAGCAGGTATAACAGGATGAAGGATGCAGGATGCATGTTAACAGCAGGTATAACAGGAGGAAGGATGCAGGATGCATGTTAACAGCAGGTATAACAGGATAAAGGATGCAGGATGCATGTTAAAAGCAGGTATAACAGGATGAAGGATGCAGGATGCATGTTAACAGCAGGTATAACAGGAGGAAGGATGCAGGATGCATGTTAACAGCAGGTATAACAGGATGAAGGATGCAGGATGCATGTTAACAGCAGGTATAACAGGATGAAGGATGCAGGATGCATGTTAACAGCAGGTATAACAGGATGAAGGATGCAGGATGCATGTTAACAGTAGGTATAACAGGATGAAGGATGCAGGATGCATGTTAACAGCAGGTATAACAGGATGAAGGATGCAGGATGCATGTTAACAGCAGGTATAACAGGATGAAGGATGCAGGATGCATGTTAACAGCAGGTATAACAGGATGAAGGATGCAGGATGCATGTTAACAGCAGGTATAACAGGAGGAAGGATGCAGGATGCATGTTAACAGCAGGTATAACAGGATGAAGGATGCAGGATGCATGTTAACAGCAGGTATAACAGGATGAAGGATGCAGGATGCATGTTAACAACAGGTATAACAGGATGAAGGATGCAGGATGCATGTTAACAGCAGGTATAACAGGATGAAGGATGCAGGATGCATGTTAACAGCAGGTATAACAGGATGAAGGATGCAGGATGCATGTTAGGGGAAGGTATAACAGGAGGAAGGATGCAGGATGCATGTTAACAGCAGGTATAACAGGATGAAGGATGCAGGATGCATGTTAACAGCAGGTATAACAGGATGAAGGATGCAGGATGCATGTTAACAGCAGGTATAACAGGATGAAGGATGCAGGATGCATGTTAACAGCAGGTATAACAGGATGAAGGATGCAGGATGCATGTTAACAGCAGGTATAACAGGATGAAGGATGCAGGATGCATGTTAACAGCAGGTATAACAGGAGGAAGGATGCAGGATGCATGTTAACAGCAGGTATAACAGGATGAAGGATGCAGGATGCATGTTAACAGCAGGTATAACAGGATGAAGGATGCAGGATGCATGTTAACAGCAGGTATAACAGGATGAAGGATGCAGGATGCATGTTAACAGCAGGTATAACAGGAGGAAGGATGCAGGATGCATGTTAACAGCAGGTATAACAGGATAAAGGATGCAGGATGCATGTTAAAAGCAGGTATAACAGGATGAAGGATGCAGGATGCATGTTAACAGCAGGTATAACAGGATGAAGGATGCAGGATGCATGTTAACAGCAGGTATAACAGGATGAAGGATGCAGGATGCATGTTAACAGCATGTATAACAGGAGGAAGGATGCAGGATGCATGTTAACAGCAGGTATAACAGGATGAAGGATGCAGGATGCATGTTAACAGTAGGTATAACAGGATGAAGGATGCAGGATGCATGTTAACAGCAGGTATAACAGGATGAAGGATGCAGGATGCATGTTAACAGCAGGTATAACAGGATGAAGGATGCAGGATGCATGTTAACAGCAGGTATAACAGGATGAAGGATGCAGGATGCATGTTAACAGCAGGTATAACAGGAGGAAGGATGCAGGATGCATGTTAACAGCAGGTATAACAGGATGAAGGATGCAGGATGCATGTTAACAGCAGGTATAACAGGAGGAAGGATGCAGGATGCATGTTAACAGCAGGTATAACAGGATGAAGGATCAAGGATGCATGTTAACAGCAGGTATAACAGGAGGAAGGATGCAGGATGCATGTTAACAGCAGGTATAACAGGATGAAGGATGCAGGATGCATGTTAACAGCAGGTATAACAGGATGAAGGATGCAGGATGCATGTTAACAGCAGGTATAACAGGATGAAGGATGCAGGATGCATTTTAACAGCAGGTATAACAGGATGAAGGATGCAGGATGCATGTTAACAGCAGGTATAACAGGAGGAAGGATGCAGGATGCATGTTAACAGCAGGTATAAGAGGAGGAAGGATGCAGGATGCATGTTAACAGCAGGTATAACAGGAGGAAGGATGCAGGATGCATTTTAATAGCTGGTATAACAGGATGAAGGATGCAGGATGCATGTTAACAGCAGGTATAACAGGATGAAGGATGCAGGATGCAGGTTAACAGCAGGTATAACAGGATGAAGGATGCAGGATGCATGTTAACAGCAGGTATAACAGGATGAAGGATGCAGGATGCATGTTAACAGCAGGTATAACAGGATGAAGGATGCAGGATGCATGTTAGGGGAAGGTATAACAGGAGGAAGGATGCAGGATGCATGTTAACAGCAGGTATAACAGGATGAAGGATGCAGGATGCATGTTAACAGCAGGTATAACAGGATGAAGGATGCAGGATGCATGTTAACAGCAGGTATAACAGGATGAAGGATGCAGGATGCATGTTAACAGCAGGTATAACAGGATGAAGGATGCAGGATGCATGTTAACAGCAGGTATAACAGGATGAAGGATGTAGGATGCATGTTAACAGCAGGTATAACAGGAGGAAGGATGCAGGATGCATGTTAACAGCAGGTATAAGAGGATGAAGGATGCAGGATGCATGTTAACAGCAGGTATAACAGAATGAAGGATGCAGGATGCATGTTAACAGCAGGTATAACAGGAGGAAGGATGCAGGATGCATGTTAACAGCAGGTATAACAGGATGAAGGATTCAGGATGCATGTTAACAGCAGGTATAACAGGAGGAAGGATGCAGGATGCATGTTAACAGCAGGTATAACAGGATGAAGGATGCAGGATGCATGTTAACAGCAGGTATAACAGGAGGAAGGATGCAGGATGCATGTTAACAGCAGGTATAACAGGATGAAGGATGCAGGATGCATGTTAACAGCAGGTATAACAGGAGGAAGGATGCAGTATGCATGTTAACAGCAGGTATAACAGGATGAAGGATGCAGGATGCATGTTAACAGCAGGTATAACAGGAGGAAGGATGCAGGATACATTTTAATAGCAGGTATAACAGGATGAAGGATGCAGGATGCATGTTAACAGCAGGTATAACAGGAGGAAGGATGCAGGATGCATGTTAGGGGAAGGTATAACAGGATGAAGGATGCAGGATGCATGTTAACAGCAGGTATAACAGGAGGAAGGATGCAGGATGCATGTTAACAGCAGGTATAACAGGATGAAGGATCAAGGATGCATGTTAACAGCAGGTATAACAGGAGGAAGGATGCAGGATGCATGTTAACAGCAGGTATAACAGGATGAAGGATGCAGGATGCATGTTAACAGCAGGTATAACAGGATGAAGGATGCAGGATGCATGTTAACAGCAGGTATAACAGGATGAAGGATGCAGGATGCATTTTAACAGCAGGTATAACAGGATGAAGGATGCAGGATGCATGTTAACAGCAGGTATAACAGGAGGAAGGATGCAGGATGCATGTTAACAGCAGGTATAAGAGGAGGAAGGATGCAGGATGCATGTTAACAGCAGGTATAACAGGAGGAAGGATGCAGGATGCATTTTAATAGCTGGTATAACAGGATGAAGGATGCAGGATGCATGTTAACAGCAGGTATAACAGGATGAAGGATGCAGGATGCAGGTTAACAGCAGGTATAACAGGATGAAGGATGCAGGATGCATGTTAACAGCAGGTATAACAGGATGAAGGATGCAGGATGCATGTTAACAGCAGGTATAACAGGATGAAGGATGCAGGATGCATGTTAGGGGAAGGTATAACAGGAGGAAGGATGCAGGATGCATGTTAACAGCAGGTATAACAGGATGAAGGATGCAGGATGCATGTTAACAGCAGGTATAACAGGATGAAGGATGCAGGATGCATGTTAACAGCAGGTATAACAGGATGAAGGATGCAGGATGCATGTTAACAGCAGGTATAACAGGATGAAGGATGCAGGATGCATGTTAACAGCAGGTATAACAGGATGAAGGATGTAGGATGCATGTTAACAGCAGGTATAACAGGAGGAAGGATGCAGGATGCATGTTAACAGCAGGTATAACAGGATGAAGGATGCAGGATGCATGTTAACAGCAGGTATAACAGAATGAAGGATGCAGGATGCATGTTAACAGCAGGTATAACAGGAGGAAGGATGCAGGATGCATGTTAACAGCAGGTATAACAGGATGAAGGATTCAGGATGCATGTTAACAGCAGGTATAACAGGAGGAAGGATGCAGGATGCATGTTAACAGCAGGTATAACAGGATGAAGGATGCAGGATGCATGTTAACAGCAGGTATAACAGGAGGAAGGATGCAGGATGCATGTTAACAGCAGGTATAACAGGATGAAGGATGCAGGATGCATGTTAACAGCAGGTATAACAGGAGGAAGGATGCAGTATGCATGTTAACAGCAGGTATAACAGGATGAAGGATGCAGGATGCATGTTAACAGCAGGTATAACAGGAGGAAGGATGCAGGATACATTTTAATAGCAGGTATAACAGGATGAAGGATGCAGGATGCATGTTAACAGCAGGTATAACAGGAGGAAGGATGCAGGATGCATGTTAGGGGAAGGTATAACAGGATGAAGGATGCAGGATGCATGTTAACAGCAGGTATAACAGGAGGAAGGATGCAGGATGCATGTTAGGGGAAGGTATAACAGGATGAAGGATGCAGGATGAATGTTAACAGCAGGTATAACAGGAGGAAGGATGCAGGATGCATGTTAACAGCAGGTATAACAGGATGAAGGATGCAGGATGCATGTTAACAGCAGGTATAACAGGATGAAGGATGCAGGATGCATGTTAACAGCAGGTATAACAGGATGAAGGATGCAGGATGCATGTTAACAGTAGGTATAACAGGATGAAGGATGCAGGATGCATGTTAACAGTAGGTATAACAGGATGAAGGATGCAGGATGCATGTTAACAGCAGGTATAACAGGATGAAGGATGCAGGATGCATGTTAACAGCAGGTATAACAGGATGAAGGATGCAGGATGCATGTTAACAGCAGGTATAACAGGATGAAGGATGCAGGATGCATGTTAACAGCAGGTATAACAGGAGGAAGGATGCAGGATGCATGTTAACAGCAGGTATAACAGGATGAAGGATGCAGGATGCATGTTAACAGCAGGTATAACAGGAGGAAGGATGCAGGATGCATGTTAACAGCAGGTATAACAGGATGGAGGATGCAGGATGCATGTTAACAGCAGGTATAACAGGATGAAGGATGCAGGATGCATGTTAACAGCAGGTATAACAGGAGGAAGGATGCAGGATGCATTATAACAGCGGGTATAAGAGGAGGAAGGATGCAGGATGCATGTTAACAGCAGGTATAACAGGAGGAAGGATGCAGGATGCATTTTAATAGCTGGTATAACAGGATGAAGGATGCAGGATGCATGTTAACAGCAGGTATAACAGGATGAAGGATGCAGGATGCATGTTAACAGCAGGTATAACAGGATGAAGGATGCAGGATGCATGTTAACAGCAGGTATAACAGGATGAAGGATGCAGGATGCATGTTAGGGGAAGGTATAACAGGAGGAAGGATGCAGGATGCATGTTAACAGCAGGTATAACAGGATGAAGGATGCAGGATGCATGTTAACAGCAGGTATAACAGGATGAAGGATGCAGGATGCATGTTAACAGCAGGTATAACAGGATGAAGGATGCAGGATGCATGTTAACAGCAGGTATAACAGGATGAAGGATGCAGGATGCATGTTAACAGCAGGTATAACAGGATGAAGGATGCAGGATGCATGTTAACAGCAGGTATAACAGGAGGAAGGATGCAGGATGCATGTTAACAGCAGGTATAACAGGATGAAGGATGCAGGATGCATGTTAACAGCAGGTATAACAGAATGAAGGATGCAGGATGCATGTTACCAGCAGGTATAACAGGAGGAAGGATGCAGGATGCATGTTAACAGCAGGTATAACAGGATGAAGGTTGCAGGATGCATGTTAACAGCAGGTATAACAGGAGGAAGGATGCAGGATGCATGTTAACAGCAGGTATAACAGGATGAAGGATGCAGGATGCATGTTAACAGCAGGTATAACAGGAGGAAGGATGCAGGATGCATGTTAACAGCAGGTATAACAGGATGAAGGATGCAGGATGCATGTTAACAGCAGGTATAACAGGAGGAAGGATGCAGGATGCATGTTAACAGCAGGTATAACAGGATGAAGGATGCAGGATGCATGTTAACAGCAGGTATAACAGGAGGAAGGATGCAGGATGCATTTTAATAGCAGGTATAACAGGATGAAGGATGCAGGATGCATGTTAACAGCAGGTATAACAGGAGGAAGGATGCAGGATGCATGTTAGGGGAAGGTATAACAGGATGAAGGATGCAGGATGCATGTTAACAGCAGGTATAACAGGAGGAAGGATGCAGGATGCATGTTAGGGGAAGGTATAACAGGATGAAGGATGCAGGATGCATGTTAACAGCAGGTATAACAGGAGGAAGGATGCAGGATGCATGTTAACAGCAGGTATAACAGGATGAAGGATGCAGGATGCATGTTAACAGCAGGTATAACAGGATGAAGGATGCAGGATGCATGTTAACAGCAGGTATAACAGGATGAAGGATGCAGGATGCATGTTAACAGCAGGTATAACAGGATGAAGGATGCAGGATGCATGTTAGGGGAAGGTATAAACAGAGCTTTGGTGAACGTGTATCTTGTTTATTATGACACTCTTTTGAAGCAGGCACTTGTCAAGGTTATTTCCTTATGACAGTTGATAGGACAAAACAAACCACACCTGAGACAAATAGAGACCAATGTACAAATAATACAGCTGATCCTATCAAGTCTGTCTCCTCAGAGGTTGATACCAGACACAGTAAACATGACTACAAAATCCTAATCACAGGAGGTTGGTGGCACCTTAATTGGGGAGGACGGGCTCGTGGTAATGACTGGAGCGGAATCAGTGGAAGGGTATGAAATACATCAAACACATGGTTTCCAGGTGTTTGATGCCATTCCATTTGCTCCGTTCCGGACGTTTCAATGAGCTGTTCTCCCCTCAGCAGCCTCCTGTGATCCTATAGAACATGTAGTAAATAAAAGTAGTCACTGTGTGCTGCAGGATGCGCCAGACACAAATTCCCCCTCTCGCCTCCCCCTCCCCCTCCCACATAATAGCCTACAGTCGAGATCTCAAGTATTCATTTGTTAATTCCTCTGAAAGGTCATGGGGAGACAGGGCTGTGCTGAGCGAGCAGGACGCCAGCCTGGCCTCCCATATGTTCACTATCAAACCCCTGTGAGGGCCGGCGTGGGTGGAAGACACTGGTGGAGTGTAGTCATCGCAGCAGCTATAGAAATAAAAACGTCTTCCTCAAAGAATCAGCACGATGCATTCTAAAGGTGGGTTTGTCTCGAGTGGGCATTAATAACAGTGGAGTTTTCTGCATTTACAAATGTATTAATGATTATTCTATTCTCTTGGTCTTGTTGTGAGTCCACATTAATTGTGGTCTACAAGATACAGTATAGTTTTCATACCGGGAACACTGAAAATAATGTGTCTCGTAGTGATGACAACATGGGCTCTGAATCTCAATCGTCCTCCTGCCCTCACCCCACAACCCTAACAGAGGGTACTGAGGGGGAAACGGAGGGAGGAAGGGGTCCCTGAGGCTAGGGATGGGTTAGTCTTGTGTGTGTGTGCGTGTGTGTGTGTGTGTGTGTCTGTGTGTGCATGCATGTGTGTGTGTGCATGCATGAGTGTGTGCGTGTGTGTTTGTGTGTGTGTGTGTTTGCATGCACCAGAGGAGGCTGGTGGGATGAGCTATAGGAGGACGGGCTCTTTGAAATAGCTGGAATGGAATAAATGGAACGGAATCAAACGTGGTTTCCATTGATACCTTTTAATTAGTTCCATTCCAGCCATTACAATAAGCCCATCCTCCTATATCTCCTCCCACCAGCATGCACGTATGTGTGTGTTTATGTGGGGGTAATAATCTCTCTGTGTCCATATGGTTTAGATCCTTAATAACTCTGGGGTATCTGGGAAGCAACAGGGGGGGTACTTGGGGATGGGATGGGAGAGGCACTGAGGGAGCAGTTGGGGGGTTGTATTGGGATGGGGGAGGAGCTGAGGGAGGGTTTGGGGGTTGTATTGGGATGGGGGAGGGGCTGAGGGAGGGTTTTGGGGTTGTATTGGGATGGGGGAGGGGTTGAGGGAGGTTTTGGGGGTTGTATTTGGGAGAGGGCCACTTAACTACTACACTAATAGAGCCAATAACAGTGTGGATGTCCTCGGTGGGAAAAGACGAATCATGGTCTTTCTGCCGATCGCTCTCTAACTCACAGGCCTGGCTGACTGAACAGTAGGCCTACATACTGAGCGGAGATAAATAACCGTGGCAACGAGGTTAGTGTCATACGATCGGCTGGCCTCTCTGCCCCAAATGAGATCACACAGGGTCAGGGGTCAGTGAGACATCTGATGTACTGCAAGCCAACAAGGAAACAAGGAAGAAACCATTCCTTCCTCTGTTTTGTTTTGAATAGTCATTTCAACATGTTCATCTTCCAAAACAGCGTGAGCTATCACTCTGGATTCAACACACTGTGTAGAGACACTGTATATCTGTAAGGGTTGACTTCAACTTTCAATATGTACTTGCCCCTACTCTCTCAATCACTTTGAGGGTAAGTGATGAATAAAAGATAGAGCTCTATATCTCAGGGGTCACTCTGTGGCACTGATTCTCTTCAATGCAGAAGTGAGACTGTGACAACTTCCCTGACAGGGTATCTTTACACGTCAAAGAGGAACTGTTGCGACACACCAGCACACTAAGACAATATGATGCAAGGCCAGGGTCCTGTTCATTAGGCACCAAACAAAAGAAAACAGACTGAAACAAGGAGGGACTACCTGGTCCCGTCCAATAAGAAAAACTCCTGTTCATTTCCCATTGCAAAAACGTTTTAAAACATTTTCCATTGTGTTTTGCCATAATGGTTACTCCATGGCTTAAGAATCTCCAACATTACGCGAGATCACCGTACGGGTCAGGCTGTGTACCTGAGAGCTTTTTGGCCTAATGGCCTCTCCACCTGGCCAGGATAAGTATTGCAGTGTATCTGTCAATTAGCAAACCACCATTGTATTTCACAGTTCTAGGATCCATCATCATTCCTCAAAGGGGTTCCTCCTTACCTACTTTTACAGGACCATGTCACAGTGTTATACACACGCATGCATGCATCCCATTTAGGCATGGCTTGCAAATGGACAAATGCATACAAGGATGCATGAATGTACTGTCCGCATAAACACACAGTATGAGCTATATGACAAAAGCAGTTTTCCCACATAGTTTAATCATAGTATCACTGTTTCAATGGTTTAATCACTGTTTTAGTGGTTTAATCACTGTTTCAATGGTTTAATCCAGCTGATCATACATCTGTTAGCGATACTATCAACAGGTATCCAACACCCTTAAGGAAGGTAGGCAAACAACAACTACTAAACCATTTTGAAAACTCTTACTCTGCATAGAGTAGCTATTTCTCCAAAATGGCTCCCTCCCTGCCTCCCTCCCTGCCTCCTTCCCTCGGGATCCCCAAGGTCAGACTATTGGATACTAAACCAGACCTGGTTTTCATAGAGATTCTCAGTGGTGAATATTAATTTGAGCTGCATTATTCACTGCATTCTTCACAATATTTTGCATAAATCATGATACAGTGCCTTGCAAAAGTATTCATCCCCCTTGGCGTTTTTCCTATTTTGTTGCATTACAACCTGTAATTTAAATTGATTTTTATGTGGATTTCATGTAATGGACATACACAAAATAGTCCAAATTGGTGAAGTGAAATGAAAATAATATCTTGTTTCAAAACATTTGAAATAATAAATATTGTAAAAGTTGTGCGGCATATGTATTCCCCCCCTTTGCTACGAAGCCCCTAAATAAGATCTGGTGCAACCAATTACCTTCAGAAGTCACATAATTAATTAAATAAAGTCCACCTGTGTGCAATCTAAGTGTCAAATGATCTGTCACATGATCTCAGTATATATACACCTGTTCTAAAAGGCCCCAGAGTCTGCAACACCACTAAGCAAGGGGCACCACCAAGCAAGCGGCACCACCAAGCAAGCGGCACCATGAAGACCAAGAAGCTCTCCAAACAGGTCAGGGACAAAGTTGTGGAGAAGTACAGATCAGGGTTGGGTTATAAATAAATATCCGAAACTTTGAACATCCCACGGAGCACCATTAAATCCATTATTTAAAAAATTGAAAGAATATGGCACCACAACAAACCTGCGAAGAGAGGGCTGCCCACCAAAACTCACGGACCAGCCAAGGAGGGCATTAATCAGAGGCAATAAAGAGACCAAAGATAACCCTGAAGGAGCACCATCCATGTTTTTCATCGGCAAGGACTGGGAAACTGGTCAGAATTGAAGGAATGATGGATGGCGCTAAATACAGGGAAATTCTTGAGGGAAACCTGTTTCAGTCTTCCAGAGCTTTGAGACTGGGACGGAGGTTCACCTTCCAGCAGGACAATGACCCTAAGCATACTGCTAAAGCAACACTCGAGTGGTTTAAGGGGAAACATTTAAATGTCTTGGAATGGCCTAGTCAAAGCCCAGACCTCAATCCAATTGAGAATCTGTGGTATGACTTAAAGATTGCTGTACACCAGCAGAACCCATCCAACTTGAAGGAGCTGGAGCAGTTTTGCCTTGAAGAATGGGCAAAAATCCCAGTGGCTAGATGTGCCAAGCTTATAGAGACATACCCCAAGAGACTTGCAGCTGTAATTGCTGCAAAAGGTGGCTCTACAAAGTATTGACTTTGAGGGGTGAATAGTTATGCACGCTCAAGTTTTCTGTTTTTTTGTTTTATTTCTTGTTTGTTTCACAATAAAAAACATTTTGCATCTTCAAAGTGTGTTGTGTAAATCAAATGATACAACCCCCCAGAAAATTCATTTTAATTCCAGGTTGTAAGGCAACAAAATAGGAAAAATGCTAAGGGGGGTGAAAACTTTCGCAAGCCACTGTATCAATAGCAGATCTCAGGCATGGATTCTGCTCTCAATGGACCAAGTTATTAGAAACAGAAAGCTTTATAACTATCAATAAGCTCCATATTCTGAGGCATTACCAGAAGTATCTTACAATCTGATCATAACACACCTAGGTGACCCACACTCCTATTGCCTTTGATTTATTTGGACGACTTATCCATTTAATTGGAGGCGTGGTAATAACGTTTTCTGATTGATTCTATTGAAAATGGTATTAATAATCCTACCCCATTAAAGGGCTAATCCACAGTTGCTACATCCATTTTTTGACTAATAAATCAATGATTTATACCCATCGATTATTGAAGAAGCTTAGTGCAACTGCCTCATGAGCTTAGTTCAACTGTCACACCTCGTCAGAACCCAAAATATAAGCTTGTTTTAAACAAACACTCTATAGCCTCAAAACATGGTTAAAACTATAATTTTGGATGGTCAGTCCTTGCATCCAAAGCACTTTCTATGAATTTGAGAGTCGTTACATTTCTCCAAGCCCATCCCTCAACTTTTTACCAAAACGTTGTTATAGTCTCAACTGCTGATTGGTCCTTTAAGTGAATGACTAGGGCTAACAGTACGGGCCCAGACAGCCTCAAACATCCTTCATTTTAAAACTGGAACCTTATATTTTGTGTGATTTCTCTGAGCAAGCCTCGTGGATGGAGAGCGTTAAGGTTGTGTTGGTACATGTAGGGCACGTCACAGTGCGTTAGTCTGACTGTCAAGGGTCACTGAGTTCACCAAGGAAGCAGAACCTCGGTGATGATGACTAGAACCCTCAAGGCGGAAGGGAAGTAAACCATGTTAGCTGCTGTTCAACCTAGTGGGACGGTCTTGTAAAGAATAGATACTGGGATCAATTATTTCCTGACATCACACTTCTCTCTCTCTCACACACACTTACTGACATTTATACACACACCTCAATTTCCATATGGCGTGCACATGCACACACTAGAATCTCCCTGGTATTGTGCAGGATATTGTCACTCAATTCTTCCTCCTCTATTGCACCACAGTGCACTTTACCTCCTCTCCCTTCCCCCGCCATGACTAAGCTACATCTACCATAATGTATGGAATGTCTTCCCCCCCCCAACCACTCAGCACTATAAAGCTTTGACTGTTCACTTTATAGGCATACATACCAGCCCCAAACAGACTCGGGCACGGCCCTGGCAAGAGAAGCAGTCTCTCTCTGCTTTTTTTAAACACAAGACCCCAACACATCTAATTTCACCCTCTCTCTGCCTCATTCAAACTCAAACACCCCAACACATGTAATGTCACCCTCTCTCTGCTTCATTCAAACACCCCAACACATCTAATTTAACCCCGTCTCTGCTTCATTCAAACACACACACACCCCAACACATCTATTTTCACCCTCTCCCTGCTTCATTCGGCTCTGTCTGCTGATTCGGCTTAGCTCCAGACACAGAAAGCCCCCTCTGTCCCCTCCTGACTCCCTCTACCCAGAAACCATGTGGCAGGAAGCACCACTTATCAACTACACCCAGCGTGCCCTCTACTCTTAACAGCTGGAGGGACGAAAAACCCTTATAAATTGGTCGACTTCAGTGTTGCTCGACTACATCACAGAAAAGTTGTGTTTATGTTCAACCATTGACAAAACAGAGAGAGATAGGGTTTCTGTACTGTAGAGGACCTGTTAGGAGCCAGGCCTGGGACCGACAAATTACTCAACAGTTAATCAGAAAAACTATGACGCCATCGTCTGTGGACCAGGCCTATACATGTACATCATTTAGCAGATGCTCTTATCCAGAGCGGCTCACAGTATAACATACATTGTCATACTTTTTTGGGGGGTCCCCCCCATGGGAATCGAGCCCACAACCTTGGTGTTGCAAGCACCATGCTCTACCAACTGAGCTACACGGGACCTATAGTCTTATGCTAATGACCACACGTTTAAGTGTAAAGCACACACCCACACACCCACGCCAACAGAATGAAGAGCATACACCAAAATGTTACATAAAACGCCTTCTGTATTGAAAAGTCCTTCAATCCAGACAGCTGGGTTGTAATAGGCTTGTCTGAGGTCAAAATTACAATTGAATCAGGATTTCACATTTCAGAAAGTAATCATTAAAATAAAAACACAAACATGGCTTACTTTTCTCTGAACCCACAGCATAAAGCTCAGGTTCATATTCTCGGTGAATTAGTACCGGTGGTGGTGGTGGGGGGGGGGGGGATAGGCCAAACTTTGCCATGAAATAACTGTTTGTTGGTCTAGGTCTATACCTCAACTTCCTCACTGAAAAATACAAAAAGGAAGTTAACACTTTCACTATGAGCCCAACTGAAATCAAACAAACTGTAAAGTACTGTTGTGATTAGAGGGCTCCTTGGTTGGCACATGGAGACAGGTGTAATTCTTAGGAAGGCACTTGACATGGGGTCCAGTCATGTGTATCCTCCATGTCACGTCAGTAACATCTTTAAGGTCCTTGTTTGTGCAAATCAAAGTGTGACACTGGCAGGGGAAGAGCAAGTTTTGTATTCAATCCAATGTCGTCACCAGTCCCAAAGAAAAAACACAAAAAATTCAAACCACCACACTCCAGGGGCATATTCATTACGGAAACCGTTTAAGAACCAAACGTAAGCAAACAGAGCAAAACGAGTTTCTATTGGACCAATTCAGGTAGGTCTCGCCCCATTTGCTTCCGTTTAAGAAGCGTTTTGCAACAGAATCGGCGTAATGAATAAGCCCCATGTCTTGAGTAGGCATTTTTCTGCAGGTAATGTACAATAGCGTGATGTTTATGCTATTTGTTATGTTTAGTCTTATTTGAACTGGACGCTCAGGTTTAGGCTGGTTCCAGTGACCAGTGCAGGTTTACTGCCTGGCGTTTGGGGTTTATTTGACACTGTACAAATCAAAACATGAGCTTTTGCAGGGAGTTTCCAATGTTGGGGGGCAAACGTTCCTTGAGCCCAGCAGAATCCACAGAAAGCGGACCCTCCCTGTTCAGTAGAGGGAGGAGTCCTCCAATCCATCTCTCCAGGCCTGAATGACCTGCCCAGAAGACGTGAAAAAAGTACAACTCAACAGTAATCAAACCCCACTAAACATTTTCATAGCATAAACAAAGCAACAACAAAAAAAATAGTGTCCCTCTTAGGTTTCACAATATGACGTTCCCATCGAGGCACGTTTCCAGAGAAGTGTAAAATACAAAGCTGTGTGATATTAAACTAAAATCTTAAACATTCAAGTACTTTGTCATGTAAACACTTTATAGGCTATTTCAATATCGATTGTTGTCATCCTCGACGGTGTGTGCAATAATACAACAGTTGGCATCTTTCTATATTGACGGTCGCTTAATAAAAAAAAAAGAGGCCGTATCATTTTGTTATCAACAAGTTATCAAAATAGGGCTTGTTTGATGGGTTTCACATAGATAAGCACTCACAGCTGCACGAAACATGTTTTCTTAGAGAAGCACACAAGAACAACATCGATCTCCACCGCTGGGTAAAGAAGAATAGTTCATCTGTCTCACGATTTCTGCGAACAGTTCGTCGACCAAGCCTTTATTTTTTGCAGAAGTTTCCATAAACGGGCAATTCCACCCCTGAGCCAGCGCCTTGCCTTCCCCGGAAGAGACCTCCCTCTCGCCTTCCAAGTCCACCTTGTTTCCAACCAAAACCATGGGCACTCGTTCGTATCTTTTCACTCGGATGATTTGATCCCTCAACGCCTTGATGTCTTGGAAGCTCTGTTGGTTGACCAGACTGTAGACCAAAATAAATCCCTGCCCGTTTTTGATGTACAGGTCTCGCATGGAGGCGAACTGTTCGGTCCCAGCCGTGTCCAATATCTCCAGAACAGAGGGCGACGAGTCCACCTCGATCTCCTTTCGGTAGAAATCCTCTATTGTGGGGTCGTATTTCTCAATGAAGGATCCCGTCACAAACTGGACCGTCAATGCTGATTTACCCACGCCGCCCGAGCCCAACACGACCACTTTATACTCCCTCATCGCTCCAGAAAGCAGACAGCCCTTCTCTACGAATCCTCTTCCACCCGTGGTCCGCCCCGATGTTTTTAGACCGCAGGCGCAGACACCTTTCACGGGTGGTAGTTGTGAAATCCCTCGGCGGAAAACCTTTCGAGGAACGTCTCCGAAGGTCTTGGTAAGAAGCCGAAAACAGTGGCCGTTCCCGGATTTTAATAATATACGGTGTAGCACATTTTCGATTGTTTGTACTGTGCCATGGTGTTGGAAAGCGTGATCACTTCTCTCTGCTTGGCGTTTCCTGCCCACTGTTTCTCAGCGCAAGGCAACTAACGTCACGAGCCAAGGTTTAGTTCCGTTTTCTTAAAGGGGTAGTCACCCAAAACATTACTCAATGCAAATATTAGTCAATCACTCTTGTGTCAGTCAGATGACCCGTGCTATTGTAACAAATGACTGTTACAAGAAGCCTTGAAGTTTGTTGTCCAGGGCGTCTCCCCCGATAGTTATCTTATATGATGACGAGGCTGAGATCAGGAGGCTAATCATTTATAGGCCCAGCTTTAGTCATAGTACAGTAAAGCAAAGGCTATTTATATTGAACTGAATGTAGGCCATTGAAAGGGGGTGACAAACGTATGAAGTGTCTTGGTGCTTTCACGACAAGTGGTGCCGCGTTCAAAACAACTGGGAACTCGGAAAATCTCCGACTTCAGTACGTTCAAAAAGACTGGGAACTCGGGAAAAAAAATAGCTACTACTGGGAAAATCGATTTGAATGGTCATCCAACTCAGAACTGATTTTCTTGTCGAGAAGTCGGGGCTCTAGAAGTATACCCGAGTTTCCTACTTGGAATTCCGAGTTGGATGACCATTTCAGTGGCCCCGTGTAGCTCAGTCGGTAGAGCATGGTGCTTGCAATACCAGGGTTGTGGGTTCGTTTCCCACGGGGGGCCAGTATGAAAAAAAGTATGAAAATATATGCACTCACTAACTGTAAGTCGCTCTGGATAAGAGCGTCTGCTAAAATGTAAAAAATGTCTTGAATGCATTGAAGTCAGAAGTCAGATAATTCCGAGTTCACAGATGTTTTGAACTCGGCATCTGTCCACCATTTGAATGACAAGAGAGTTGCAAATCAGATGACATGGAATTCCCAGGCAGGTCAGAAAATTGCAACACTACAATAGCTATTCGTTACTGTATTCCAATGGCAGACTAGGAGAAGCCAAACATTTCACATTATTTTAACCGGAGTATTTCAAGAGTCTATTCTTCTCATTTTGTACATAATAATACAAATATAGGTTGTGGCACATGTTTATTTTAGACATATTTTCTCTATGAAATATATGACTGAATGAAATATGCCATTTTCTCAAGGCATCAGTTACTTTTAACAAACATCACCATAAACTGGGGATATACTATTTCTATAAGGAAGCAATGGAACAGAAAACTATTATGTTCCCCGAAAGGTGAGTGTCTTGTCATCATTGAAGCTCTCTGACACAGGACGTGTAAGTCATCTGTGTAGAATCCAGAGAGACAGGTTCCCAATGCCCCAGGGCACATACTGATAATGACATCACCATCCCCTGGTTTCGAGATGGAGTCTGTGTCCTATCTGTCTCTCTGGTGTGAGAGTAGGCTATACATACACTCAAAGTAGGCTGACTGCCTTGGGTCATAGTTCCTTAAAGGATTTCACTTCAAAATAGTGAACAGTCCTGATTTCTTCCAGCTATTTTTTATTTTTTTACTTTTACTGTTGAAAAGCGATATCCCAAGTAAAAATACAGTAAAGTACACACACTAAAAATACAGTAAAGTATATACAATAAAGTACATACAGTAAAGTACACACAAATGTTTTTTAGACACAACTGCAAACTTCAAAAAGTAGGGCATTCAAGGAGTTGGTCTAATGGGAATCCATCAGAGCAATAGAGAACAAAACAGGAAAGCCCCGCCCCTCCTCCACTTTTGCAATGTCATGACATACCTGGACCACCTATTGAGATGTGCCTTTTGTTAAGTAAATCAGGTGTTAAATTAGGTGAAAAGAAGACTGGCGTGTCACTTTTTAATGTTTAGCTATTACATTTGACATTTTAGTAATTTAGCAGATGCTCTTATCCAGAGCGATTTACTGGATTAATTAGGGTTAAGTGCCTTGCTCAAGGGCACATCGACATAATCTTCACCTAGTCGGCAGTTTAATTGTCAATCAAAGCTGGTTCCTGCCCAATGTAAGCTCTACATAAGTCTTCCACACACTCATGAGTGCATTTCAGCGGGATTTGAAATGCAAATTCATAGCTGTTGTTGAGATCATCATTTACAGCTCTTGTGTTTGTTGTCATCATGAACCAGACAGTACAGTATGATAACATAAAGCAGTGCTGGTCTCCAAACATGATTCACAGCTAGGCAGCCACAAGGTGTGCATGTTTTTGCTCCAGCACAGCTGACTCAACTAATCTACAATACTTTTGACTAGCTGAGGAGTCATCCCGTTGCAGAATAGATAGGTGTCCAATTTCACTGGTTTTATTTGGAAATAGACAATTATTTGTCCACTAGATGGCAATGACACTAAAGTTTGATGTAGAACTCGATCATCTGTTTTCATGTGATGTCAGAGTGCCTCCTTATTTTGAGGAATATGTTCAGATGTGTTCTGGATGCTCTTTAAAGTAATGTTTCATAGACTAAGTTAACAGACAAACATGGAGACCATAGATGAGTTGCGTGAGCAAATCAGTTTTATTTTTATTCATGTTTTTTTTTTTTTTTATAATTCAGAACAGCAAGAGTATTTATGGCAACAATAAAATGTGCATAAAACAAATCTGAAGACAGAGTAGTACATTATTCTGTAGCAACTATAAGCAAAAAATGTAAGTGATCACTTACGCATAATAAGCAGTTAAGCATGTGTGCCCCCAGCAGGTAAGAGAGACCTTGGTTTAATAAGCCGAGAGACAGTGAAATCTGTCCGAGCAGCACTGGTTGGTTTGGAGAAAGTGACGCTTTGGTTCGATAGCACTTATACAGCGACCTCGAGTCAGAAATAAGTTGACCTTGACTGAAGACGGTTACATTCATTTGAAATAGTATTTACCTATTCATTTAGTATGGTGGTGAGCCTTCACCTGCTGAGTGCACAGTTGTCTGGTAGCAGTAGCTGTATGTGTTCTGTGAGTCCATGTTGACTTGAGTAATATTACTGTGATGAGAGAATATTTATTGGGTGGTTTGGTGTTAACATTACATTTTATTCTTGAGATCTCATGGAGTTTCTAGGTAAAATGTTATTTCACAAGTGATAGATGACTTGTCTGCAGTCTCATTTCCCCAAATGTAGATGTTATTTTGTAAATTGAAAATATGAATTTTCCTTATCTACCTATATAGTTTGTTTACATTTGTGTTATTTTTTTACATGCAGTCAAATCAAACTAAAATATAATATGGTTTCTAATATAATTGATTGTAGTTATTGTACCGTAGGGCCAGACATGAAGGGCCTGGTCCAACATTTGAAATATAGACAATATAGGCTATTTGTTTTATGTAAAATACTACAAGGGGAGTGGGAGTGAACGTGGGGGGCATGTTCCCCTTGAGAATTTCCTTGCAAACTACAAGCCACTGACAAAATAAGCCAAAAAACGCATAGCTTTTTCTGAATGCATTGGCCGAGAAACTGTTGCGATTTTATTTTATTTTTGCAAGCAAATTTGTTTAGCTGGTCTTTCAGTTTAGATGTTTTAAATTAACCTAACAAAATTCCTTATAATTATATAATTTTTTATTCAAAATAATATCTCAATATGATACATGTTTTTTCTCTGTTCATTGACTATATACAGAAGTGCAAAAAGTCAACCTTTGTCCCTTAGTTTAAAGATCGTTCATCTGCAGCATTACCGACCTTTCCGATTCAGCAAAGTCCACTACTTCACCTCTCATCTCACTATTCACCCAACTCCAGAGACCCATCAATCTCACTGTTCATTTTGGCCTGACATTCAGGGCAATCTTAAGAAATATTAAAACAATATATATTTTTTAAATGGATAAAGTAGAAAATAACTTGTTTCCTTCTTCTCTAAACATGGACAATCTACATTTCGACACAATATATTTTCAAACAAGATCTCAAAGAAAAAAAGGAGCTAGTTGAAACATTCATCATCAGCCAGAGTTGATGCCTCGGCAACCAACCAACTGATGTCATTCCTTGTATCAATATCAAAAGGTCTTTGATCAACAAAATGAATTGATAATGAACCTCTTCAATCTAAAGAGACATCCAGCTACATGAATGATTTGAATACTTTATCTGACTCCACATGTTATTATTAATTATGAGTATGGTTTAAAAAAAGTTATGAATGTAATACTACCTCAAAATCTACAATGGCTATATAACAATATTGTCAAGTAGAATATAATAAGGCAAAAATCTACAAACTAAATATTCAAATATATTCAAATCCTTAAGTAATACATAGCACATGAGTTCAATGACATTTAAGAGAGTAAATTGTTACTTAAAAAAAAAGAAGAAGAAGAAAACAAAACACAAGCTGTATGTGTACGGTCTATAAAATATCATTGGTGTTCATTGCCTGTATGGTGATTGAAAGTACATTTGATTGGGATGGAACCCAGTCCTGTAATCTAAGGCTTCAATAGATACAATTGAATAGGTATTAGGTACATTACAATCAGTAAAGATATATTACACATCAGCCAAAACAGAAAAACAACTAAAGAAATCACAGAACATATAATGGCATGTGAAAACAAGGTTTCTGAAATTAATTCTCTGCTCCCCCAATTCTGTGTTGAACCTTCCTGAATTTGGCCATATACTTCGGTAACCCTTCGTGCATGAGCAGAACTGTGCTTTGGTATCCAGAATCGGATGAAATCAGATCAAAAAGGGAGAGATGTTCTTTCTGTTTGATAAATGCACATCAAATCAATGATTTGCTGTATTACCTCAAATAAAGTTAAATGAGCCTATACAGGGGTAATGGGGTTTAGGGAGCACAAAAACACTCAACCAAGTGCCATATCTTCTTATGACCTCATTTAAGTCACACTTTCTTATTTTAACAACACGTGGTTTGACAGTGCTTCTTTGCAGACACAGTTTTAGAGTCCCTCCACCTTTAAGGTTGAGGACGAGGAAACGAGACCTGGTGGAGAGCTAGCACGTCCCACATCACTTCAACAGGCTTTAGAGTCTACGGACGTACAGCTCCCCGGTCACCATGAGCTCCTATTTGAGCCATAGCTCAGCCCGTCTGATAAATACAACAATAAAGCACAAAAAGAAAAGCTAAACAAAAACAGATCGATAAAAAGAGAAAAGGCACCTCTGTTTTTTAGATTTAGGAGATTGATGACTTAAAAGTCTGGAGAGGACCCCATTCCTAATATCAACAACAAAGCAAATGGCACAATGTTAAAAAACCAACTAGACAATGGAGAAATTATGTAAAAATCAAAACTCGAGCCATACAAAACACATATCTTAGGTAAACAGAATAACACTGCT
This sequence comes from Coregonus lavaretus, assembly GCF_964263955.1. Classification (NCBI taxonomy): domain Eukaryota; kingdom Metazoa; phylum Chordata; class Actinopteri; order Salmoniformes; family Salmonidae; genus Coregonus; species Coregonus lavaretus. Next base: position 6,130,681 of record NC_140010.1, on the reverse strand, counting down.
GAAATTACACTCTGGCTTGGGATGCATGGCCTCTATGGTGTTTAAAGCTGTGCTTTCAATGGTACACAGGTGTGTTTCTTACCCAGAACATTCATATGTCTCTGACCCTCATTTTAGTATCTAGTTTCACTAGAAGCCTTATTAAAAACAGAATACTGTACATGCTCTGACGTTTCGCCTAAATATTCCTTTTAAAATGTGTTGTGCCTTTCTGATTTCAATTCAAATTCAAGGGGCACGTTTGCAAATGTTTTTGTAAACCATTAACACAAGTCTATTAATTTAAAAACAGAACGAAGTGAATAAAACATTCTGTCTTGGTCTACCGACGTACCAACACTGTATTATGTAGGTTAGATGCAACAACACATCGGTCCCAACCTTGTGTGTGTGCAAAAAATATATAAAATAATTTGAGTGCCATGGTTTTGTGTTTGAACACACAGGTGTACTGCTAATGTATTCAGCGTCTGTCTGTCAGCACAGATGGACAGACAGACACTCCTCTTCTCAGCTGGACGTTGACTTGGAGGACGAGGAGGTGTGTGTGTGTGTGTCATGGCATCAACAGAGCACACCGATGTTTGCATGCGTAACAAGACCAGCATTCCAGAGTGACTGAGAGATGATGCTCCTCCTGTCCATTGCTTGACATTCTGAACACTATATACATAAAGGCTGAACTATTTAGGCTTGGATGGTGCCATCAACCATTCATTGGATCTGCAAAACAAGAGGCGAGGAATTACATTAAAGAAGTACGTTTTATATGTTATTTTAAAATGTAGCTAGCCTTCCAATATATCTGGATCTTATCGTTGTTCTCTGAAAGGTTGCTTAAAGCTGCAATCTACAGTTCAAACAATAACAAAGCGGAGACCCCACCACTGTTTTGGTAAAGATCTGAGGGATGGGGCTGGAGAAATGTAACCACTCTCAAATTCATAGACATAGCTCAACGGGTATATATCATTAATTTAAATCGCAAAACGTATGTAGCTATTACAGATTGCCCCTTTAAATGTATAAGGATGTAGGAAATAAATGCTGCCATAATTTGGCTAGATGCACTCAGATATTCTTGGTGGTGCTGGAAGGTAAACATACTGTAAAGAAACAGAGATTAATAGAAACTCACTGTTCTTGACTACATTTGAGTCAGATACTTGTGGTTACTCAGATGATCGGCAGAAATTATTGGAATCTGTGGATGGAGACAGAGCAGAGAAATCAAAAACACATCTTATGCATATAATCGGATCCCCCCCACCCTCTAAAACACATCACACATCTTATGCATATCATCAGACCCCACCCCCCCCCCCCCCCCCCCCCTCAAAAACACATCAGCAGTTTTACGCAAATCTCAGAGTTCATTACCGAAATGGAGAATGTGGTTACAACGATGCCTAGATAAAACACCTGATGAGGTGGCTACCCATGCAAACTCAAGTCCTCCAATTTGTTGACCTCCTTTTAAAAAATAATGTTTGGGCGCTACAAAAATGACCTGCAGTTAGTTAAGGATTAACTCATTTTCCTTGGGGATAATAAAGTTGAATCTAATTTCTTTATCTTTTACAGCTTGTTGCACTCCCAGTCTAGGCAAACATATTTTTTATATATGACAATGTCTTCTTTCCCTGGTCCTATTTGACCACATACTGTATACTTCTACAACACAGACTACAATGTCTCCTCACTAAAGGGCTCTGGCGTGTAAGTAGCAGAAACATGTGGAATCCTCAGACACTGCAATAGCGTTGACTGCATGCGATACCCTACGTACGCAGCAGCAGGAGAACATAACCCAAGCGCCAAATGGCACAGATAGCAACTGCTGCCAGCACCTGCTGTGCGAAAATAAGGAAAACTTCTTCATACATACCAATTGCATGTACTCATTGGTAGTCAACTTTGATAAGGAAGAGTCCTCAAAATGAGAAAGGACAAAAATCGAGGTTAAAACGATGTCAGACATTATAACGACATACAGTAAATGTCTCCCCAGAATGACAAGTTAATAATATCTTTAACTTGTATTTAATAAGTACATTAAAAGTTCACCATTAACATGAAAGATGTACTTTTCTAACAACCAGAGAGAGAGAGAGAGAGGAGAGAGAGAGGAGAGAGAGAGAGAGAGAGAGAGAGAGAGAGGAGAGAGAGAGGAGAGAGAGAGAGAGAGAGAGAGAGAGAGAGAGAGAGTAGAGGAGCAAACCTGATTGGCTGAGGCGGTTGCGAAGGGAACGCTTGTGGCAGATGTGGTGGCTGCAGATGCTGGCGTACCACCGTGCATCATTGGTACTTTTGTCAGAAGGGAAAATCATATAAGCAACAACACACAGAGGGGTGGAGTGTGGCCAATTGGCCACCAGGCAAATAAATGTGAAGGACAGGTGGTGTGTGTGTGGGGGGGGGGGGGGGGGGGGGGGGGGGCGCATTCCAATTCTATAACTCACTCCCTTTCCCTCTGAGAGGATTGGATAGGTGTAAGCAATAGGAAAACGACAACACTATAAGAAAGGTTAGTGGAGGCAGTTACTATATTGCCTGAACACTTCCAGTCCTTTCTGACCAATCAATCTGATCTGAAGAGGAAAAGTACATGAGGGAGAAGAGAAGGGAGTGAGATATCTGATTGGAATGCAGCCATGGGTGTAAAATGTATAGGGGTTTCAGAGTGGTACATCTGCGGATGGCATAATGAGGTTATACCAGCCAAATGCTGAGGTTGTCAACAGAGAGGGCAGAGAAGGGCCAAGGGTCAAGCAATCACAGCTTAGGGTCCAAGGTGGATTTACAGTAACATGTTTGGTAGTACACCCGAAACAGAATAAAACCTCCATTAAAACATATCTCCAGTATTTAAATGTAGAGATATGACTAAATACAGTATCATTAACAAATGAAATGTGCAAATGATTCAGTTATATGCCACAACCAACCCTGTGACTCCCAAGTCACCAACACCCATGATGAGATAATTTGTGAACTGATGAAGTCTAAGGCTATAGGGTTCAAATGTATCAAAGGCTTTATACAGGGTTCAAATGTGTCAAAGGCTTTATACAGGGTTCAAATGTGTCAAAGCAAAGGCAGATCCAACTACATGTTGATATGATCATACTAATGATTATTGATTAATCATTATTTATTAAACTATTAGCTAGATACCAGATCTGTTTGTGCTGTCTTGATTAATCAATAATCATTGACTAGACAGCACAAACAGATTGGGAGTCATGCTAGAAAACTATCTGGGTTCGCTTCAGAAAGCCAAGGTGCCACCTTTTAGCTGTGTGATGGTTAGTTAGATTTTGATGGCGTGCGAGTCACTGGCGAGGCTGAAAGCTAATTGGTGGAGAAGGAATGCTGGAACCTACCAACACCGGCGGTGGGGGTCATGCAGAATATTGAGCCTGCCCAAATGCCCATCATGCAGTGCAACAGGAAGTGTGCAACAGGAAGTGGATTGGAAAAGGGGGGAGAGAAATCAAAATAGCCCATCACAAGTTTCATTAGAGTGAAGGAAGAGATCAGGAGAATAACATTAATTAATGAACTGGACAGCATTCAGTAACACAGTCAGTGGCCAGCAGTAGAAATACTGAGGAAAATGTGGAATTGGAATTGGATTTACTTTCTGAATTGACTGGAATTTGAATGTAATTGACCCCAACCCTGGAGCTGACCAATCTAGACCAAACTAGGCGATCAGGAGAATTAGGCTGAGAGTCTATACAGATCAGATCAGGCACTTTTGTCTGAGGTGTCATGGATATTAACGTGCAATCAACTGTGATAATAATAGTAGTAGCAATCAACAATCATTTAATAGTCCTAATCATAATAGTGACACATCACATACACACACGCTCAAGACAGAAACGAAAACGGGAAGCAGCTCAATATGGAAGCAGGACATATAGTATTAATATGAAAGCAGGACATATAGTATTAATATGGAAGAAGGACATATAGTATTAATATGGAAGCAGGACATATAGTATTAATATGGAAGCAGGACATATCGTATTAATATGGAAGCAGGATATATAGTATTAATATGGAAGCAGGACATATAGCATTAATATGGAAGCAGGACATTAGTATTAATATGGAAGCAGGACATATAGTATTAATATGGAAGCAGGACATATATTATTAATATGGAAGCAGGACATTAGTATTAATATGGAAGCAGGACATATAGTATTAATATGGAAGCAGGACATATATTATTAATATGGAAGCAGGACATATAGCATTAATATGGAAGCAGGACATTAGTATTAATATGGAAGCAGGACATATCGTATTAATATGGAAGCAGGACATATGTTATTAATATGGAAGCAGGACCTACAGTATTAATATGGTAGCAGGACATATCGTATTAATATGGAAGAAGGACATATATTATTAATATGGAAGAAGGACATACAGTATTAATATGGTAGCAGGACATACATTATGTTGCCAAACAAAAGCATTAGGTCAGAAAGAACAACCCAAACTTCCCTATGCCGTCTCCATCCGACCACATTCACACACAGCCCCCCAGACCACATTCAGACAGTCTCCACCTGATCACATTCACACACAGTCTCCACCCGACCACATTCACACACAGTCTCCACCCGACCACATTCACACACAGTCTCCACCCGACCACATTCACACACAGTCTCCATCCGACCACATTCACACACAGCCTCCATCTGACCACATTCACACACAGTCTCCACCCGACCACATTCACACACAGTCTCCACCCGACCACATTCACACACAGTCTCCACCCGACCACATTCACACATAGCCCCCCAGACCAAAGCACCGGAGACCCGGAACACCTGCACCAGAGATAGACAGCAGCGTGGAGCCTTTAACATTGTTTTAACATTGTTTGCACTGTTCACCTTCTACTTCTTCTAACTGTATGGCTGAGCTCTGGCTACACACTGAGAAAAAGAGGGTTCCTCAATGGTTCTTTGGGAAGGGTGATGGTTCTATGTGGAACCATAATGACTCAAATAACCATTTGAGCCCTTCAATGGTTATTTTAGTGATAATTAAAATGTAGGGGAGACAGTGCATTATAATATTTTGGGGTGTGGTTTGCTCACAGCTCTTTTTGTGCAACTGTGAGTGAGTATCATTCCAGTTGATCTAATATGTACCCTGTATTGTTCTTCAAAAGGTTATTTGTAGAACCTTTGAGATTGAGAAAGGTTCTTTACAGAGCCAATGAACCCTTATTTGGCTCTATATAGAACTATTTATTTTTATTGTGTAGCTTGAATGTCCAGGAAGGTCTACTCGCTCTAGTTCTACGTATGAAAGAGACCATATGAAAGCAGCCTGGGCGCCATGGGAGCCATACCTGAGGGGAGGAAGGCAGCCTGCTGCTGAAACTGCATGTTGGCTAGGGCTTGTTGGTACTGGAGCATGCCAGTGTTGAACATGGCAGAAGCCCCATTAGCCTTCTCCAGGGCTGCCCGCTTGGGCATGGGAGGCATGACACTGTGGGGGATCCCCTGCCCAGACCCAACGGAGGGAGGTAG